>NW_008825547.1:6975499-7018316 GCF_000699105.1 Pygoscelis adeliae
CCCCCGTTAACCAGGACTGCTGATAAATGATGGAGAGTGGCTTGGGGAGCTCCTCCGCCAGCTCCCTCAGCACTCTCGGGTGGATCCCGTCCAGCCCCATAGACTTGTGAGCGTCCAGGTGGCGTAGCAGGTTATTGACTGCTTCCTCTTGGGTTATGGGGGGGTTTATCCTGCTCGCCGTCCCTGCCTTCCAGCTCAGGGGGCTGAATACCCTGAGAACTTGGCATGCTCTCTACCCAATATTCATTAGGCAAGTGAATTTCAGAGTTAACATGTTCTGTGTTTTATTCATTAATCTTTGGAGCTGATGATATGAGTAGGACATGGACAGATCTGAGTGGAGTTGGCCTAAAACTCACTGTATTTCATGGCTCCTTTGAGATAGATAATGAGCATTCTCCTGCATGTTTTCTGTCTGGTTAGATTTTTGTGCATGACTGTAAATAGTGTACTTGAATACTTCTTTTTTAAGTTGTGGATTTTTGAAGTGTTCTGCAATAAGCATTTTCTGCCAGCTGTATGCTTCCATTAGCTCTGCTTCAATTTCCCACAGGTATGTGTTTCCCTCCTACTGGAGCAGAACACTTTCAAGAGTGGTTCATTTTACCATTTGTTTGAATAACCCTTAGTTTCTTGTTGTTTGGTTTTTTTTTAATTCTTCTGTGTATTTCACTGTAATAGTTTCAGAAATTTCTATTAAAAAATTATACTGGACTGATAAGATTTATACCTGGTTGCACTTACTGACAAGTAAAACCCAATTTCTTGCCAAACTTTTCAAATTGAAAGAGCAATTTCTTCATTTATTTGAAGTAGTTAAGCATGCTAACACTTGTTTAGGTGCAGCCTAACTTAAGAAAACACTTGGCTGTACTGAACATTCAGTGCAGCAATATATACGCTTACTGTAATATTAATCTTGTCCTGCCCTCAGTGAGGGGATGGGGATACATATTTGGTAATCAGCAGAATAAAGTCTGTCACATAGAAATGTGTGATTTCTTTTCCTTGATGTGACACAGCAAAAGCAGGTGGAGCAGGCACCTCTCTCCCAGAAAAAAGGTGCTCTATTTATCTGTTATTCTCTGTAATAGTATTTCCAGAGATGACATTTATTGCCCCTGTTGAAATCTGCAAACAAGCTGGATGCAATGTCTTTGACTAAATGCATGTAATTAATATTCGCTGTGCTGAAATATGTAAATATAAAAAATATTATGGGCGTGTGTATTAAGCAGTCGGAACCGGGCAGGAACAAAGGCTAAGTCCAAAAGCCAACCGAGGTGGGGAGCGGGAGCCAGAGGTGTTTGATATGAATGGAATGGGAACAGGAAGCCAGAACACGCGTGTTTGTTAAGAGCCTATTTGCAGAAGGTCTTTGTGGGGCATTGAGTTGCCAGCTGTAAGTTCCATCTGGCAGGTATAAGCAAGTGCCTTCCTCCAGGGAGCGGGTAGTAATAATTTACCTTACAATCTGTATATCTGGTAGGTGTGGTAGTCATGATAGTGTATCCTGTAGATTATGAGGAGAGGCTTTCTTTGCAGTGAAAGTGCACCATCATCGTGATGAAAAGTTTTCTGTTTTGTGGATATAGAAAATCAGTTGTATTGAAGGGTAGTCATTCACTAGTAATAATTCATATGACTGTGAACTTCAAGACTGCTCCTTTTTTCATCTGATTAGTCAAGCTGGTCAAGTTTAAGACTAAATCCAGGAAGACTGACATTTAAAATAGCAAGTTAGAAAAAAAAAATTAAAAAGGACTTCAGGCAGAATCTACCAGCATTACACATGCTAAAGTTACTTCATTTTTGAGGGCCTTCAGCTTCCCTTCCCTCGCTTTGTGTGGAATGGAGGCAGGGTGCCAAGTTCTGTATATTATACAGTCAAGAATAGAAGACTGGCATTCAGAGCATGAGCGGGTCCCAGCTTCACAAGCTGACAGATGCCTGTCATTTGTCTGACATCTGACTTCCCATATCAGGATTAAAGTTATTGTTTCTCATCAGTTAAGATGCTGACTTTGTTTGCCCATATGTTAAATTTTATAATAAGCACTGGTGTACTTTCTTCCATGCTCTCCTTTCTTCTTCACATTCCACCTTAAAACTCTTTTGCCCACAAAAAAACCTAATCCATGGTGAGGACTGGTGCACTGTAATTAATAGGATGGTACTGTTCCATAGTACTCCTTGACTATCTGTATGTGGTCCTCTAGGCTGCCTTACAGTATGAGTTCCTTTTTTGGGAGGAGCCCATCTTTTATTGTGATTGTATAGTTCCTGTTGTTCTTAGCTGCTACAGCAATACGAGTGAGAAATAACTGAATATGTAGTAATGCCAGCGACAGACTCTGGCCTGTGTTGTTGCTTCTCTGTTTCCTATGTGAAATTCATAAGCATAGTCCTTGTAATGGCTCCAAGATAGTATCAAGTGGCACATAGAGCTGGATCATACCAACTGTAACTTTCTTGGTTTCAGTAAAACCTTACTGATTTACCTCTGTAAAGTCTCTGGCCATAGGTTTGTAGCCTTCAAATTATGTTAGCTGTTTTGGAATGTCCTATCCTTTGGAGTCTAAGAGAAAACTATCATTAAATCTTCCCTTAGGGTAACGTCTTACAATTCTGATGCTTTTTCCTCAAAGTTCTTACTATGTGTTTCTCTAATGCAAACTCAAACTAACTCATTTGTTAGTGGTAAAATTTCCACTGACTTCCATTTGCGAAGTCATTCTTTATATTTCTGATTTTATCAGGCCATTACTTTCTTTGCAATAAGCTGTTTTACAAATTGCACCATTATCTGTTGCCAGTAGGTGGAAAGTGATGTTGGGAAGGTCCGATTACACTGCACTGTGAGACTTAAATGCAGATGTACAGGAAGATGGTAATACGAACCTACAACACCTATCACAACACATTAACTGAACTAGTCAAGTGTTAAGCCTAATGTTGAAAAGAAGATATCTTATTTCAAGAACCTGTTTGCTTTACTCATGACTGGGTACTAAAATGGCATGAATGTTAATTTAGAAAAACAGCCTGTGAACCTTTTGCGTGCTGGTACATTTGGAACAAAATATTTTATTAATGGAAAGGTATTTGGACTTTGGGATGGAGCGGAGAAGGATGGGGATGCAGGGAACAAATAGGCAAGGAAAGGCGGTAGGAATAGCGTTACGGACTTGTATGTGCTTAGGCGGGTGAACATGAGCCAAACAAAATTTTATTGGCTCAAACCCATATTAAACCCAAATAATATACATTACTGAATGGATTTAATTGTTCTTAATTACATTTTTACAAAATCTAAGGGTAAGTTGGATTGTGTGCATGATGTGGAAGTTACCAGAAGAACAGAAGGTAGCAGAGAGTTCCTAACTCCCAAGAACTTTCTCTGCATGGGGAAGACAGGTGGTAAGGACTAAGAAAAGAAGTAGAATATACCCACGCCCAAGATTAATGTGATGCTAGCAAACACGGTGTGTCCAACAGGAACTTGAGGGAGAGATGGTTATTGTTTGAAAGGGGAAAATACTGAGACATTAAAGGGAGTGTGGGAGCCAAAGAAGTAGCATCTGACAAGTTCACATGCAGTGAAGCTGAGGAGAAACTTTGATGGCACTGTGCTTAATTAATCAAAACAAAAGTATTCATGAGCATTTAATGTTCCATTAGAGAAATAGACCCATGAGGCCCACCGGTGACCTGGCTGGAGGGTATAGCTATGACAAAAAGGTAAGACAGGTATTTGTCTGCCTACTCCAGAAGTCCATGGTGTTTCTCATCATAATTTCATCTCACAAATTAGAGCAGCCTAGGGGTGGTGGGTTAGCCTCACAAGCAGAGCTGAGCCCATGTTCTGAATCCCTATTTATGTAGGTCCTTCACTTGTAGTATCGAAGTACAGACCAGCTAAGGCTGTTTCTCTTCTTCATAGTAGGCTGCCATTTCCACTTGGATTAATGAAGAACAGAAGAAGAGGATAGAGCAGCATGACAGTAATGCAGTGACAGAAATGGGCTGAGGGATCCCATCAGGGAAGGTGTAGGATCTCAGTCTCTGTGAAAGCAGGCAAGGCTCTGAAGTTTTATTTCTGCGAGAGGGGAAATGGTGTTTGCATCTCCACCTGGAAGACCATTCCATTCTTGCCCCATGGGGAAAAACTGCACAGAGGTCAAGTCAAAACAAAAAACTCCTTTGCATGCTTGGAGTGTCTTTCTTCAGATGGGTCTGCCCACTTTTAGCTTCGCTTCATCCCAGGATCCTGTGGTGAAGGAGGGGTATCTTAAAACATAGAAAACTTTGCCTTCAGTGATCAAGTGCTTAATGATTCCCAGCATTTTGAAAGCGAGTCTCTCAGCTGCCACCTTCACTTCTTTCAATGCAGCCCACTCCAGGCTCTCACTTTAGTTCTCCCCTGCCCTCTTGCCTGAGTTTTAGCAATATTTTCTGTTATTACAGAATGCAGTTACTTTTCTGCTAAATAAGCAGGTAGAAGCTGGCTGATACAGTTTAAGTGAATCAGCCTGTCTGACAGTTAACCTGCCTAGCTGACACAAGTTAATTGTCAAAAAAGCTGACATACTTAAACTGTATCGACCACCTTCTATTTGCCTGTTCAGTGGATGCGAGCTTCCCTTTGTAGAACTACTGTTACTGATAAGGAACGCTGCATTTCCAGTAGTTTTTAGTCCTGTTATATGAGCAGCACTATACCTGTTGGGAGAAATCTGGGAGTGTGCCTCTTCAATTCTGCTCCTTCCTATTTTGTTTCCTTGGTTGTAAGAATCATCTTCTTTCACTACCAAAATGGATTCACCTGTTAGTTGTGGTCACTTTCTCTTTCCAAAACAGGGCTTGTGTTTGTTTATTTCAGGTCCTCTTTGTAATTTGATTTAAATGCCCTGTTGAGGAAAAAGGAAAAGGAGGAAAAGCTTGTCACTGATATGTCCGCTTTGTTGTCAGTAGAGCACAACATTGTTCAGAACATAGTCATAAAAAATTATTTTCCTTCCTTTCTCTAGCTATCCGTAGCTATTTTGTTCACATCATTTGAAAGGCAGTGTGTAAATACTATCTTTGGGTTTGTACAGTATATAATAGCTCAGGCTCAAACATAGTTTGTATGTAATCCTAATGTATGAGATTATATGTGGTGGTTTTGTGTGTATGTATGTGTGTATACATATATTTGTATATTAAAGTCTTTCTATAAACAGACTATTGAGAAACATTTTCTCATAGATCTTCACAAATTTTTAAACTGATGGTAAAGTATTCATTTTGACCTACAGATAAATACATATCCCAAGGTGTGTCTGGGAATGTTTCCCATCCCATGCTAGCATATGCTGCCAAAGGAGGCACTTTACTTAAGGCATTATTGGGGCAAGAAGAGAAAGTGGCAGCTGAAGTATTTTCCATCTTTTTTTCCATACCAAAACCTGCAAAATATCCGAGCATCCTGGACTGATTGCAAAGCTGCCCTTCTGCTCAGCCCTGTGACTGTGAGAAGCTGGATTTTTAGTGGGGGTTGCCAGTGGCAATATGGAAGCTACGGGGAGTAGGAGGATCTGTTTACTTTATGTAGTTACTGAATTATCTGATTTGGTCTGAGGAGGACTTATTATCTTGTTTATGTATCATGGGTAGCTTTTAAAAGATTATCAATGCCTATAGCATTGAAGGGTGGCTTTTAAATCATGTTATTTATTAAGTAAGTTCCAATTAAATTATGTAAGAAATATATACACACAAGTTAGAGTCAAGAAAGCCTTTCATCTTTTCTATATATTTGAATAACTTTATGATGCTAAGCTTATTTGCCTGAGTGTAAAGCTATGCATTTTTATTTTGTATAACGTGCTCATTTACAGTGTCTGGTGGACCATGAAAATAAATTGGAAGCAAAGCATTTAATGTAAATGAAATGACCGTGGAAGGCATCTGCATATTGAAGTATATAATAGGACTGTTTTCTCTTTCACCAAAGAAGCATATAATAGTAAAAAGATAAGAGAATAGGATTTGGTATCCAGAGTCAGTTCTGTTGTGTACCTAATCTAGAAATGCTGATAAACTTCTACTCAAGGAAAAGGTTAAAAACCAAGCATCAAGATCTGTGATACACAGAGCCAGCTGCTCAGGACTGCACATGTGAGGAACATTCCTTTCTAATCTTTGTAGGTGATCAGGTTATGCCCTGACATGGGACCCCGGAGAGCTCATATTACCTTAAGCTGGCTCAGCGGTGACTGTTCTTGAGTTGCCAACTGATCATCCAGCCCCTTAAAAAATCTTGCAATCCATATGTGGTATATTCATGTTGTAGGGAATGTAATGTTATTCTTATAAATCCCTCTTGTGTGAAATCGGATGTCCTTTAGTTTGAAAGGTGATTCATTACTTCCAATTCCACAAAACAGAAGTCTGTTTTCATTAGGAACTTCATAATTTTCTGGAAACGTAACTTTCTTTTCCCCAGACAGAGAGATTCTACTGTTCGTTATTTTTTGCTATAGGAAAATCGTGGGATTCCACTGGCTGTATTTTTGGTCTTTGCTCCTGTCGAGCATTTACGTATTTTAAACTGAAGTAACCAAAAGAACTCTAAACGTTTTCAATAGGCTTGTATATCAATATGTTTAATCCTTCTGGACAGAAACATCAGAGCTGGGAGGGAAGATTAGCTGCTTGGCACCAAAGGCAAAGGGGAACAACCTACTGTGCCTAACATAATGTACATAAATTATTGTGTTATTTATTCCTAGTTCCACACAGTACTGTTTTCTTGCTGCTTTAGATGTTCTGGCTACTTTAATATTTTGTAATAATGAGAGGACAAATACAAATTTTGTGCTTTGTTTCAGGATTAGAGAGTCATCCTGACTTAACAGGCAGGGAATTGTGAATTGAGAATGGTATTTAAGTTTGACAGGGTGACCTCCAAAGTTCCCTTCCAGCCAAAATTTTGCCGTCATTTTGAGGGAAGGGTATGGAGTTCTGTCCCAAGAAACCACGAAAGCCTTTCTGAATAAACACGAGCAACCCAATGGTAGCAGTCTAGCAGTCGTCTTGTTCCGAATCCTTCATCTGGAGGACACAAGGTGTGGTCCGTGGGTCTGGAGGATCTGGTTACTGCAGCACAAAAGGGACTTTCATTGTCAGGCTCAGGAAGATGAGTTGCAGTTGTCTGATGGTAATACTGAGCTGATTTGCAGGAAGGGTAGTCTGAAGTGTGGTTGTGCTGCAGTGCAGAGTGTTAATGCTTTCTCTTACCCAAAGAGGCAGCACAAACCTGAACACCACAAACCAGGCAGCAATGGCAGAGTTCATGTCACAGAAATTAGTCATGTCAGAGCACACTGGAGCAGCACTGTGTGATACATATGTTGCTGGACTGAAATAGGTGTGAAAAAAGAGCCAACTTGAGATAACGACTCAGTGGACCCATGGGCGCAATTCTTTTGTGGCTGAATCGTAGCTCAGTAAACCAGATAGCATTAGGAATGCTGTTATGACCATAGTTCTGTTATGCAGTAGCTTTTGCTGCTTTTATTGAGTGTATGGCTCATAAATGTGCACATTTAATAGAAATATGATTGTGTACCTTCTTTCCTCACTCCTCTTTTCCTTAAGTACTACCAGCTCTCAATTTTCCGGGGGCTGGATAAGGCAGGAATGTGGTAAATGTAATTAATAGACAAGCTAAGCTAGTGAACTGTAACACAAGATATGATTGGGAAAAGGAGAAAACTTCATTGGCCATGGAGTACAGAGACCCTCCAGCTGAGCCAAACTAGTAGGTGTGGATAGTGAAGGTGTGGCTGTACTGCTTTTAGACCAAAGCTGGCCTGCTCAAGACACTTTGGATGACTCTGCATCCAACAATGTGGTTGACCCACAACCTAGATAAAGTCACCAGAGACATTCTGAACAGCTGGCTGTCAAGCAAATGTGTGAGTCCATGCTCCCAAGGATTCTCAGGATTTGTGAGTAAAGAAAAACTGAACAGGGAGATGGTTTAGCTTCTCAAATCCAGAAGCACAATTCTGAGTGGGGACTCCAGTCTTTTTTCTTTTAGAGGAGAACCTCTAGTAGATTGCACCTCATCTATATTGTTCTAGCACTTGTATGAATGATATTTATATGCTGTATCTTTTGTTCACCCAAGTATCTGGTTTGTGTTTTTAATTGCTGTTTTGTGACTGGGATAGATGAAGAAATTTCTGGGAAAAGGTTTTATAATCTGTCCTGCATAGGGATTAGAGTACAATCATGATCACAGTTGTGATCATGGTGGGCACAGATTTCCACTGAGCTTCTGGTATATCTTGTGTTTCTTCCCCTTGAAGGTACGAAGCAGATCATTGTGTAAGATGTGACACAGAAGTGTTATAGAGAACATGCAATCCTGATAGGATAGACTTTCTTAAGTGTTCTGTGACCATAGCACCTGTATAAACAAAGAATAGCTCCGGGGAGACAGTTATTGCAGTAACGTGGCAGTAACCCTGTAGGCAGTACACAGAAGGCTGTCGTAAATGAGAACAGTTCCTAGCTGACTGTCAGTGTAACTAAGCACCAAAGAGTAATCTCTGGTTTTGTGCCAAAATAAAGCAGATATGGATTCAGATCACGTAAGGGAATGTGAAAAATCTATAAAAGACACTCATCACAGAAGATTTGTACAGTAATACCTGCACATATCCTTGCACACTCAGCCATTGTATTTAAAATGTCTCATCTTTTTTGAGACACTGTACTTTAGTCTGATAGTCTTTTTTGAGAGAATATTTCAAGTACCTATACTGTCCAAAAAAAGACCAAAAAAAAGACTACTGTTGGAGTCACATGTTTTGTATTAGTAGAAAGGTTTTAAATGGGGCTGTTGTATGCACAGGGATAAAAGCTCAGGTTCTTTTCTGAGGTATAACTACATATGTCATGCTTAGGTTAGAGAGTCGTTTTGCACTTCCTCAGACCTTGGCTGAGATCAGAGGGGACACTGCTTACTGAGAAGTGGCGTAGAGTGTAGGGATGCAGTCTGACCTAGTATGTTCACAAATACAGCTCAGCATTTCACAGACTTAGCAGCTCAGTTTTGAAGACAGCGTGTGTATAAATGAGCTTAGCACAGTTCCTGAGCTAATGAGCTCTGACTCTTGCTACTGCGCAAGTAACTGGGGCACAGAGCTGCACTAATGCAGCTTTGCTGCTCCGTGGCCTGGAGCTGGCTCATTGTTCTTCGATTTCTATGCGGTGTGCTGGCCCCACACCGTGTTCAGCAAAGACAGAGCCCGTTGAGGTCTGTCTGCACCCATCAGTGCAGTGTGATTTGGGAGGTTGTTTTCAGGGTCCGTTGAATGAATCCCAGACGAGTCCGGTAGTTCTGCTCTTTAGAGCTCCTCTAGTAACTTTTTGGACAGTAAGTGTGGTGTTCTTCAGGCTTGTGATTTACCAGCGTTTGGTAAAGAATAAAATTGCTTTGTTCTAGAGAAAGTTGAGTTGAAGACACCTTACTGGATTCTGAAACAGTGACAAAAGCTGGTTTAAACTACTGGGGTTAGTCTGGGGGTTGGTTTGGGTTTTGGTTTTGGGTGGGGTTTATTTTTTGTTTTGGTCTTTCAATTCTATTATCAGATGTGTGAATGTGCCATTTTGGCAAGGTGTCATTTTCCAGTTCATTGCTTTGGAATGCCATGTGAGAAATGTGCGCTCGCATTGCAAACAACTTTAATGGGTAATTGGATAAGTGCAATTTAATGAGAGAAATGAAATTTTTAAAATCAATGTTTATGTAATTCATCTGTCAAGAAATTACCCTTTTGCTATAACATAACGTTAAGGGAGACAAAATAAAATAATGAGATGAATAAATTATCATGTACCGAACATTTGTGTTAGATATGCTCTTTCTTCTTTCCAGTTGTGGCTGTTAGTAACACTTTTGCAAGAAGAGGAAATCGTGGTGAGGCAAATGAAGGTTTAATAGAGATTTCCATTTTGCTTCAGTCCGGATTTTGTCAATGGCTTCTTTGCTAGGAGTGGCCAAGTTGTCTCCTGTCTGGGACTCAGAACGCCAGTGCTCAGATGCCCAAGTCCTGGTGTGCACAACTTGACCCAGAGCAGAGAGTCCTGAGGACTTCTGTTATTGATAAAGGTGTTATGCTAGTATGTTCAGGTTTCTGCTTAAGAATGATCTCTGTGGTTCTCTTAAGAAACATGGAAAATATTCTTGGACTTCCTGGGGATTAGAAAAAGGAGGAGACTTGGATTAATTGTGCCTGACTGGTGATCTGGGCTGCTTACGGTCAAAGATCAGAAAAAGACTCTTGTCAGAAGGCAGAAGGTTTTATCTGAGACGATGATGAGCGGAGCTGCCTGCCTCCATGGACTGGCAATGGGGAGGCCCTGGTAGAGGAAGGCATTTGTCAGTCTGCGTGATCGCTTTTGGCTCTCAAAGTTAGAGGATATCTTACATTCCCGTTTGATCCTAAGAATGTTCTGTCACCGCTGTTAATTAAACATTAACTCACCTCTTTTCCTGAAGCAATGTTTCCAGATTTTTTTCTGTTTTGTATAATGGCAGTCCTTTTGGCTAGTGTTTTGAGATTTGTACTAGGGACTACTAAATGGAAAAGTGGTAGAAAGCCAGCTTTCCTACCTTAGAAATGGAAACAGCCTTGTATCTGTTACAGGCTGAGAGCAGAGTGGGTTTTGCAACAGCCTCTCCAGGGCCTGATGTACTACCTCGCTGTATAAGGAGACTGTTGACAGTGCCCAAGTTGCACCTGTAACTCTGTCCTGGGGTGAAACTCTCCTTTATGTGATTACTGGTTGCAGTTCCCAGAACTAATAACATGAGTTAGTTTGACCTTAGATCTGACATATGTAACTAAGAGCTTTAACAGACTGCATGTATTCTTCACGGGGCAGGCACTGAAATCCCTAAGTTGCGTTTGCATTCACAGGTGCATTCTCTGTCATTCTGCAATAAAAATCTATATGTAATATAAAACAGTGTTTAATCTATCGCCTTTTTTTTTTCCCTTCTAAGGAATTTTAATATCTCATCTACTCTCAAGCATCTCACTAAGACCTGAGTCACTACCCAATGAATTAGTCTATCTATCTTTTGACTCTATGGCATCTATTTATTCTTGCTAGGCACGTGTTTACGTTTTAGGACACCTACATAGCACTGCTTACTTTTTTAATAAGAGTAGGGTTGAAATGTTACTTATTTTGGAAAAAGAAAAGTATCTTGCTCAAGACTATTGATCAAGAGCTTTTTCGATATATTAATATGAATGCCTTTAGGATTGCTTAACATAAATATTCACCTTTACTGCTGCCAAAATGTGAAGCTTTGGAAAAATACATAAAAACATTATATTGCTATTAAACAGTCTCTAAAAACAAAAGGGGAATTAACTGTCTTGTTTTTCATGGTCTATTTAGAAAAATGTCAAAACACTGTAATGCAATGCAAGTTATATCTTTCTGCATACGGAGCTGTTATTTGTAGTAAGGGCAGAATTATTTTTTGTTATTTTCAAAAAATATGTTGGACATTATTATCCTCTTTGTATCCTAAATATTAGAAATGTTGCACATATCCAGCACTTCTTTTGTGTTAATTTATCAGTTTATACTAGTTATTTGATTTTGAAGTTTTTGAAAGTAATTGTAACCATGATGGTTTTCTGCTGTGAATATGTTTTTTTGTCTCTAAGGAAGAGAAACAAAGAATTGAAATTTGAAAAGTTGCACATTTGCAATTATAATTCCATAAACCCACTCATTTGTTTTCTATACAAACTATTCCAGAGTAGGGGTTAGAAAATTTCCTGAAGTTTCTCTGAAGAGATTTCTACCCAACCGTAATACTCAATTTGAGGTTGAGGAAAGGTGCGATTCCCTTTTTGCCAGTTTTAGCTCCTGCTGAGTTCAGCAAGGTTGCAGATATGGTAGCTCCCGAAGTTGGCTCCAGAAGCATAACGGTGACTCAGTCCCTGCCCAGGTTTAGTGGATGGGTAAGAGCCTCCCACCACCTTGGAGAGGAAGCAAACACTGAGTGAAGTGTTGGTGATGCATTGCTGTTGAAGCACAGAGACCGTAACGCCGCGGCCGTAACGGTAGCGTACTGCTGCAGTCGTGTAGTGCAACACTGCAGCATTAATTGGAAAGCATTAATTTCAGTGATAGTTCTGACAAAAATCTCTGTTCAGGTCTTCCTGTCTCTCCTAAACAGGCAGCACCAAGGGAAAAGAGTGCTCCCGGCTCCTGCTGAGTGATTCAGCTTTTTTCAGTATCTGTCCTCAGTGCTATGTGGGCAGAGAGCTCATTAATATGTGTCTTTTTGCAGTGTTGTTTGTCCTTTTCCCAGTGGTATAAGTAACATGCTGCTGCTTCCATGACTTTTGCCAATCCTCAATCTATGCATAAGTTTAAAACTGCCTACGGCCTCCTCAGTAGGGGGATATTATTATGTAGTGACAGAGTGAAATTAAAACTCAATAGCACTTCTGGAATAACACCCTGTTAAGACTGCTTACTCCAGAATACAAATACATTCTCCGGTTCAGTGTTTGGTTACTTCAGAAAAGGGCACGCGGCGCTGTTCTGCGCTAGCTGTTGCGAAATGGCTTTTAATGCGACATCTGGGTTTGGTCTGTGGCCACAGCCCGCTGGGAGGAAGTGCAGCTTTACCCTCATTTCACAGTATTTTCTTTGGAAGTTCATAGCACCCAACTGACCCTGTCATTCGCTTGTGCTGGTATTCCCCTGTCCCTTCTTAAAAACAGCTTCTTCTACTAATTATTACTGGTCTATTTTAGGAAATGTTACGTCCTCCTTTGATTTTTTGATGGCAGTTGAAACTGTTAACACTTTCTCTATTCTTTCTTTTTTTTTTTAGTCCTGTGAATGTCATTATTGTCACAGATGAAGATAGCAATTTAGGAAATACCTTGTAGCAATTTTCAGGTATGCTGTATTCTTCCTGGGGATTGAATTGCCGAGTCACTAGAAATAGAAATTTTGTATTAGACTGACTACAAAGGACTAGAGCTGGTGAAATTGTCCTGGCTCCTGGCACCCTGGATGAAAGGATGTGGGAGTCCTGGAGAAATGCCCACAATTAGACCACATTGTCAGTCACTGGATTTTTGAAGTTGTTTGGGACATGGAAACGTTTCTGCTTTATTCTTACCCTTGAGTGGAGGTTCTTTCAATATCATGTAAAGATAGTTGCGTAGTGCAAAAATATGATAACCTTAATAGACTGTTTGAAGATGGAAGGACTGTAATTGTAAGAGCTGTTAACCTAGACATTTTTACAAGACTCTCAAATTATACAATAACAACTATGTTATGAACTAGGATGAGGGGTAAACAGCAAAAACATTAATACAATTGGCATGCGTTTAAAATAAATATTAAAACTGAAAATACGTTAACCATTTGAAGTCTATGTAATACTTTGAAAATGTAATATGGTTTTCAATGTCATGTGCTTGACACAGTATACAATATTTCTCAGGAGCAAAATTCCTGACCAGTCAAGCACATACCAAGGGAGAGATGTGTGAGACTATTTCAACGGTGTGCTATTTTTGCAATATACTACAAAGCGGCTTCTCACAAACACTCAGGTTTCACCGTATTCACATGAGGTTTGCAAACCTGATTCTAGGAGTGCTCCGGACTTCGAGTGTCATGTCCTATGTTTGCAGATTTGGCTTTAATCTGCTAGTATCTTTGAAATTTTACTAGTTCACAGTCATTAAAAAATACCATCTCCCAGTTGTATTATATGTTCCTCTGGAAAGCAGCTTCTTATGAAGAATAACACAGGAATCTAACCCAGCAACTCTTGCAAGCATCCCCACTTACTCTGAAAGAATAAGAATTCTTTCTCTGAAAGAATAAGAAACCCGTATGAGGAAGAACTTGTGTTAATGTCACATTTCTTCTCTGTAAAGGCGTGAGGAATTCAGGCAATATGCTTACTGCTCATTAGAGGTCAGTAGTGAAGCACGACAGAAAGGAAGAGTTGAGCAGTCATTTAAAGAACTCAGTTCTGATTGAAAGTTATTTTACTGTATTTGAGACAGGAAAAAAAATAATCTGGTTTCCAGATGCAGAATTTAAATATATTCTATTAAAAGAGATTTCAGGTTAAAATGCATGAGGATATGGTTTCTGAACATTGGATTCAATATAAAAGTCACTAATTCCTTGGTAATATTTCTTTTATGTTATAGTAGATTATTCATCACTTGAATGCAAGCTAGACGGTTTTGCAGGCAAAACCAACAGATTTAAATTACAAATTAAAGGTGTGATTGTCTCAGTACGCCTCCAAACAGAGATACACTACCTGAGAGAAAGTCACATTATTGCCTTACGGACCAGGTGCGTGACTGTCGTCTTCAGTTCTGACAAATCGGTGCTACAGAGATATGGTGAGTACAATCTAAAAGTTTTAGATTTTATGACCTCCGTTGCGTTTTAATGTGATTGCCAAATGCGCAAATGCATGCAGTATAATGCTCACTTGGCCATCAGTGTCCTGAATGCACGTCTGATCTTCCTGTTGCAACATGCGTCATTAAGACCTGTCTCCTTTAGCCCCATTATGGCCCCAATCCAAATCTTACCATCGTTAGGACTCCACTGCCTCCTACCGACTTTTTGTCAGGACCCTAAAATAGTAGTCCCCAAGAGACTAAGAGTTCGTATCAGTGGAAATGGTGAAATGGTTTAACAGTTTAAAAACAGTGCTTTTTAACATTCTTGAATAATTTACATAATCTGAAAAAATGAATTCCTCTGCAGACATCTAATTCCAGAGTGAAGAATCGCTGCAGTTTTCATTTCTGTCTTAGGGACAGAATTATTAACGCACTAAATCAAGTAAATTAGATATCATGCAAAGCTGGGTTATTTTTCAGAATTTAATAATGCAAAATCAATAGAAGCATTTACTACATTCTGGTGCTTTCTGAGCATGGTCTGAGGCAGTTTTTCAAAAAACAGTTTTTCAGCACTCAGGCTCCTGTGAACTGCTGCCGTGGCGGTTCCTCATAAGCATGAAGTGCTCCCAGAGGCCTCTGCAGTTGAACGTCCTCCCCCCCCCCAGGTTTTGCCCAAGGCTCCAAATGAATATTTCAGCCTTTATATATAAGAATAAAAATCACAGTCAGTCAGCACAAACATGTGCCTCTCTCTTACGAAAGTTCAGGGCCTCGTTTTATTTTTTGAAAAGTTTCTATGAGCTTTGAGGTAAAGATAGAAAGCGTGCCCTTAAGAATCCAAAAATCCAGTCCTTGTCTCTTCTCCACCCCGTTCTCTCAGTTGGCAAGGGGCTGGGCTCCTTCCTATTGAAATCAAACAAATCCTTCTTGACGGCTTTTTCTGGAAGTTAGAACTACCTCTAAAAAGGGAATACTCCTTCAATCAGTATCAGGGGTGTGTACCCATCTCCATTCACTGTCCTTTTCAAGCTATCTGTCTGCAATCACATTAATCTCAAGAGTAAAATGAATGGAATACCTTATTGTCATTTTTGTTTTTGAGAAAAGTATGGCTTATGTTAAACATGGTACATAAAATACCTAAAGAGATCAGGCACTCAGAACTGAATCTTGCTCTGATGGGCAGGACAGAGTTAACTGTTTATATTGAAGTACCAGGAAATCCATTAGCATATTCTGTTTACCATTCTCATAGGAGATGATAGTTTTGTTTACCAGTCCCAGGGACATCAACATCGAGGTGGGAATCCCAGGGACTGTCTATGTATATTAGGATGCTGGAGTTGGTCCTGTTCAGTGGAAGACAGCTCAAGATGGAGGTTTAATTGTGGAAGCATCCCAGCAGGGAGCTAGTTAAGTAAAACAGAGAAAAGTGTTTGAGACTTGACCCAATAGATGGGCCTCAAAGGTGGGAAGTAACTGTATATGTTTCTAGGGAAGTAGAAACTCCCCCTCCTCAGGAAAAATAGCTAGAATAAAAGTCTTTAATTTTCTACTGTATGTAATGCAATCATAACATGTATTCTGAGGCAGTGAGAAAAGAAAGCCTTTCAGTTATCATGCCAGTCTGTCTTTCCTCCTCTCCTTCTCTCTTCCTTTCAGGTGGGTAATGGCGTAGTTGTGAGGCTTTGGTAGACTTTGCCTAGCTGGTCACTCCTGAACTGCATGACATACATGAAGGGCACTTAGATACTGGAAGATCTTAATCTGTGCTCTTCTAATCAACCTCTCGGTACATTTGGGCATAATGTTGTGTAGGTATCTAAACACTTGATTGTTCCCAGCATGTCTCCGATTTTGTGGGCAGAACCTCTATGCAGTGCATGGGGGGAATGATGGGGCATCATGTTCTGATTCCAGGCTGCTTTGGCTGTGCAGTCTAACTAGGTTAATTCAGCAAATACAAGGCCCCGTTTTCTGCTCCACTAGATGTGACCTGCATAGCCAGCTAGATTTAAATTGGTTTGAATTGGGATTTGGAGTCCCCCTGTCCAGGGCTGCTGTGAGGAAGAGCAAGGAGATCAGCAGGTGTAGCAGGGGAGGTGTTTCATTCTGCTCTTCAGTCTTCCTGAATGAGTCTTTTTTTTCTTTCTTTTTTTTTTTTCTTCTCATTAGTACTTAGAAAAAGGAGCACAAAGGCACAAAGATAGTTAATGTCATTCTCCAGTCTTTATCATGTCATGCTTCTATTGCACATGCAAGAGAAGTGACTACAGTGTAGTGTAGAGATTTCCGATAATTGCTTTAATCTAGCTAACAAGGGCAGTCCTGGCACTTGGCTGTGGCAGCATGGAGCTGCATTCGTTTAAATTGTGGAGGATGTATATTCTGCATCTACCCTTATTTCCTAGTTTGAAGCATGGGGAAAAAATTCTTCTATGCTAGATTTCAACTTTCAGCACTTCCAGTATAATTTGATCCTTTATCCTTATTTCTCTTTCAGTGAAGCAGCAGGGGAAACATGCCGGTCTGCCAGAGAATTTTAACTCAGGTACTGCTGCAGGTCACAGTAAAAACCACTCTGGCTTCCCAGGCAGTCTGTGTTTGGCTCAGTGCAATTGTGTTGCTGTTCTCGCCGGGAAATGTTCCAGAGCAATGATCTAACATAGCAAGTGTGTTGCGGACCTAACTCGTCCTTGCCTTGTATTTTACTGGCACTTTCATCTATGTAAAATGATGTAAAACACGCCAATGTCTTGAAAATCCTGATCTGAAAACCCTCAGCACCAATGACAGGTTAGTTTTTTCAAAGTGATTTCACAAAGTATGACCCGACCCAGAGGCAAAACAAACCTCATGCAGAACAGGAACAGAAGGAAACCAGAAAGTCTGTTTTCGTATGTTCCTATTTGCATTATCATGTCACTGTCTATGGCAAGATAAGATGTCTGAATAAAAGACCATTGCACATTTCTTTCCATTCTGCATTCTTACATGAATATTTTTGTATTTTCAGCACCACATCCTGCCTAACTATGGAAAAACTGGAAACCTAACACTTTAGGTTGTGCAAGACACTATAGGTTTATCAAATATTGTTTCTGTCTCTAGTTGTATTTCTAAAAACCTGTCCAGATCTGTCCTAATTCCATTGCCACTTTTTCATCTGTTTTCAGGAAGGAAGGTACTCGGGATATAATACAAATGAATACTTCTGGATAGATGATAAAATGGTCATTACATGAACTCTTTCCTTTCAAAACCACTCTACTGAACATGAAGGTAGCGTTTCCCTTGTACATGTAATCAGACTATACTCAGGCTTATTCTCAGTAAGAGCACATTGGGGAATAAGATGCTTTTGCCAAACTATTGTGGAATTTGTTCCACTAATTATTTCAGTAATTTTTAAAAAAATCAGTATTTTTATTTCAAAAGATACTGACTTCACACCATTACTTGTCAGTCATATATGCTGTGGCCCTGAAAAGTTTTGTTTAGACATCTGTTATGTTATCTGTGAAGCAGAGTATTTATCTTGCAGTATAGTGATTACTGAATGATTATACCTTAGACTTAGACCAAATTTCATTGCTCCCTAAGTCTCTGAAAAGAAGTTCTGTTCCTGGAGTCTTTACTCGGGGATATGGGGACAAAGGCGCTTTGAAAATGAAACTTTGGGGTGTTGAGAACCCACACACTGGCCAGAAATATAGGGCAGTTTTGGTTCAAAATCTGTGTTAGAAAATGATCAGGAGCATACTAGAAATATCATATAATGGCACTGTCATTTAATAGTCTTGCAGGTTTTATTTATAACATTTACATTGCTAATAACTGCGAAGGGGTTTGGGGCATAGTTATTTTTAGTTGGCGTGTTCATGATACAACTTGTATGTTACAGCGGCCTTTTGCTGAATGAGGATTGCCGTATCAGGCCTTTGTTTCAAGTGAATGCAATGTTAAGCGTAAGTCTTGAGAAGTTGGTAAGTGATTATTTGAATTCTAAACAGCCAAGGTGATTGTAAGTGTACTTTCGTGCCTAACACAGACATAGTAATAACCCCCCCCTTGTTTCAGAACTGCTCATAATTTTCATTTGGTATTTCGTTCAACAGAGATTAATTGTAGAAAGACCAGAAAAGCGATTCTCAGCCATCTGACTGGTTTCTGCAAAGCCAAAGCAGCTGGAGCGCTATTACCACATAACTCATCCAGAGGGCCCATTACCATTAGTCACACTAATGTCCGATCGCACCATTAGCTTAAGCGAATTCTCGATCAACATCCATTTAGTTTTTCTTTCATGAATAATTGTTTCTGTGAAGGACAGGTGGCTGGCTCTAGCCTTGACACAAGTCTGAGGGGGATGCTCCTTCCCCATTTAAGTTTCTGGTGTAGGATTAAAGACGTTTTGCATATTCTGGTCTCTGGTAGAGACGGGTTGTACAACAGTGGGGCAAAATTAGCTCGAAAACCCCAAGTAATCAATAGTAAGTTATTGTGGGCTAAACTGTGGCTAGTCCTTTCAGAGATCCATAACATGTAGAGAGCCTCTCTTCTATGGCTGTTGCATGACCTTCTCTGAAAGCTCCAAAATCACTTGTTCATCCCTGCCTCAAAGAAAGAAGCTGTAGAAAAGATGGAAAGGACAAAGTGTAGCGAAGCATTCATTGACAAGCCACACAGCAAAGGTTGGATGGCATTTTGGTGAGCAGAGCAAAGACTTCTGCCTATAGAGTAATGCAGATGCATCAGGCACGCTACCGTGGGACTAATACTGGAGCAGGACAGTTCTGACTGAATCCTTGCCCAGATCAAAAATTGGCATCTACATCTAAGTGGATTTTTTAAAGTAGCTTGTTCCTGCATGCACAACCACAGTGTTAACCAGCAAGCCAGATGGGCAGTTTCTGATCTGTCCTGGGGGAATGTAATTGTTGGGTGATTTCATAGTTTCAACAGTGAAAAAAGAAACAGCATTCGACTCATCAAGCAGGGATAGACTAAAATCATATTACTACCGAACTATGATGATGTCAACTCAGATGTACTGGAACATCCAACAACAAGGACCCATATATGAAATGCAACGGTTGGAAGTCCTTTGAAGTTTTCCTTGTGAGCTATTGCTCAGTTATGTGTTGGATAGTGGTAGACAATATAACTCCATGTGTTTGAGAAAGCAAGAAATTAAAGAATGCTAATATTCTTTCCCATTTCAATTTAAGCTGTTCCTTCTAGTCTTGGGGCTTCACAAAGTTTCTAGAGAAGGATTTTTCTGGGACTGAGGAAGAAGGAAGTGGTGCTAACAGAGGAACATTTCACAAATGCAAAATTCCACCCTTCAGAGGGAAAGTATGTTGGATTGTGGATGATGACAGTGTCCCAGGATCATAAGTAGGAAGTATGAACACATCATAGCAGTACTAAAGTAACTTAATACTATCAAATCAACAAGATCTTTTTATTAAGAAACATATACGTGAGCTTGTGAGGTTCAGTCACCCTTATGCCAAGTTTCCTGCAGTGATCCAGACAAAGTTTTAGTTCTTAGCTCTTCTTTATAGGTTTCTGCTCCTGACAGTTGTGCTTTAAACTTTTTTGAAAGCAACCTCTTTATTTTGAAAAGTCAAGCTGGTGCCAGTTTAGAACACCAGTAGAACTGGATAACTGTTCTCATTTAAAAGTAAATTAACTGAAAAATGCAGTTTGGGAAGCGACAAAATCGTTCATGATGAGCGTCAGGTTTGGGGAAGAGGAATATCTGGAAAGAATGATGAAAATATTTGAAAAAGTTGAAAAGTTTTATTTTGAAAAGTGCAGAAGTTTAAGACTGTCGTTTCTCAAAATGGTGGTTTTGCATAAACACTTCTCTTAAATTCCTATATGAAAAAGTAAAATATATATACCATTCTTCCTGACAATATTTACATCAGGAAGAAGGTCAGGAATATTTATTTATATTTCAGTCACTGAGCTGAACTCTCTACCCACACTGTGGGTTCTAAAGAACACTTAATGAGATTTAAACATACTCTTACAGCTAAGCGTATCTTTTAGGGACCTGACACAGCATCTTTATTCAGTTAAAGTTTTGACATTGATTTTAATGAGTGAGTCTAAAAAATTAAGAAAGTATTTCAGCCTGTGTTAGACTGAGGTCATGAATAAAGGCTTCAATGTGTGTCATCATATATACTAAGCGGTGTAAGTGGTTACTCACTGCCAGTGCTTGTATGCTTTCTAAATAACTTCTTCCTTCACATCGCTGACACACGGTATTTCTGTGACTGAACCCTTTCTTTTGGGAATCTCCTTATTTTCCCCAAGAAGAAGCCATCTTAAAATAAATATTCTGTGTTAAAATACTATCTGTCTATTGTGAAGTAGATTTTGAAGTGAAATTTGAGCTGTTTCTTTGTTTGAGCTCTAGGTTTGCATCCAAGCATTCACAAGCTGCATCGTCTGTGCTTTCTGTTTGAAGACACCTATGGGAATAGTTAAGAGAGAGAAAACTTTCAAGTCAGAATTCATTTACCTTTCACAATCTTCATAACAAACTTATAAAGAAAATACAAACCCTTTTGTGATCTTATTTTTCTGCTCTGTGATTTCATTACTAGCCATAGAAATCTTTCAAATTCATGAAGGTAACAGATGACTGATTACTCAATGATGCAGCAGAATAAATCTGTTGTAACCATAATTAAAGAGCAAATGTGTTCCACACTGCCCATGCAGTGGGCATTAAATGTGTTACACAGAGGAAGCAGACACCTTATTGATTACCAGCAGTTCCCTAATAAATTGAGATAATTAATTTCTGCTGAGCATCTCGCATACAGATACAAGTTTAAACCTAGTAAAAATATTTTTAGAGTTCATCAGAAATTGCTAGCTTCTGTTGTTAACATTTTCAAAGTACTTTTTGGCTATGGTCTTATTCTGTCTTTTTCAGAGTCACTTCCAATTAAAATAGCCTTGAAAAAATCCATTTCCACAGCCGAATATGTGTTTTTCTCTTAGAGCTAAATAAAAGGTTTTACTGGAATCACAGCCTCCTGAAGTAAGACCTATTGGGAGCAACCAGTAAAAAATAAATCTCTTTATGCCCCCGCTTTACACGTGTCCTGACCTGTTTAACACCGAAGTGATGAGGACACTGAAGGAGGCAAAAGTTCTCACATCCACGCCTTGACATAGTGATGGAAAGCTCTGTCAGTATTGGGGGATCAGCATTATTTGTGATAATAATGTGTGATCAGCACGCCTTCCAGCAGTTGGTGTTCTCTCCAGCCCTTGGAAATAAGACTCCTGGGACATGCTACCAACACAGCTTGCCTAACCCATGCGGTTCCTGCAGAGGGATAGCACAATTTCATGCTGTGGTATGCTGAAAAGCCATAGATTCTGGGGCTGTTTTATTATTTTGGTGGACTCCTCACAGGCTGGCAGCAGTAGATGGTGTGGATGTTTTTCGTCCTGATTTTGGTTTGCTCTTCTTAGCTGTAGGAAACCCGATCCATGAGGAGCATGTGTGTGTTGTGTGGTAAAGGACTCTGGTGAGAAGAGCACCATGACCACATGTGGTATCTGTTTACCTTAGTGCCAGAGAGATGAGCTCCATGCAATTCCAGGATATGACATTTTCTTTTGCTCTCACCATTTTTAATATTGTCACCATCAAATATTGGGCAGATAGTTTTTATGTCCACAGGCTCCTTTGCACTGGGACATTTTAATAACAGCCTTGACTTTCATGTCTAGAACAGCTTCCTTGAACTTATTCCTCCAGGCCTTTTTAAATCATGATCCCTACAAGAACTTAGCCAGCTAATCAGGAAGTAATGACCTGACAATGAGGCAGCTAAAAATAAAATATCTACTTTCATATATATATATATATGTAACTTACAAATTTGACAGTATATTTTGCTTCTTTCCCTTTATATAATGCTTGTAGCAATATTGTAGGGGGTTGCTGCCTTTGCTGCATTTTAACTACATTTGTTCATAAAATGAAATAGATCAATATAATCACAGCAATGCGCTTGTGTACAGGTGCCTTTATCAATAGAACTTTTATTAATGGGATTAAGTTTGCTGCCGTAAGAGCTTTCTATACAGTTGTTCAGCAACTGAGCTGACACGTGTAAGTAGACAGGGACTTGTCATTGCAGTCATCTTTTTGGGGAAAGTTTATTCTATAAAAATGAAAACTTTGTTTGGGAAAATTCCTATTTTGGAAGGAAGTTTTGGTTCTGTAAGAGAACTGGCATCAGATCACTGGTTCCCCTGTGTTTTTAACTCTTTGCTAAGTCATTGACAGTGCTCTGAGTACCTCCAGCGTGAGTGCCTCAGAGGCGTTTCCAGGAGATGGCAGTGAATGTCATTGTGCCTGCTCAAAACGTAATTCCTCTCAGCAGAAACAGCTAGAAGTTTGCTTCTTAGAATAAAAGTTTGCAGCTTGCTAAGTCAAGAAATCCAGCTGTCAGTCAGCTTCCAGGAGCCTGACTTCCAGATTAGCCTTCAGTTTGCAAAAATTTGGCACACAACTTACTTATACTTCCCTTTGTATTTAACCTGCACTTGCCAAAAATTGGTCATAAGACACCAGCAGTGATGAAGTTCACTTTCAGACAGTGTTATCCTCTGAATTTGAACATCAGTAAAGCTGTGGAACTTAAAGACAAAGCAGAGAGAATAAGATAAAATTGTAACCTGTCAGCATAATTATGGTAACAAATCATATTTATAGTATATCTAGGTCTAAAAGTGCCAGACCTTGATTAGTAATCAGTTGTAATTACTGTTTAGAATTAATGGCTTTCCTGAATTGCTGGCTTGAAAAATGATCCAGAGGCATTTTCCCACACCTTTCTTGACGTGCTACTAACTTGATTTTGAAGATAATTTAACATTTTGAACATCATCTCATAATCCTTGTATTAGCTTTACTTCCTTTTTGAATTTGTTCATGAGGACCTAAAAATATACGAATGCAGCAATAGCTCAAGTCAGTGTGTTGACCTCTAAAGTCTGCTTCACTGTAGCTTCCTTTGTGCCCTTTCAAGCTAGCAGGAAGGGGTTTGCATCCCACAATGACACCTGAAATACTCCATAAAACCGGACTGTCTTGTGGTAGGTGCTGTATAAGCAGAGTCGAGAAAACTAGGTACATTGAGGTGACCAGAGAAATAATCAGGTAAGAGTTGGGTTTGAGTAGAGAGGATGACCAGTATGTATTTTAATGGATTTATTTATTGAAACAAACTCCCCCCCCCCCCCCAATTTTTTTTTTTCCAAGATAAGAGTCCATACAGGGCGAATTTTCTGTATTTTACATATTAGTTCATATTTTAAATGTTTTGTTGTAATTTTTGTTACTTGAGTTTTCAGTACGGTTGACTTAGTTGTTTCCTTGGTCTGTTGTGTTTGATGGGTCTGTAAGGTATTTGTTGCTGACACTAGGTGTCACACTAAGAATGTTTCTTTTTCTGGAAAGAAACAAAAACCTTTGCCAGTAAACGAGAATACACTCTTCCCAGAATGTCCTTCTCTTAGTCCGAATGCTCGAAGTCAGTAGGAGCTTTTGCACTGATTTTGGTGCAGCTGAGTTTGTGCCCTTGATGCTTACCTTGATGATTCACTCCTTGTAAAATTGCAAGACATGGACACAACCTGCCAATTTGGCAGCCACTTGGATTTGGTGTCCCCATTCAGTGTCTGAGGAGCTAACTAAGGAAAATGACATTTGCCTCCAAATGTTGCCCAGACTTTTCCAAGATTTGGATATGGAGTTGATTAGGTGTTCCAATACAGTAGTCTAGCTCCATAAGTAAAAGTACAAATGAGCAGTTCTCAAAACAGCATTCAGCGGGACAGAGTCTGTCCAGATTTGCATGCTCTAAAACCCAAAGTCGATGAACTGGTTCCTGGACTTTGGCTGGAGAATATGCATTATTCCACGCTTCATGCCGAGCCCTCAAGCCCCCTGTGAACCTACAGTCACTGCCTCTTTCCTTTGCGATGAGTTTCATGGGGACACTTCTATGGCACATACATGCATAGGAGGGCAGTGAGAGAGGTGGAAGAACTAGCCCAGTGGTAGCAGAAAGGATTATTGTGCAGTAATTGTGCAAAGTTCAGAGAGTCGAAGCTTCCAAATATTTTGCTGGGAGCTTCTCTGTATTTAGTCCTATTTATATAAGGTCTAACCTACAGCTTGTTGAAGTACAGAAGCCAGTGCATTGATGGTGGTGTACTTTGGATGGGGCACTTAGTGCGGATGTGAAAAGACAGGTCTGTGCCTGAAGTGTTTGCAGCTATGAACAGAGGATGTAGATGGAAAGATGGATGCAACAGAGAACTTTAAAACTCCGTATTTATTTTTCATTTGAGCTTTTCTCATTTGAGTGAGCAATTTGTTCACCAGGTGTCTTATGCCAGCTCGTACTGATAAATGCAAGAACTTTGTTTTAGAAGTTTCTGAAAGCTTTTAGAGATAAAGCCTTTATTCGTCTTCCAGCCTGATGTTCTGAGAAAAGGGTTTAAATCCTAAATGCTTGCAATTCTCCAGCAACATGCAATAGACTCAAGTTGAAAGCACTATAAAACTTGTTTACAAGGACTCGGAGAGTGAAAAATTGTTTCATTTAAAATGCTGCAGAGGAAGTAGGATCTGACAGCTCCAGGGTCTGATTTTTTTCCTGTCTCACAGCAGAGATAATGCACCAGCGTGGACATTCCTGTCACTTCAGAAAGCTCTTACACCAGCTGTGCACCTGTAGGCCAGATAACACAAGAGGGATACAAGGCAATGGACAATACTATTTCCATTCCATTCACCTGCTTCTTCCTGAGCTTTGTCATTTTAAACATCACGAAGGAAGGTCTGCTCTTGTTTTTCTCCCGTTACTGTCTATCTCGATGGTAAGAACAATGGTGGGACAGACAGAGCTATATCCCGTATTCCTCCTCCTAAGGTAAGACAGGTAGCACAGAGAGGGAGACAGATCTCATAGGTCTATTAATATTGTGGGGCTCTGATACCTATTTGCTTTGTCTTGTACCGCTCTGATACATGGAAAAACTGAAAGAGCTGTTGATGGTGAAAAATGTTGAATGTCAGGTTAAAGACATCTGAAATTCTTGATGCTTCTTTCGCCCTACTGCCAGTTGGCGTGAATTTGGTCTGTGAATTGTGTTTGCACTAGCACAGATTAGATAAACAGACAGGTTTTATGGAGCAAAGCCTTCCCGGTAACAAGTACAACATGGTGGCAGGTCTCGTGTTCTGGGATCAAGGCTCGCTGTTATGCCCATTAGACCAAACTTTGGTTGTATGTATAATAAAAAGATAATGTTGTGCAGAAATGGTCAGGTTAGTGTTCTGGACCCTGACTCTGCCCGCATGTATTAGTTATTCTGCCACTTGCTTACACCAAATCAGACCTAGACAGAACGTTGGTTTGCAGTGCTCTCCATCCCAAACATCGAAAGATAATGCTTAAGAGTGAGAGTCAGTGTCTCATAAATATTAAAGTAAAAAGAAAATTTTCACTGTCCAGTGTTGTCCTTCTCCATGCAAGACACATAACGAATGTATACAACAGGCTTATTTGCATGCTTGCAGGCAATGCGGATATCGTAAACTGTAGCATGTTCAACATATTCTGCTTCAGATCATGTAGGAGAAATGCAGGAAGCTGCATAAAATGTAACTGCAGCCTGAAATAAGGAAGGAGAAGGTGGTCCTAGGAGCGCCCGAGGGCAGCATTAGTACTGATGCTGCTGCTTTTACTGGTTGTTGGTGTCACCACACGGGCTTCTCAGTGCCTTTGGGTTGGGGATGGGGGTTGCTTTTTTTTTTGCCCAGTGCAGACCGATCAGCCATGAGATGGGAAACAGGAAAAATCATGTGTTTTTTCTCCTCAGCAGATCACACTACCCCTCGTAGGTGAGGACAGCAATTCTGCAGGCCCTCTATATGTTTGAGACCACGGTTCACCTGGAGGAAATTGTGACAGAGTCACCAGGGCAGGATATGAGGTGGGATATCTGACACCTGCTAGTTCTCGTGCCTTATGCTGTTTTCTAGTCTGAATGAAGAACAAAAAAATAAATGCACACAATAGTATTGTGCATCTAAGATCGTTTCAGTTTTAGCTCTGCAGTTTCAATAACTGTACAATTATTCATACCATCACAAATTTTGAATCCATTGAAGCCCTACTGTGGCAGAGTGGAGGATCATTATTATACACCTACTCATATGCCTTTGGGAAAAGAAGAGCCTCATTAAAGGAAACAATGTTTTGTGTACATCCAAGATCTTGCTTCCTTGTTCAGTCTGTTTCTTTCACATGTATAAACATAGTTTACCCCCGGCCAGCTGCACAAAATTCATCACAGACCCGTTTCCTCTTGATGATTTGGTTTCCTTCTAGTAGCCATCTAGGGGCAAATGCTTCTCAAACCACTGAGTCTGATCAAAAACCCTACAACATTTGATGCAATTTGGATTCAAAATGTTTGGCTTGGATCCATTTCTGTATTTCACTCTAGAGCCCTTCTTCTTCATTAGTAGTGCATTAGCTGTAATATTTTCCTTGTGCTGCTTCTGGTACCTATTCTCGCCTGTACAAAAGCTCTAAGAAATTGCTTGATACTCTGAGCATCTTTACTGCAACCAGGGCAGAGTTGAAACCCAAGCAGGGCTGGTCCATTCCGACCGCTTTTAGACTCTTTTCTGAGGTGTTAAATTCTCCTTATTTAGAAAGGAGGCAACAAAATTAAATGTTATCTAAGGAGAGTGCCTGGGAGCAGCTCTGAGTTCTGAAAACAATGTTTGCCAACAGTTTAAATCAGCAGTGCAGCAGGTAATGAAAGCTAAACATGGCATGCTCTGATGTGGCTCTCGGCAGAGCTGACTCTCAACTCGGTTTCTCTGTGTGTTGCTTAATCTACTAGCACAGTTCCAGTGCCAGTTATGGTTTTGGTGGCTGACACTGCAAGTCCTGACTGCTTGTTTCACTTTGCTCATTTTGGAACTCAACATTTGCATTGTGAAACCATTCAAACTCGTGAATTAAAGCATCTCCGCAGAACGCTGAGGAGCAATGCAAATCTGCTACAAGAGATTGAGTCAATCAGGCTTCCGCCTTCTATCACACTTCCAGGCTGTTTCCATCATATGAAGAAAAGAGAGTAATCTGATAATAAATACAGTTCTATCATGTCTGTTTCCTTGGGTAGCTGCACAGGACAGACCAATAAATACTATCTCACATAATGCTGTATTATTTCACTACAGGCTGATCTGCATTGCTGAGTGCAGGACTGTTAGGCGAAGTTAGCACATCCACATCGTTCCACCTGTTTCATATTCTCTAATGTGTCAGCAAAGTCCTGAAGAGTGTGTGGTGGCTTTGCATGCTGACGCCAAGATTCAAGGAAGGGGAGGACTCCAAAAGGACATCTGTATGTACAGGGCACTGGATACTGCTATGGGACCATAACTTACAGCTTTAGAATGGAAATGAAAGCTAGAGAAAGGAGAGGTAAGGGAACTTTCTCAGAACATGTTAAATTTTAATTCACTGCTAACTATGAAACCGACTGTTGTCTCCCTAAGAAAAGATTTGGGTGAGATTCCCCTCAGTGCAGAGCATAGCAAGTGGTATGTGAAAGACAGACCAGGCACAGTATTCCAAATACCTGAAAATTTGACAGTTAGCAGTTTTACAACCCTGGATTAAAATTAAACATTCAAATTAACTTGGGGCTCAATTTTCTAATTAGAATGCAGGGGCAAAAGGCAGGGCAAATCATCCTTACATAAACATATTTTCCCAAAGATCATTTCATTCCATCTGCAGACACCTTGCAATGCCTTGAGTTTAAAACAACAGCAAAAATTATCTCTTGCAGTTTGCTATTTAATCCTCCCTAACTCTTTCTTCCCCCCCCTTTTTTTAGCTACATAGCTCTATTTCTTACTATGATTCTTCTCTTTTAGCAGGATTCCCTTTCTGCTGCTTGTAGTACCAGAATTTCCCTACCTAATATTTCCTTCTGCTCTCTGCCCCCCAGAGAACCCTTTTTGCTTCTCATTTAGCTGTAAGGTCAATGCTTCAGTTTCATCAACCAGTTTTGTGGTGCCTGACCTACTGCCTGTTATATTGTAAGCAGCATCTTAGAAATGCATTTCTGTTTTGATCACCTGAGAAATGTTCAGAACTACGTATGCTCAGTCTTCAGAAACACTTTGATGTGTGGGTACATGAATACTTTCCCTTCTGGCTTGAAATGTTTCCAGGCTGCTGACTTTTAAAGTACTCAACAAACCAGTTGGAAGAAACAGATGATCTTTTTTGCCATTAACTTTCTCCTGTGATTTGGCAGAGTTGCCATCAATGAAAAGGAAATGTAGAAACAAGAGGACAGATTGCATCCATTTTAGAGTCCCAGGACTGTGGCTTAAGAAGACATCAACTGCAATCCCCTTTTCTTTTTTTTATTATTTCTCCTTCCCTACTTAAATGTGCCTAGAAGAGTGTTCCCATTTTGGTGTCTTTCACAATCTATTTTCATAAGGCACGTAAGTGCCCATAAAAAGCCTGTAGAAAACCCAAAGCACAGAGCAGCACTTTCACGTAACCCTACTGCCGGATGACAAGCTGCCACCTCCTGCCCCCACTCATCTCCTCTGACTGATCATTTTGGCACTGCCTTACTTTGACACGAGACTTATTTACTTAAAAGACAACATTTTGCTTTTTGGAGTTAATTTTTCTGTGCTTACAATTTTTCCACAGGTGCTTCCGTTAACTTTGCTTAGGATGCTTAGGATGTATGCTGATCATGTCTGTACCTGTTACTTATTGGTTGGCATAATGTTATTTCTTTGCTGGCACTGTATGTTGTGTGTAGTTGTTCTGTTGCTTTGACCTTGAAGTCTGGCATTTCAGAGGCTTCCAGATGCCACTTCTCCACATACTCAGTAGGAATCTGTGGATGCCTCACTACGTTTTTGTGTCCAGTTCTGCTGTGGCAAGACTTACGCAAACCCATCCTATTGCATAGGTGACAGGAACACCGGCATTTCAAAGAAAGACACGGCTTGGTATTACATGTTGTTGTAATCTTATACTAATGATATTTCTGAAAGAAAAGAGGAGAAAGGTTTTGAAGGTGGCAGCACTCTAGAATATTTCTTTCAGACATAAGATCATTAATAGCTACACCTGCACTGCCCTGTAAGCACACCTACTTTGCTATCTTGAGGCCACCTTTTCTGACCTTTCTGCATATTGATGTATTTGGAATGCCAGAAGAAAAACAGAGGACAACGTGGTCTTCACAGAAGCCTCTGCTGTGCCCTTTCAGGCCCTCTGGATGACCCTTCTTTGGGAGTACCCAGAACCTCCCCAGAAGGAAGCATGGCAAAGCCAGCACCAGTGCACCTCTTCCCATGATATGAGTTAGAGTGCATAGCTTCCTTCAGTGTTAGGCTGACTGCACAGCCACACAAAAACAGCGTGCCAGGAAGGAGAATTCTTCTCTGTCCCACGCAACAATCCTACCTGAAACTCTTGCTAAAGAGCCCGTTTCATCCCCTTCATAGGCCAGCACCGAACCAACGCTTCTCCAGACCCTCGGCTTTCTAAAACAATATAAGCCCTTTTCTCTGCCCGTTCCTGTATCTACATCTTTGTTCTCATCTACACTTTAAAAGTCATTCAGAGTTACTCCACTTCTGAGCTGGAGCATACACTTGTATGTGTATGTGTACACTTGTATGAGTTTAGTTATTGGCAGACATGAAGATTGAAATTCCGTGTCTGTTCGGCTAGTGGGTGGGACATAAACATGTATTCTTACAGTGGTTGAAATGTTCTACAGCTGGAAGGACCATCTCTAGACTTGATAGGGTAGTTTACTCACAGGGTCCTTGCAATTGCCTGCTAACGGATTGGCGCAATGCAGTTTTCTTTTTTCAGGTGCTTGATTAGGTATAGTTCTGTGTCTAGTACAGGAGCAATGGATGTTGTCACAGGTGAAGCAAAACTGAATGCACATCCAGCTCTTAGGCAGTTGTCTGAGTACGTACGTTTGTGTGCAATACACCAATATCAGCCTTATTTGTTTTTACTTTGAATGATCCTGGATGCTTAAGTTTCCAATGAAAGCAGTTCTTCCCCCTTACATTGAAATTGTGGACCTGTTTTTTCTAATCCAGTTAGAGAATGACTGTGATTCTAATTCCAGTTTTCATACTTTTGAATACCTACATATTCTCCAGTGACTTTGGCTTCCATTAGTTGTATTGATTCAAGTTTATAATTTTGCACTAACAGAGAACTGTGTTAGAAGCAACTTCAAAACTAAGATTACCTTATTGAAATTACATTACTTTCAATGTGGATTTCAACAAGTAGATTCCTATGCTGTCAGTTTATATGCATGGGTGAATACAGTACATTTATATATGGCTTGAGCTAATAGTAAATGAATTTTGTATTTTCTTTTTAATCTTCCAGCTTATGAATCTGATGAACATTGTATTCATTGGTTTTACATTGGTAACTGGTAATGCATTTGTTGCAGATGTGATCTCCCAGCCTCCAAAATGGATCATGGGGATTTTCTCACTCAGAGGTGTATCTTTGTGTTTCATGTATTTGTCTTCCACAAACTAGTCTAATCTTTTTGAGACCATGGAAACTTTTGGTATCCACGATGTCCTACGACAAGTATTTCCGCTACCCATAATGTCCAAAAGCCTCTCCCCTGGGGTCGGGGTGGGGCGTTTGCACCTTCGCTATACCTCTTAGGATTTTATAGAACCCTGTCATAGTCCCCTTGGTTATCTTCTTTCCAGTTTGAGGAATCCAGGCTGACTTAATTGTTCCTTGCCTGACAGCCGTTGCCTAATTTTCATCATCACTGTTGCCAGTGATGCCGCTTTTCCAGTTCCATTATGCTCTTTTTGGGTCTGGGATTAATGCCTACCATATTAGCGCATCATACATCTTTTTGTTTTCTTTCCAATTTCCTTCCAGAATATTGGTCATTTTTGCTTGTTTTTGTTTTTACCACTGTGAGGCACTGAGTTGACATTTTTATAGAACTATTTACTATAACTCTGAGATTCCATTCCTGAGTGGTAATAGCTAGCTGAGAGCTTCTCATTCACTTTATAAAGATAGAATTGTTCAGGTTTTTCCTGGCATTACTTCACATTCATCTTTATTGAATTTCATTTGGCATTTTATTGTACAGTATTGTGAAGTCCTTCTGCCGCTCCTCTTTGTCAGCCTTCAGTTTTACTTCTGTGAATGATTTAAACTTTGTCACTTTGATATTCATGATCATTTATGAATATGCCAAATCATACAGGCTTGTGTATGTGTCTCATATGGGGACTCCATTGGTGACCCCTCTCTTTTGTGAAAATTAACCATTTGCTCTTCCCTTTAGTCAGTCAGTTAGCTATATGAAGACTTTTCCTCTTATCCCAAGGCAGCTTTTTTCTTTAGGAGCTCTTCAAAGGGGTCTTTATGAATGTCTTCTGGACATCTGAGTAGTTATATCCACAAGATTCACATACCTCTCCTTGACTCCGTCGCAGAACTGGCAGAATATGTGAAACATTACTTCCCTTCATGAAAGTCATATCAGCTCTTCTCAAATATGTCGTAGTATTGACTCCCAACCATATGCAGTGAACCAGGTCCCGAGTACCAAAGCACTCCAATGAAAATGTGCTGAAAATAATGTAATGATAATATCATGATACTATATAAATGATTTAATGTTTTTAAACTTAACAGAAGGGAAGAAATTGTAATATTAAATTTTTAACGTTTTAAAATTTTAAGAAACGCTAACATGTGGTGAGTGCTAAATATTATTCAAGAATCAGAGGTAAGTTGCAAAGAAATGTGGCTGTCATATCTACAGATAGGCACCTCAGTATGAGTCAGGGCCAGAGGAACACTGCCTGCAGCATCTCATCACCAGCGTAAGAATACTTTAACACAAATAAGGCAAGCAGATGCAATGTCTCGTAGTTAGCACCTTTTCTTGCCAATGCGTGTCTCCTTTGATTCTTGTTCCCGTGGCATTTCTGTTTTTGCCTGTGTATGTTAATTAACTTATAAGCCATAATACAAGCATTCAGAAATCCAACTGAAAGGTCTACAGAAGTCTATCTATCTGTCTCACTGTATCTCCTTTAGCAGTCTTTGTGTACTTTGCCTGCTTGTTGTTTGGGCTAGAAGCAGTCTGCTCTGTGCTTTTGCAGTACTTGGCATAATGGGGTCATGGTCTTTGAGCAGAGTACCTAGGTACAAGTGAAATTTTTTCAGAGTTTATCCAGATGCCCACTAATTCTATTCACTGTTACAGCATTTTGCGCAGTACAGTATTATTCCTCTCATGTTCCCTGAATACCTCCTGGAAGCTCATCATGTTTGCTGACGCTGAGGCAATTTTAAGTGAGAGGTTACACCCTGCAACGCTTATTTCAGCTGTTTCATAATTGAGTTCCTTTAGCGCTGGTCCTGGAGTTTTGTTACTATCCATTATGTCACTCTGACCAAAAACTTTTTGTACTCACGCTTCAGTTTAAGACAATACCGTAGTGTATCTGCTATTGTGTTTCAGTGTAGGACTGTGCCTGAGCTCCTGCACATTGAAGAGTCCTGCATGCCAAAGATGGATGCGAAATCTTCCTCTAACTTTTCTGCTGTGGCCTTATCTTGTGTGCTCTGTTATGCCTTCATCACCTATTAGCCTTACAGACTATCTGGTCAGCCTCCTCTTCCTTGCGTATTTGAACAAGATTTATTATTAGTTTTAAAGCTTTTTGAGAACTGTTCCTCAGACTTTTATTGTCCTGCCTTATAGGATTTTTACATACTTCATACTTACCGCTTTAAGAATGCAGAATTGGTTTTGTGGCTTCATTAAGCAACATTTTGAATACAGATTCTTATCAAAGAGGAAAAGTAATACTGGACTTTCTGAGCATGTATTATGGGTTTAATCCTCATCCCCATGAGTGACTATTATGTAAATACTGCCATTTAAAGTTTTCTGTTTAGGATCCAATGGACTAGAAGACAACAGCCTAGAAAATCCCCAGGACTTCTTCTGGATATGAAAGGAAAAGACAAACAGACCCTTTCAGACAGCCAGTGCAATGTCTTGTTTTCACTGTAGTAGCTCTGTCCTGTAGTGTTGTGACAATCTGCCAAGCAGCACCAGATGTCTGAGCTGCTTCTTCAGTTTCCCAGTGAAGACAGAATCCGTGGTGCAAATGTGCAGTTATTTACATGCCTACTTTACACCTGAAAGCCGGCCAAATGAGATGAAAGCCAATTCCTCTTTCTAGACGCCGCTCGAAATTTCTATCTGGTTTGCAGGAAACAACTTGGCAACAAGCATTTGCTATTTTACCTCAGGTGCGAACACACTGGGAGAGGGATTTACTTTCACTGTGTGTGTGTGTGTACAGCAACTAGCATAGTAGGGTCCTGATTTATGGCTGATATCGTTAGGTACTGTTGTAGGCTAAATAATGATATAAATAATTGATTGTAGCAGGAACTATGGCAGGGGGCATTCACAACTGCTTGTATAATTTCCCCCACTTGTAACCATGTATAACTACAAAGAACAGTAAGACTGAAGTCTCATTTACAAGTTAAGGATAATAAGTGAGAGTACTCTATACTCTCTCATCACAGCTGTTTTGCTGTGATGAGAGAGTATAGAGTACTCTCACTTATTATTACTGGCTGTAACATTTCTCTCCCTCTTCTCTTCACTCATCTTTCAATTCACCTTGAAAGGCACCAAGGATTATGTATGGCAAATTCTACTAGCTCTCTAAATTGGTGGTGGTGACACTAATAAACTAGCACTGTTACAGCTCAGTGCTGCTACCAGCAGCAAAAATCCATGTTCTGGCCTCCTGAAGTCTTCTACATTCCCACAGCACTACTGTACACCAAAGTATAGCCTGATTTGATTTTTCTTCTCTGCACCTGCTTATTTTCCTGATAGGTAGCAGGGGATAGGAGTGAGAAATGATCCTCCTTACTATTTGAGAACAGAGTCCCCCGTCAACAGAATTTTTTGCTAGTTAAATACTGGTACATTTACCTAAATGGGAAGACTTTTCCCATCAGTTGCCAGTTTCAGAGCCCATGCATACTGAAATTCTACCATCAAACGTGGAACAATAACGATCATACAGTTACTGCAGCTTGTCATGATTTTCATTGCTCCCATAATCTATAGAAGGATTTTGTTACCTGCCCAAGAGAAAACGGTGAGTCATTACTCAAGATGCTGCATGTGCAAAAGGGAAAGGAAATTGAATAAGTAAATAACTGGCTTTTAAGGAAGCTGTTGAAAACAGGAAAATAAAGCATCGAGAACATTGTATGGAAAAATCATTTTCCTGAAGCTAAAACTGGTTTGCAGTGGGGAGAAGATAAGAAACTAATTATGCAAAGATTAAACTTGTTAATCTGCTAATAAACTATATAAACACAATTTTTCAAGGATCATGCAAAAGTTTTTTGCATTTTTAAATTCATGTGACTTAGATCACTGCATTAACTTAATAGATATAGACTTGTTTTCCTATTTCATGTTGAGGAACCACTTATTTTTATCAGCAAATATTTTTTGGTTCTCAGTTGCTCCCTCGTACTGACTCAGTTTCTATCCGAATGTGGCTTGGCAAATTTGAACAGCTGTGAGTGTAAGAATTCCCCCTTGTTTGTCCATACAAGTCTTGACAAGTTTTAATTAAACGTGTTTGTGTATCAGCTCTGGTAACGGACCTCTGATACACGACTGGGGCCCCTTGGTACTACCACAGTAAACTCAGGAATATTTGACAGGGTTTAATGATTTCAGGAGATACAATGTAACAACTGCTAGAGCACACCATGGCCTGTCCCCTGCCAAAGATGGAGGTATGTAAAAACAGATAATGTGAATTCATTTAATCATTAAAAACACAAACATATTATTAGAAGTTATAGTCGAGGTGCAATTTACAGCCCTTCCTTGCTGCTGCTTGTCTGTTTTGTGTTACCATTCACTATATTATTATGCAACTACATCGTGTTTCTGGTTATGACTTTTTTTTTGTCTGAAGGAGAGAAGCAGAGAGATGGAGTAGCTATAGAGCTAATGTATTGCCCTTTGAAATCAGGTTGTGTATGTGGGGTTTTCTGGAATATCCCCCTTTCTCATATGAAATTTTACTGCATTGAGAAGTAGTTTTAAGAGACATAAACCACCTATTAGGTTTGGGGTTGGTTTTTTTTTTTCATTTCAGAATACACTCCCAGAAAATTACAACGGTAATGTAGGCATTGTCTCTTTTTAGCTAGACAATGTTCAGGTCTAAATCTTGGTGTAATCTATCGTCCTCGCACTGAAACAAATTAATAACCCAGTAGAGTCGCTACAATTCCTTCCCCAGACCCTTCACTCTTCCCTGTGTGCCTTCTGTTGTATATTGCTTTGTTTTAAAATCAGTCTCCTATTTCTTGTTGCAGCATTATCTTTTGCCTCTTCTTCCTTCTGTCAAACCTATTTCTTCTATGAATTATTCCTGCCTTGCTCTTCTCGACCATCACCTTTTTTCATCCGTCTGCACCAGATCCAGTCTGTGTCTTGCGCAGGGACTTACGCATCTTAGATTTTGAGCCATTTAAGGATAGAAGGATCTCACTTAGTTTAAAGTTAGTTAAGCTTCCTCAGTTAACATCCCTCTCACAAAAGCAATTCTATATAAATGAGTCATAATACATCATTATTAACCATATAGTAAACCCACAAACACAGTACAGAGATAAACTTGATGACCAATAGATATTTTCTGTCTCTAACTGATCTTTCCTATCTCTAACTTTTATTAATGAGCCCTGAAAAATGCACTGCTCATTAGGTCTTAATGCTTAATCATGCTAGTGTCACTAAACAGAAAATGTATATGCTCCATCTGGACTATTACAGAATGCGAGAGAAAGGCTAAACAAATTCTACATTTAATTCACTCTTTTCTTTAGCACAATAAAGTAAATTAAAATCAATGATTGATTGTCTTTGGGAACATTATCATCAGGGCTGAATACATAAACAATGCACCAAATGAAAAGCTATTTAATCACATTCTTTCTTCTGCGCGTCTCAGTCAGTATATCACGAGCAAATAAATGCCATTTATTTATTCAAAAGAGGAAAAGAAATGCATTTATTCAGTTTGACTGTTTCTCCCACTTCAGAAACGCTTGATTTTCTTTGAAGTTCCTTTATTTAAGAAAATGGATAAAAATATTTTAAGATGTTTAAAAACATCTGGCATTGTATACAACTTTCAGCAGTATCTTAACTAGGCTTAGTGCAGTGCAGGGCATCTGTCTTCGTACAATGAAACATACAGAGTCCCAGGGAGTTTGAAATGCTCTTCCTCAATGCCCAAGAGTGTACAACTAGTTAGTCCTTCCACCAGATGCTTGGGCCTGTTTTGTGTTCTTTTTTGGTTGGAATAGGAATTTCTTTTGACTGTTATTTTAAAATGGTATTTGTCTTTTTTTAACGCTGTATGTTAGTGCCTTTACATTAGCTATGTCAAGGCCCTCTGGTCATGTGTCTCATGCTATTCTTCAATAAACTGTCCTCAGCTTGTATAGTTTTACATGTCTGTACAAGGCTGCTGGCAATGCAGAACTGAAACGTGGGGAGGAATTACTGGTGTGAAATGCTATTCCATGGGTGGTTTTTAGGAAATTGGATATATTGATTTTTGCATGTGCATTTCATACAGTAATGCAAATAAAAATGATATCTGCATTACAAAAATGCACAGAAGGGACATGATTTATTGTCCTGAAATAAATTTCACAGAGGTAAACTTGGTTGTGTGGATTTTAATTTGTTGATTTAGGAAGAGCACTTAACCAAGCAGGCATTTACTGGTATGCAGGTCAGAGGTTTGAGCTTTTCTCCTCAGCTAACTAGTATTGAATCTGTTACAAAGTTTGATAGTAGGATGCATCCGTCAAGGTTCAATTTCTTTCTTTTCATATCTAGGAATAGGAAGGTAATTGTATGTCAACCCTGAATAGTATGGGAAGGAGACTCCAAGAGCTTAAATGGGCTTCACAAAGCTGGTAACATCTGATCATTCATCTTTATTGTCCCTCCCAACACAAACAAAGAGGATGTGGAGTCTCTGAAATTTATATTTTGTCCTTTTTGTGCATTTGGAATTTCAGTGGTTGTTAGCTGACCAAATACCTTTTCCCCCCTTTAATTGCATTGTCTCTTGTCTGTGTGAGGAAGAACGGGAGTCTTCTCTGGTTAAAACTCATTAGGCCATTTTGTTATTCTCTGTTAGAGATACCTTAAGAGTAATTTTTTTATGATGCCTCTAGAAAGCTGCCGTCCGGTAACAGGTAAGCTAGCTAAGTTTACGGACATCAGCGTGTTTGTGAAACAGAAAATTTTTTAGAGGCAAGAAACTTTTTTAGACATATGTGTGATCGCTACTTAGCACACTGGGTCTTGAAACTCTCCGGGAGCTTTGTAATATATGACTGTAATATAAATAAAAAATAAAAACTTTTTCCCCCGACATCTCTTAAACGGGGCATAGCCTGCATGGTCAGGTCAGGTTGTACATCCAGCTGAGGGTTTGCTCCACTGTGGCTGCAGCTACAGGAAGTCTGGTTTTCAGAAAGAACCTTTTCCTGCCTCCCCCCCCCCCCCCCCCCCCCCCCCGTTTTACCATCAACCACTTTATGTGGTATCCAATTTACTACTTGTGGTTCTTTTCTCCCCATGCTTCTTAGCTGACTATAGTCTCCTACAGAGACCACAAATCCAGCGTACTGTCTGTTCCTAAAGAGTTCTCTAAGAGTTATTAGTTTGAATAGTAGTCCATCGTGCCATCAGATCAGTAAGGTGAAAAGCTTTGGCAGTTAGAAGGCATGGAGACCAAACTCCTGACATCTCCTGAAGTGCGTATGGCTGAGAATTTCCCCCCTCCCGCCTTGTATAAATATGGACCGTGTGGGAAGACCACTGACTGACGGGTGTCCTGGCACACAGTGACTTGAAAGGACTAGAAACTAAATGTCTTTCAGTACAAAGTGATTCCAGGAAAAAAAAAAAAGTCAGAAAGATCATGGGGAAGAGGGAATACAGACATTATGAACTCAAAGCTAAACAGAGTTTACATTTGATGGCGTGTTTGGGCCTGTATGTAGTGAACTCTTCTTACTTTTTTTAGTTGCTTGATGCCTTTTTGGCGGTATAAAGGACATGCTCTGATGTGATTTCCGAGGCTGATCTGGACCTGCAGCTGTCATCAGTGAAGCTGGAGGGCCTGTCTGATTCTTTGCAGTTGGAATATATTGTGGCAAATGAATATATTGTGAAATAGGTCATAACTAAGGAAAGAAAGGGTGGAAAAGGGGATGGAGTCAGCCATTTGGACTAGTCGAAGTTTAGCTAATAGCTAATGTTTTAGCTAAGTTTTGACTAACTGTCGTATCTTTGAGATGTGCTGGTTTTGTAGGAATCCAGTATCCTACATTGCAGCTTCTGCTTCAGAATCTCAAAACATTTTCTGCTGTGAAGTTATACGCACACTGTTATCCTCAATGGTCCTGTCATGTAGCGCGCTTCATTTCTTTGCGCTTCCTGGAAACTAACGCAGTTGATTTTCCAACCTCACACAAGCGAGCTCTAAGAAGGGTGAGGACTTAGAAGCCACAGCTCAACTAGGGTCCCCTTGTGCCGCCGCAGTCATTAAAATTCAATGCAAGTGAGAGCAGTCTAAAATGTTCTCATCTGCTCTGCAGTCAAATCTGACTTCGGCTTTCGTAGGCTAGCGGCGGGAAGGCAGCAGAGAAGCAGTTGAGAATTGCTCCTCCTTTCCTCTTAACTGTTCATCACGCAGCTGACAATACATTTCCGAGCATGCTGCCTCCTAGTCCTGTGCATATAAAGTTGGGTTCCTGGAATTTCAAACATCCGTAATTATGCACTTAAAATGTATTGTTTCCAGATGGTAATGCAACCAGTTATTTCAAACAATGAAAAAGCCAGTGATTTAATTGTTTGTGACAGATGAGTAGGAAAGCTGAAGGAATAGAAACATGTAAAAAAGAATGCTATATAAGGCCACTGGTAAATTTTAAATATAAAGAATTTTGCCAGAAATGTGGATCCATAGCCTTAAAAAAGCCTTTCCTGCAAATACGGATTTGAGGAAATCCAGAGGTAAAAGTTTGGAATAATTTCAAACACTTCTCACGTGCACAGATATGATTAAAAGTTGTATAAACAAAGGAAACCGCATGTTTTTCTTCTTGAGTGCAGAATATGGTTCTAAGGCTGGAACAGAGGATGAGCAGGTTTTTTTCAGTTTCATTGTTCCCTGCAGCATGTTGATTACAGCAGGAGCACCCTGAACTTTCTATGTATTTCATGAACCCAGAATCACCATCAGTGTGAGCAAGCACATACAGAACACATCTCTTCGTCAGTTCTTGTCAGTAAATTCTTTTGGCCAAAAGTGGCAGTTCAATAACGTGATTTTACAAGTGTAAGGAATGCTGCTCAGCTCTATGGATCGGTAACACGCTGCATCCTTATGATCTACAGGTCACAGCGTTTAGCTGCCTCCAAGAAATATCCTCTTAAATTCATGCAATGGTAATTAAGACAATAAGGCCATCCTGCATTATGATTTCTCACTGTTGCCTGGTGCTGGTCGGTCACCTGCAGAAGCAGTGAGAACAGTTCACCAGTCTCGGGCCTTCTCCCTGTTTTCCCCTTTCCTGAAAAGACAGCGGCGTGAGCGGGCTACAGGTCAGTGCACAGCCCGGGGCGTCCCACGGTGAACCCTCTTGCAGCCCTGTGACCCTTCCCTCGTGTCACCACAGCAGCGTTACTCTCAGCAATGCGGTGGGCTTCCTGCCAGGGCACTGGCTCAGGTGAACACATACCTCATCCCATCGCTGACCACACAAGGAACCGTCAATCATACGATTCCTGTACTCTTGACTGAAAAGGCATCTGTCACATAATGGGGGTGACTTTTTGACCATGTGAAAGATACTTTACCTTCATGGAAAAAGATGGGGTAATTATGTGCTTTAAATGCCTCCATAACAAGCTATGTGTCTTCTCCTGCCCAGAGAGCCCTGGGAAGTGAACTTTCTATGCGCTGTAACATTATCAGATAGCTATCAAGTGCTTTGTATATCCCAAATCACAAGTGACTTCTCATTTCCATCAAATACATGTTTTAAGCTATCACTTAGCAAATGTTCCAGTATACATAAACAATAAAGAGAATCATATTCTTTTACTGAAAAGTATTTACTTTTCTTAGCTTTCTTTGTTAGTGGACGTATTTGTGAAACAAGAAGAGTCATGCAGCCAAACAGCGCACAGCTCACTCGGAGCAGAAGCAGCCCGGAGGTGTATGCCTTCACTCCTATTCTGTTCTTACGGCGATTTTAAATGAGATGTACAGGCTCAGGATTGTACCAACAAATAAGGGCCCCCGGGACAGTTAAGAGAGTCACAGATCAGGGATGATCTGACTGCACTCCCTTTCCAGGCAGAGAAATACCATCTGCCAGGAGAGCAATGGCATAAGACACGCTCTGCCAGTTCTCTGCATTAATTGGCTACCCCGGCTTTAGAGCTGCTTTGTGTCAGCAGCACAGCGCTAACCAGCTGCAGCACAAATCTGGATTCGGTCTCCACGTCTCTTCACAAAAGCTGCGCTACTGATGGCACCGCTATTGGCTTTTAAACTGTCTATTTACTACTCGAGACCTCATTACCAGTGAACACTCCAGCCACTGTAACAGGGCGGTTTTTGATTGCCTTGTCCAAGCCTCCCACTCAGTGCAGCTTGATCTGCTTTGGTTCTGTTAGCATAAGTAGAAATAACCTAACACAGTCGGGATGGGATGCTTTAACATTGTAATTCTGCAAGCAGTATAGCATTGCTGCCAAAAAGAACAGCCCTGCCCTTTCCCTGTTCCCAACTGCTTGTTCTTGTCCCTGTGTTGCTCCCTGCCTGCTGCCAGTATAAGTATCTGCATTGCCAAGCAATGAACTAAATGGGAGAATGGGTCCACTTCAAAGTTAACTTGAAAGAAAAAATAGCGATGATTAATTTTAATCCAGATTAATTCAAACTGTTTTGCTGTTCAGCAATGAGAATGCCCTTGTCAGCCTAAAGAAGAGGACAACTGGGAGGGCAGCAGTTTGTATTTAGAGGCAGATGAAGGGCCAGGCTGCTATTCTTGGCTTACACCTTTCAGAGAGATGTCGTATAAACGTGATCCTGCTCTCAAATGCCCTTAAAATGACACTATTATGCTGTTCTTATTGCTCCTCATCTCTCAATCCTCACTTGAGGTCTTTTTAAAAGCATTCATTAAGGTGTTTTTCTTGGCCCTTGTCATCTGAAGTTTAACCTGGAGTACCAAGCTCTGTCCTTCCTGGTTTGATCATATCATGTTCAACAGCTGAAACATGTTTGTTGACAATACATAACACAGAAAACATACTTTGCATGGGACTGCCTTTTCAGAGGAATAAACATAGTCTAAGCTCCTTTTACATATGAACAGAACATCTTTTGCATGTGCAGTGATACTGGTTTCCTGGTAAGTGCCTACTTAACCAAAAAGCAAGGACCGCTCCTTTTTTTTGGCTCCCAGAGGTGCACCTACTCAAAAAGAACATGATATTGCTGGAATCAGGAAGAATGTGGATGTGCAGACATGAAAAAAAGATGGACAATTCTACCACCCACATTTTAGGTACTTGGCTTCAAATCCTGTTCCAAAAGAAAGACTGATGAGCGTAGTCCCTCACCCAGAGGAGCAGATTACCATCTTTTACGCAGCTGCTTCTCTCTTACTACTTCCTTAATAATTCTTCTTTTTCTGCCAGAAAAGAGCGGATCAAACCTGGTAACATGTTTACGGAACAGCAAACTTTTCATCTTAAATTATAAATTTATTTCAGATTTCAATATTTACCGTAACATTTGAACCACAAGAGTTCCCTCACAGCCAAAAAACGGTGGAGCTGCATGTGGTGGGTCCCGGCGTGTCCCCGGCCTGGCTCGTGTTACCTTTCTGTTCCTTGGGGCTAACAGAACCTTTCACAGGCACGAAGAATGAACCACAGGTAGGTCAAATTCATATCCAGAAGTTCACTGCAGTTTCATTACAATATTGTTAAGTTCCATG
>NW_008825547.1:7018510-7028249 GCF_000699105.1 Pygoscelis adeliae
AACATTTTCTATTGAATAGTGACATTTGAAAATATAAAACTAAGATATTACATTTCTTCTGAAATACTTGATTCAGCAAACAGGTGACAGACGCAGATATTTCTGCTTTCATTGGCTTTTGCAGAAACGTTATACAAATTGTTATTTGCTCCCGAGTTTTAAGCCCTTTTTTTCCTTTACATAGGCAAGTGGATGAAAAAGCAGAAGTATGAGCTGTTTAAGACAACAACACAAAAACTTTTCTGAAGTTTAGTTTTTTATGTTTACTATGGAAACATTCTTTGCGACATTATTTAAGAGCCAAACGGGGATTAGTCAGTGGAACACAGTCTCTGCCTTGAAGTTTTATATGACTATATCAAGACATATCAGAAAACTTTCTTGCAGATAAATAGCAGACTCTGATACTAGACATGCAAATGCAAACGTGGCCCTCATTTCAGGTTACCAGTTTTAAAACATGACATGAAAATCCACCGCAGAAGGCAGTCTCGGACAAAAGCACTTTAACATTTTAACATCTATAGCAATCACTGCATCTGTATACAGCTTTGTTAACTATTGTATTAAAAATGAACTGGGACTCCAGTTAACAGTCGCGGCACTGTAAATTTGTTGTGGTGCACTAGAGAATCTGGCCCAGCGTGTGTCACAGTTGTTTAATTCATCTAAGGTTGGCAGGGTTTCTTTTTTACTTAAATGTATTCACACCCATGCAAGCTGTCAAATTGGAATGACACTTAAGGGCTTAGACCGAGCTGCAGCTGCAGCAGCCATGGGGGCAGGGAGAGGGGGGGCTTGCACCACTCCCTCTCCTGCTGCCCAGGACTGACGAGGATGTCCCCTTAGCAGCTGGCCTGGTCCTGGCTTTTGTCTGGACTTTACATTTCATGTAATCTTAAATGACTTAGGGATACCATTGTCATTTAGCAATGGGTAAAAATCAGGTAGTGAAGAGAATATCCTCGCAGCTTTCAGTGACCAAGATACCATCTATCATCACAGCCCTAGTCTGTCTGCTGCTAGAGCAAACTCTCTTCATTAGAGCTGGGAAAAGTATTTGCAGTAAAGCATTTATTCAGAGAATTTAGCCTTCTATTTTTTTGCTTTTTTCCTATTGAAATTTATCTGCAAACAGTCTGATTTTTATGTGCTGGCCTATTATTCAGAGTTATTCAGTGACTTCTTTATGCAGCTGTTATATTAGAGTTTATGCACTGCTCCTGAATTGCTCACTCTGGCCGTTTTTCTCAAGTATGAGCCAGTCATAATTTGCTATTTGTTCAGGGAAACGTTCAAATAAGTTTCCTAATGTTGCTTTCATTTTCTTCCGAGCATCCTGGAGGACTGCCTAACTTAGGGCAGGATCTGTTGCTTAGAGGCGTCCGTGCTGCCCAGAGTCTTTGTAAAAGTATCCCTGGTGACACAATGGCTTTCTGTCTCTGACGCATCTCGTTCCCTTCGCTCCTCATACTGTCTTTGTGTTAGAATTTTTGACGGCTTTCTATAATTCAAAGGGACTTCCTGGTATCCTATAGGGATCTGCTATTGCAAGTGTCTATGTGTCATCCACTTCCCTTCATCAATTTGTCAACTCCATCTCAAAATTAATTGGCTTAATTTGTTTCTCCTAATAGCCTTGGGAAAGGTGTTCTAGAATCTCATTCCTTTTTTTGTCTGGAGTCCTCCTAATTCCCACCATAAAATCATAATCAAAATACTGCCTGCTACACTCATCTTTGAGTCCTGGGACTGAGGGGTTTTCTTTTTTAAGAGCCCTTTTAAAGCAAGTACAGAGCTTGATGCGGTAATGAAAATTTCCACAACATATTTAACTACAACATCGCACTATAACTTTCAGGAATGTCAAATGAATGCAAAACTATATGGCTACGTTATCTGTATTAAAATAATTAACTAATACCCAACTTCTCAGACAGTATTGGTCATCCAAGCTGAAAACTCATCAGTACTACCTTCTTGATCAGTATATAGTATGCACGATTATGTTTAACGGTCAGAGTGTGTGCTATCAGATTCTGGAACTGATTCAGTGTTACTGTTATCCTTACACACTTAACAGCTCTACTTTGTCGTGGAGAAGACTCGATTTATTTTTCTTTATGCAGACTAAGTTTCCTGTGTAATCAGTTGGCTCCTGGAGTTGGTCCTATACAACTAACAAACATTAGCAAACATAATAAAATCATCACACTTGGTAACATGTATTGCCAGTATGTATGGACGTTGAACAGCGTGCTTACCTACTGGCAATTCAAAGTCTACAACAGAATTAGTAGGTTACAGAATGGTATCTACCATCTGTAGGAAATGGATAGAGAAAACAAAGAAGGAGTGTATTTACCTCACTATGCCATGGATTGTTATCATGCAAACTCATAAACTCTGAACTGTCTGTGAAGAATTGTTAAAATCGCTAAAAATAATGTCATAGGCTGGTCTCAAACAGGGAGTCTGAAGAAGAGGTTCACTTTGAAGGATAGGGGGATACTTATGTTGTAGACTTTAGGTTATTATAAGCATCAAATTTCAATACAATTTAGAGAACCAAGGTTAGGAGCCTCAGCTCTCCACATGGGAAGCGGCAGAAATCTTGATAGGAAAAAGTCTCTTTAGTTGTTTAATAGACTAGAGCAGAGAGTGCCTCTCACCTTCCGCCTTTCCCCCAGCTCCTAGAGAAGGATCGTTTCAATGTTACCAAGGTTTACTCGCCCCACAGGTAATCCAGTGAGTATAACAAAGGAGACCCTGTCTGTAAATTCCATGTAAGTACATATATAACAGTGGAATACTGTTATTTTATTATTAATTTGGATATTCAGAGGCTAAATTACGTTCCAATGAACTCAGCTATGGAAATTGAAAACTGAAAATGTATTTATTTCAGAGCAACACATAATTATGTACTTCTAGTCTGCCCTGTCTATTTTAAATTACTTTATGCAAATCTCATTTTCAAGGATTATGTATAGGGGAAAATTAGATGAGCCCTTAAATAGCTAATATAATATAATTGTGGAATTATTGTGTGTGTGCATAGCGTGCACATAAGATCTAGATGTTAATTAGTAAATCAGGTTGATTTAGCAAACAGAAATTTGTTCTGATGAAAAACTGAAAGGAGAGACAATTACTTCTTGGAAAGTTATTGTTTGTACTATGAGCTCACTGAAAGGAAAAAATCAACATGGCAAACAATACTTTTATAAAAAAAGAAAACACCAATTAAGTCATATAAGTAGGAATTCATTGCTCCCAGCATCTAGTCTGATGGTTTTGTACAAAAAGACACGAGATGTTTACCGTGCGTATGGATTGTGTAATGGTAAGGCAGCTTTATGTAGTCAAATCTTCCACTTGGGTATATCACCGCATTTCACCTGACAGTAATGGAGTTAGGGTGGTTTGCATCAGATGCAGATCTATAAGGATCCTTAACCCTTCTCTTGAGGGATACAGCTGGCTCCAGAGGGTTAAAAATTCAGTCAGACAGTGTACAGTTTCCCTGAACCAAAATTCCCCTAGCGCATCTCCTTGGGTGGCTGCTGTTCGTAGGCTTTATCCAAATGGCAGCCTTGCACTCTCTGGAAAGAGAAAACTTGAGTTAAAATACTTCAGCTTCGTAGACATAACAAAAGAAGCGTTTTTAAACTACAAATATAATAGCCATAATTTAGGTAAATTTTGTTATTTGGCATCAAGCAGACAAGTCAGTTTTGCCTTTCTTATGAAAAGCTGACATTTAATGCCTGAAAATAGCTGGAAAATGAGTATGAATTACTCAGAGAAAAATATTGCCTCTACTAAAGCTGACAACAGAAACTTTAAAACAATTGCGTGGAACAACCTGTCATCTCAGCCTACAAGCCCTATTCAGGCCTTAGCAATGTGTTCGTTGCTTCCCAAACTCCCATTGATTTCAGTGGGAGTTCTGAACCTACCCAGAGCAGGAGGTACTGCCCACATTTCCTACTGTGGCAAAACCTGTGCCGTGACCTGTGACGGTTTGTCACCGATCCCCAGATCCAAAATCTCATTCACCAGGTCACAAAGGCTGGGCAGAGCATGAGCGCAGCAAGCATCATGAGTATTTCAGACCATCCTAGCATCTAAAACCCTTTGGTTGTGAATAACACAGCTGGTATTGGTGCCGTCTTTTAAAAACCTAACACGAGAGCTTCAGCAAGCAAAGGAAAACAATCCATTCTATACTCCATTTCAGATTACATAAATTCAGTTTTGCATTTTGAAGGACCTTTCTATAAAAACATGTACACAGTGAGAGAGCTGAAACGTTTTTAAACAATGATGAATGAATCATTGAAAATGTTTGTCATCATACATCTGCAGCTGGACACCTGATAAGCTGTTCATGGTTTCAGTGGAAAAAAAATGCATGTTCTCCTTTGTGTTTATTCTCATCAGGGAAATGTCCGTAAAAATACTCTCAGTGTATCTGCATCCATCTAAAGAAATGCTTCACCAAAAAGTATCTTTTATTACCAAGAAATACTCTGAGGATAGAAAAAACTTGGTTTATTGTGTAAACACCTTTTATCCATCTTTCAATGGTTGTCTAAAACAAGCTTTGTCGTAAACTCCTGTCATGGTTTACCCCCAGCCGGCAACTAAGCACCACGCAGCCGCTCGCTCACTCCCCCACCCCCAGGGGGATGGGGGAGAGAATCTGAAGGGTTAAAGTGAGAAAAATCGTGGGTTGAGATAAAGACAGTTTAACAGATAAAGCAAAAGCCATGCACACAAGCAAAGCAAAACAAGGAATTCATTCACTGCTTCCCATGGGCAGGCAGGTGTTCAGCCATCCCCAGGAAAGCAGGGCTCCATCACGTGTAACGGTTACTTGGGAAGACAAACACCATCACTCGGAACATGTGCCCCCCTTCCTTCTTCTTCCCCCAGCTTTACATGCTGAGCATGACGTCACATGGTGTGGAATATCCCTTTGGTCAGTTGGGGTCAGCTGTCCCGGCTGTGTCCCCTCCCAGCTTCTTGTGCACCCCCAGCCTCCTCGCTGGTGGGGTGGGGTGAGAAGCAGAAAAGGCCTTGACCCTGTGTAAGCACTGCTCAGCAGTAATGAGAACATCCCTGTATTATCAACAGTGTTTTCAGTACAAATCCAAAACATAGCCCCGTACTAGCTACTGTGAAGAAAATTAACTCTATCCCAGCCAAAACCAGCACAATTCCATTCTTGTAAACTCCACTGTACCTCCACTCAAGTTTTTCCGTATTAAAATAGAGGATTGTAGCAATGTTTGTTGACACTGAATGGTTCAAAATGAATCACTTACTGACCTGTAAACAAGAAGAAAGCTTTATTATTTGTCAGCTTTTTGTTGCTGTTGTTAATATGACAGACAGTTACAAAGATCTTGTGCTTTGTTCTAGTCTGGCTGTTCCTGGCTATAGGGACATGGTAGCATGCATTATACCAAAAAAAAAAAAAAAAAGAGGTAAAGACAGAAAAACCAAACCCAAAGCTGAGCTGGAGTCTACTGCTGACAAACCAGAATGAGTTATAGGGAGTGAGTCTGTGTACTTAAGGCACTCATGTTTTCAAAACCGCTTCCATATTGTCAGGGCCCCGAAGGCACCACCAGCCCTGCCTGTCCCTGCCCAGCCCCCCGGGGCTCCCCCTACCCTGGCCACGGCCCAGGACCCCACTTCAGCCCCCCAGGGGCCGTCAGTCCCTGCCCCAGCAACGCCGCAGCAGGGCCGGTCTCAAGGTCCCCACGGCCCTGCCCTGCCCAGCCATGAGCCCAAGCCATGGTCTGACGTCCTGTCCTGGCATTGACCCGTCCCCGTCCCCACGGGCCTGCCCGGCCATCGAGGGGCTGTGCTGACCCTGGTTCCCCACATTGGGCCTGATAATTTAAAATGCTATTTTTTAAATTAAAAAAATAATTCACAATGAACATATATTTCCATTCCATAAAGTACTTGCATTTTAATGAAGAATAGTTTCCTAGCAGCAGATGTTAACATCGAAATGAAAAATTAGATCATTATATTGTGTATCTGCCTTCAGAAGGATAAATTGAAAATATGATTTACTAAAAACACTGATAATATCTTGAAACCCTCATTTGTCTTTAAAGGTATATTAAATTTCATGGGGTTTCCAGTTTGCTTGAAGTATTTCAAGGCTGCTTGGGGAATACGCAGTGGAATGTTTATCTGAGCTATTACAACTGTACGTCTGGCTAAAGTGTGACCTGTTGATAGCTATATGGAGGTGTATTTTGATCCCTGCATCCTCTCTCATTCTGGGAAAGCTTAAAAAGTAATTACAAAGCTTCTGATTCCCAGTCTTTCTGCATTAAATGCCAAAATTAAAGGTGAAATCTGAGGCCACGGGAATCTGTTCTTAAACTCCGATTCTGCAGACCCTGAGTGTACTTACCTAATCTCTGCACGATGTCCAGGGCTACTCTCAGTGTTTAAAACTAAGTAAATACAAAAATCTTTCCAGGATTAGGGTTATCCTCTGACACTCTTACTCATTTTTATCAGTAATTTCCTCTGAATAATAATATAATATAATATATAATATAAATAATATAAAATATATAATATAATAGCAAAGTCAGGCTATGAAGGAAGCGTTTCTTCTGTCGTCTGTGATTATTACTGTTATCCAATGGACATAGTTAACAAAACGCATCTCCTTAAGCCCAGATCAGCGACCAGATAAGTTTGATGCAGGTTAAGGAAAACTCCAGCACAGGCAGACAAGTAAATGGCTTATTAGATGAATGGTATACACAGTTAAAGCGCTACGAGGACAGTCAAATATTATGAATTTCATTTTGTCCTCTTGATTTGAGATCTTTTACTGATGGTTTTAGTTCTTAAAAACTAAAATTTTCATATCTTTGATTCTGAAGAATATAATCTACCAAGGAATAGACCTATAGAAAATAGATGTCTCTACTACATAGTTGTAGTATCTCTTATATATTTGTGATGCTATTTTTCTATAAATGTGAACAACCTTTGTTTTCTGCTTTGAATGCGGTGAGATTAAAAGCACAGGCTCTGAAGGCCCACAGTTACGGCTTTAGTGTAAGGAATCATACAATTATGTCAGGGTATGGCCATGCCTAAGTGAACGTATCATAAAGCTTTTGAGTACATCCTTTCTTTTCAAGTGCACTAAATTTGCATCCATACAGCACATCTTGTTAGGCATTAAGCTAGTCCACAGGGCTTTTTAGTGCTTACACCATTTTTTTACCTGCTTGGCATGCACAGTGCTATATTAGGGATGTCTTCATTATGAAGCTGGAAATGAGTTTCTATGGCTATTTGACTACCGGCTTCTCTACCCAATTCATGGGTAGAGAAATTTATAAAATACAGTTCTTCCTCTTTGCTTTGTACATTATATTATTCTTATATTTTATTCTCGGATATGTTCCAGGAATCCTATGCCTTCCCATAATCATACTTTATTTTTAAGCTCCTCCTGACCCAGGTTCTCTCTCCTGTCTCTCTCCTATGCCCAGTGCTCTCAGCTGTAGGGCAATTACATCCTAATAGCTTAGTTCCTTGTGCTCCTGTGGAAGTCATGTTCTACAGCACTCTCTTCCTAATTAACATTTTCTTTTACTGCTTCCCTGACCAGGTAACAGCTCTTTTGTTTGTGGAACCTTATACTCAGGAATAAATCTGCTTTACACAGCTTTCGTTTTCATTTTGGGATTAGTTTTGGCTAGACAGAGGACAGAAATTGCAAAATACTTCAGGAACATGAGAAAGCAAACAGCAAAATGGTAGAGATTTGTAGAGCTCTATAAAACTTCCCTCAGTGAAGATGGGAATTTCCATAATTTATAAGGATAGGCAAGGATGCAAGTGGTTTGGAAAAGGGTTGGGGTTTTTTTTGCTTTTTAGATATCACTTCTGAGACTTGCTTTTACATGCTCTGAAAGTTATCGGCTCTGGAATTCAAATTCAGTAACACAAAAATTAGAAATTGTGAAGATGGGTGGGTTAAACTGTCTATACCGAAATAACCACTATTTGGCTTTCTCTTTTTTCTGGTTTTGTTTGTTTGTTTATTCTGGGGGTTTTTTTGTTTGCTTTTTTTTTTTGAAAAGGAATTTTCTGCCTCTTATAGTCTGGAAGACAGCTTTGAACACTGCTTGTCTCTGAAACAGCAATACCCACTTGGTTCTGCAGGTTGCTGAAACAATAGCTTGGACAGGTGAAAAGAGCCTTGTGTATCTTATCCAGATGCTCAGACGGTTCTGCCTTGACAAAGAGCATGGGTTAATGTCAGCTACTATCCTAGTACTGGAAGGTATCTGCTTTCTTGCGAGAATTAAAGGTAAGGATTCAGCTACTTCTCAGAAGAGCGCTACCACTGGGGAGAAATAGAGGGGAAAGAATTACGGACCTCATCCCACTGATGTACAAGCAGGGGCTGAATCTGGTAAGTACAAGTAACATCTCTTCAGCACTAGCTCTTGTCATTTCGTTTATCTGGTTCCTTACCCACCCTGCAATTCTTATTATTAATCTCTGTATCATTTGGTTTAACTAAAAAGCATCTGGCGGTGTATTAAATACTTCAGTGAAGACCAGAGAGATGATGCCTGCTCTAAGTCCTCCCTCCGTATAGAAAACCAATTATCCATAAAATTTACCACATCAGGCTGGCACAATGTATTTTTGGCAACTATCACCTTTCAATTTACTTCCGCATCATCATTCAAAATACGTGTGTTCTCAGAACATGTAACTTTACTAAAGTTTAGCCCCAGGTAGAATTTTATCTTAAAAGCCATACATAGAAATACAAATTTCAGGCTGTTTTATTGGAGTTTTGTGTATTGTGCAACGTGGGTTATATTTTGCACTCCTCACATACATACCTAGTCAAATACGTGATCTGGATGAGCAGAATCTGGTTCTTACTTACCTTTCTGTTGTTCCTTCGGTTTGGTATATAAAACTATCTTAATGCTTTCCTACTTAAAAGGGAAGCGGTAGCAAAAAGCAGCTTTCCAAATCCAATCTGACACAATACTATTTTGCAGTAGTTTTGTAATTAGACTATTGTCACTACCATTTAATGCATAAATTAAAAGTTGTATATAGTTTGGGGATACAATGCCATGTATTTCATAGAGACATTAATCAGGTATCTTGCTAAAATGCCTTGCAGAAGGCAGTTTTTTTTCTCGGGGCGAGCTTCAGTGTTCTTTGGCAGAAGTCTGTGTACCATGGAACAGCAGCTGGTAGCAGGCTGTAGGAAAGCACTGTCTGGTGAGTGGAACACGCCTTAGTGCCTGTAAAATATAATCTGGTTTATCCATACTTTGTTGGACAGAGAAAAAAAAGTTGACACTTCACCCATGTGTAAAAATATTTTTAAGAGACAGTGTGCATACTTGTATCTATTATTCCTCGCCAAAACATTACTTGTCTGTGACCAAAGTGCATATATAGAGGTAGGAACCGCAGTATCTCCACTGATGCCATTTCTCTCAGCTGCCCGTGGAGAGGCTCCTGGCGAGCAGTGGTTATTCATCCGTCTCCTTGCACGCAGGAATTCTTTGCAACTCTCGGAGTCCATTTACCTTTGCCAAGAGAGATTACTGCCGGGGCCGAGTCCCTCTCCCCGGAGGCCCTTCCCAGTTCACACCCGCGGGGGACAGCGGGAGCCGCCGGGCTCTCCCGGCACAATGGC
>NW_008825547.1:7030109-7086096 GCF_000699105.1 Pygoscelis adeliae
GGGGAGGGGTGCGGGAAAAACAGCGTCGTCGCCGCCTCTTTCTTTTTTCTTCTTAACCTTTGTAAAAGCGGAATCTGCCGGCCCTCTCCTGTGACTTTTCTTGGGATTCCTTTCCTCTCGTTAAATGTTCCTCAGTGTGCAGCTGAAACAACGGAACGGTGCATCTTCTTCTCTTTGTTTACTGAAGTTGGCATGTTTGTTTCAGGGAAAAGAGTTGTCGAGACAAAACGCTGCCAAACAATAATAATCCTTCCTCTGGCTCATTAGCTGGATGATAAAATAATGCTCTTCCTTTAACAGTAGTCCCTGATCCCAAGAGTATCTTAAAAGATTTTTCTCTTTCCTAGTGACTCAGAGTCATCATTTTCCCACGTGATCTTTCTTAAGATGAGTGCTGTTCCTTGTGTGTGTGTCTGTAAAGAAGAAAAGTGGGATGCCTTTACTGTTGGGGTTTTTTTTGCCTGATCTTCTGCTAATCTTTCTGGTTTTCTGTTACAGCACCTTGAAATCGCTTCTGTTTCAGGGGTAATGCACTTAAATGCAATAGGTACAATTACTTCATTTGAAGATCCTCATTCATTTTCAAGGCTTTATGCCAGATTCTCAGCCTGTGTGAACTGCTGTACCCCCATTGTTTCCAGCGCGAGTCTGGACCTTATTCAGATGTGCTTTAGTGCGATGGAGCTAAGTGGGGTATAAGTACTCCAATAGCACAACCTTGCCAAAAAGCAGAGAAGACCTGCCATTTGTACTTCTAGTGTGAGGAAAGATTTGTTTATACATTTCTGGCCTTTTTTTTCTTGTTTTGCATCAGTTTTGCAGATACTGTCCTATCGACTGCAGCAGAATCACTCCTGATTTACTTCAGTGCATGTGGGAGGGGGAACAAACCCTTTTTCTTCAAATATATCTCTCCGACAGTTATGAGGGTTATAATAACTGTATTTACTGTTCTGTAGAATTACTTGGAGGCTCTAAAAATTGAAGTAAAGTGTGAATAGCCACCATAATCTGCAGAGAAATGCATATAAAGTCTTTCAGAAAAAGATTCATATTTTATAAAAGACCTATCAGACGATATAACAACTTTCCAAAATGACTTTAATGCGTAGTTTTTTCTACTGTACTTACCTGTTTTATAATAATGTTCCACTGTCATATCCACATCTTTCAGGCACTGATAAATGTCTGTATGGCAAAATGCTTTCATTTTAATTTATTTTCATTTAAAAATAAGAGTCGTGGTTTAGATCCAAGAGGTAGTCTGTAGCAGACATGAACTTAAAGCTCAGGTACTTTCCATGATCTCAGTGGTGGTAGTGTTCACTTTATGTCTGTAGAAGTTGTCGCCACAGGTGGTTTTAGATCTTTTTCTAACATCTCAGAGGTCATGAGTATAAAGCATGCACAACAAAACTGCATCCCCGGACATTACTGTCATTAAGCGAGATTTATTTTACCTTTTCATCCGTTCACGGAGGGGTGAAAGAGGTGTTACTGACTGTGGACAACATTTAGATTAAATGTTACAAAACCCAAAGCACTTGTAGTGCTAATTTGTAGCATTTCAGAAGTACAGATGATTTATACGACCTGAGGAAAAACTTCAGAAAAGGAGACAGATGGGCACGTATTTTAAAAAAAGGAAGGTGTTCACCTTAGTCATATTCTGGTCATGTCAGAAAAGGGCCTGGGAACAGTTCAGACTTAACCTTAAGATTAACCTTGAGATATCACCTGAGAAAGAGATGTCTTATAAAACACAGTTGGCAACACCTTTTATAGCATGCATGTAATATGTAGATTCTCTTTGGTATAAGATGATGTGAAGTAAAAAGCCCAAATTCCTGGAAACATGTTCATACCAAAGATTTGGTTCTTGTTCTAAAGAAAGATGCAGTGTTTAGTGGCCTCAAAGCACAGTTTCTTGGTTCCTTAAAACTGTCATCTTCTCTTAACTTTTGCCTAGGCTGCGTGTTTGTGTGTTGTCGGGATGAAGAATTACAAGGTGAAGAGAACAACAGTTACTGCATGACAGTCGATAATGTATTATCATTAGAGAAAGGGTATTTTAAGCGTTTTAACTTCAAGATGATTTTTTTGTAGTTTTCAGTGCTGTTTGTCAGTTGGAGGATTTTGACATAAAAATGACAGTAATACCAGTTTTCAGTTACATTTTGATCCATGAAAATGTCTATTTATGACCGACAGCTTTTACGTTTTATAATAAACACATTTGAATGTTGAAGTCAGTAATCCCAAGGACAGTCTGTAGTTAGTCTTCTATCGTTTAATGATAACCTCATTCTTAAACGTGAATCCATATCATTATGTGTAATACAGGATTCTGGAAATATTCATCCAGACGGGGGGCTAGGTGGCACCAGGTCAGGAAAAACTGGTAGTCACATGGTTTCCTTGAACCTCTGCAGGTGGATTCTGCATCTGAAAGCCAAGGGAATTTTGCGTAAGGAGAACAATATCGTGCTCCCCCTCCAACACCCCCCTGCCCCGTGATCTTTCACTGTTTTGCTCTTCCTGACTGAAGCATTGTCACCTGCCATTTCCAGAGCTGTCAGGCTAAGAACTCGGAAGTGTACGCGTATCTTTTTGTGCATAAATCTGTCATTAAGACTATTAGGAGCTACGTATACATCAGGAAGATATATCATAAGGATATATGAATCCTTTGGATTACAGCCATCATTCTTACTGGTGCCACTACAAGTCTCAGATGTTGGCCTTGTCTGTACTAGAAAGTTAAAGCAGCTGCCAGAGACGGTGCCTGTGCTAGTGTAGCCACCATGGCATAAAATACTGCAACATGAAAATGTTTGGGAAATAAAACAAATTCAAAAAATATTAAATTCTGGAAGGGGTAAATTGACAACGAATTGCAGAGAGATTTCGCTGTGTGAATCCAATTGATGTTAATATGTGTCACACAGTGAAAACCTTCATGCTGCTTTGAAAATGTGTTTCTGAGAAACAGCCATTGCAGGATAATTTTGTTTCAACATTTACAGTAAGTGGAAGTTTTTGGTACCTAGAAGCATACAGATACACAAACACAAAGAAGTCTAAACAACGGAGATCGTGAATGAGATTTTCAAAGCGGTGAAGGGAAGATGAATGGAACGCGTGTGGCTAAGTCCCCTTCATTGCTTTGACAATCTCTTTTCATGTGTTTATCCTCGGACTTTCCTGCACTGTGTTCATTGTATAGGTCTTGATTTAGAAGTGTATGTTTTATCCAGTGTAGTTAGTGTCAAATAGGCTGTTCCCTATTTAACCTGTTACTTTCCAAATAATTTAAGTGCCAGCAGACCACACTGGAAAATGATTCCAGTGAAACACAGCTTCTGCGTATTAATGTTTTGACTAGCGATTGTTTGGGGAGTGTAGTTGGTCATTTTAACAGACTAATTCCTCTCAATATTCAGAAGATTTATGTTTGTGATTGCCATTAACATTAATTATACTGATATATGTAAATCCTTACGCTTGGAGATGAGACTATATCCATTAGACTGAATGATAACGTTTCATCATTTGTTACTGTACAGAGTGGAATTTCAGCAGTTATGTGGGGAAGTGATATATGCCATGCATAGATTTTCATCTCATTTTAAAATGCTTTATAAAGCTGGAAACTCTAACTTATGATTTTGGCTCTCGGTGCTTGTATGTTAGAACTGACAGATAACAGTTAACAGCTCAGGGATTCAAGGGACTTGATAAATTTGAGAAAGTAAAATCTTTGAACCGGTAAATTGCTGCATCTTTTTATGTTGGTAAAAGAATCACTGGCCCATTGATCTGGAGATGAAGCATCTGTCTACTGATAAAGGAGGAGGAAGTATGAGAGGGTGCCTATTGTACTAGCAGGGGTGGAGGAGGCTTGGGATTTTAGCCCCAAACAATGTGCTGGTTGCAGGATGTTGCCCTTTCTGTTAAGGCACCTGGCGCGGGAATGGTGTTTTGCTCCCATAACCCAAACGACATCCCCAAAACATGTAACCGTTGCTGGTGGCTGTGCCTAAGAGGCTGATACGCTTGTTGTACGGGTGTGTAATTGCATTTAACGTTAAGATTGGGAGTAATACACTGCATCCAGTAGAACTACTTGAGTTAAATCTTTGCAATCCAAAAAATGTATGAGACTATATCATTTTTAGGATCTCTCTCATCAGGGACAAAAAAGTAACAACTAGCAGTAAGTGTTTTTCACTTTGTGTTTTTGGTTTATTTTACAAAATTGTTGGGAGATACCTCTTAGTAAAACACACATTCCCAGTGCATCAGCACTGTAGTGTTTAACCACTCCATACACCAGAAATTCAGCCCCAGTAGTGAAATCCCTTCCTGCCAAAGCTGCACGTAGTACTTCTTGCAGTTCAGTGATCCAAAGTTGGGAATTCAAAACTTGAGGAACCCTGAACTTCCAGAGCTCTCTGAAATTTCTGAACTGGGTGAATTTCTTAAAGCAGCCATGCAGCTCTTGCTCAGTTTTAGGCTCCGTTCACCACGGCGGGCTATTTTTCTACAATTCCTTGCTGCTCTATGACTGACGGTCAACTGTCATATAAACATTTAATGAATATTTTTACAGTAATGAACTGAAGGAATTAAGTTTTCAATGATAATAATGGCAATTAATTCACTGAAAATTGGGAATTATATAGCTATCCTTCCTGTCTGTAAGATCAGTAAGTTTTGGAAATAATTATTTTAAGAGCATTAGGATATGCTGCTGATCTGCTTCTGTTTCAAGATCTGCTACGTTCTCCCAAGACACAATTCTTGGGACTAGGAAACAAAGATTGCATTTTTAGAAATTACTGACATTCAGAAGGATAGTATTGTTGGATCCAAATGGAATTTGGATAGGGCTTGCGGAACTTGAACACACAATAGGTTTATGTTTAGAGATCACATGGGATCGACTGCACTTTCAGTTGATTAGGTGGTGTTTAAGTCTTGCTGAGTTTGTGAGGTTTGGATCTGAAATAAAAACTTGTAAGACTAGGTAATCTTAGGTCATGTTTTCAATCTGTATGTATCTTACAGGCATCTTATAGGTATGAAATGGATCCTTTTAGTTTTGGGGCCAATCTGGTAAGTTGACAAGTAAGTAATAAAATCACAATGTTTTAATTTTTCAGGTAAAAGTGTTGCATTTTGGCTCCGCTATGATATCCAAATTACTTTTCTGCATAAATAAATGCATTTAATTCATTAGGTGAGCAAAGAGAGAGTCAAAGCAGTCGCACGGATCATTGGTCCCAATATTCCACAAGGAAAGTGAGTGGAGGTTTTGTACTTCACTTGAATAGGACCGGAATCCATTCACACATTCAGTACAGATATTGGTAAGATGGTCTGTTCCTGGATGTGCTCAGTGAAAAGAGGAGGGGCAGTGGACCCAGGGTGCAACAAGGGGGAAATTCTGATTAAATATTAGGAAAAAAAAAATTCACGGTAAGAGCAGTCATGCATTGGATCATGTTTTCCAGAGAAGCTGTGGAAACTCCATCCTTGAATAAATACAAAACCCAGCTGAACACACCTCTGAAAAACCTGACCTAACTGAAGTGTATCTGATGTTGAATTTGGCCCTGCTATGAGTAAAGGTTTTAAGAGATGACCTCCAGAGATTCCTTTAAACTTAGGTTATCCTGTGATTATATGACCTTACGAGAGCATAAGGAATAAGGCCCTTCAATTCTTTATTAGGAGGATATTTAAAATACACAGTAATTTGGGTTGTTTTGAAATAATTAGTTTCTTAATTTGTTGTGGGCGTAAGACTGTGGAAATAGGCTTGATATGGCAATAACAATCCTAGTATGCAGTTGTATCGCTTGGTATCAAACTTCGGTGTTAAATTAAATGAGAAGTACCTGTGATGGCCTTGTCATTTATTATGTCACAAATAATAATTCTGTGATACAATGTAGTATGTCAGATCCTTTGAACTCATTAGTATTGAAGCAAAATATATTTTATTCATTCAGTCCTGCCATTAATTGCTAAGCAGTCATTTTGGGGCAAAGAGCCTGTTATTTCTATCTGTACGTGGAAATAAACTGCACATTTTTGGTTCTAGATGAGTAATGTAAAGGAGCAGTAATAAGTGACTGTGTGGTTCAAGAGACTGATAATGTGATACAGAGTTTTGCACCTCTAGGTCACATTTTGAAATTCACTGCAAGTTAGATGAGGGCAAATGTCGTTATGGTTTATATGAAATGTTAGCGGTCTTGATATAGCGTCAATATAAAAATATCATCTCCATATTAGCCCTGATTTCCACCCTTTATGTTATACTACGAGAGTCAAGGTTGGTGGCCATGGTGCTGTGAAGACCAAAGCGATCTTTTTGCCAATGTTTTCTTCAGATCATCTTTTCAGGGGTGCTAGCAGGACAGTGTAATGAAGTTTGCACTGCCTTTGCTCATACTGGACATGGTATCTTTTCTAGGGATGTCAGCATAGGGAGGCATTTCTAAGCTTTATGAGTCACATTAAATCAAAATGAAAAATATTGTTAATTGCATTGATTTTGTGTAAATGTTATCTTTTTCATTGGTCAGAAAGAAGAATGTTTCTTACTTCTTTTTATTTAGTACATTTTGCCGTGAAAACAGAATTGGGGCAATAGCAAATGGAAAATGTCTCACTTTGTATCTTGAAGCAGCTCAGATTTGTCTAAGCTGAAACTGTTTTCTCCTCATCTGTCAAGAGCAGTTAATGCATACCTTCCTAAAGGGTATGCCAGCAGGTTTCAGATCATACACTGCTACACTTAGTGAGACCTGCAATTCCTTGATAGAGCAGTGCCAGCAGCACTAAGACAGGTTTTAGTATGTCATGGGCTTTTTTTTTTTTTCCATGTGTGACCAGTGAAATCTTTATAATCTCGCTACAGATCTGTGCCTTTGGTAGGTCTGTAAAAGACAGTGGTAAGCTGGATTTAATCACTGTTCTCTGATCTCAGGAACACACAGAGTGCTTAAGACCCTGGTAATAAAAAGATAGTAAAAGATTTTATTTTAGTCTTTTTACTTTTTGCTATACTTCCTTATCATCTCATCTTTCTTCAGACACAGCCATACCTTGCATGTAATCTCAGCTCAGATGGATTTTTTAATGCTGTGGTGATTTGGGACTTGTTCTTACGAGTTGCTGAATGCCCTCCAGCTCTCATTAAAGTTGCTGAAAGTCATTCTTTTACATATAGGCTCTTTATAATGATAGGTTCAAGCAAAAGCAGCAGTGAACCCCTTCCACCTAGTGAATGCCAGCATTACAGTAAAAGGAAAGGAAAAAGTTTTCTACTTAATACAACAACCAGTTTCTGCCAGACAAATATCCCTTACAGAAATTAATATCACGAAGTAGTAAAATTGCAAAATATATGAAATGCAAAAGGAAGATAATTGTAATACAATTATTTATGTTGAGAGTGACTCTTTTGGATAATCACAGTTGGTTCTTCCACAGATCTCTCCAAAGGGGGTTGAGAGAATGTTGTTTTTTTATTTCATCAATACAGAAGTTTTGGCTGAGAGTAAGTATAAACATATATAAAGAGCATATGTTTGACAATGAGCCAAATGGAACTTCCCTAAGGAGGGTTTTGACACACACCAAAGAAGCTACAGATAAAGCAAAGCAAGAATTATAATTAGGAGATGAACCATGAGCAGACAGATCCTGAAATGCTTTTATAGTGAGGGAGATTATGTGGGAGCATGGAATGAAAAGTGTAGACAGGCACATTTAGATGAGTGTAAAGGAAGTGGGACATGGAAGCCCTCTTCAGCAGACAGATGAAAGTTGGCTCTGTGTGTGGGAGGAATTCCTGTCCAAGGTTTCACTGAAAACAAGATCTTAAGAAAAAAAATTTTATCTATCTTTTCTAACATGCCGCTCCTGAGAAGGCTGTTTCTCACTATTCTATTGTAAAGCTACTGTGTTAGTGTCAGACCTTTTGAATAAAAAGGGCCAAGGAAGAAAAAACATATTATGATGATATTTTCTAGGCAGATTGGAATGAATGGCAGTCTTTCTCATCCAACTTGAGTTTTTGCCTTTGGTTGAGCCTTGCGTTCCCAGAACAGCACAGAGTATTCTGCAGCTTCACTGCCTTGTCAGCAGCTCCCGGAACCTCATGTGAGCAAAGTGCTTGTGGAGCTTATGAGTGTGCAGCTGAAGCTCAGCACAAGCCACAGTGGAAATGAGTAGACATGTAAATCCTTATCAGCTTTGTGCATCCCTACAAAAGTGTCGTGGTTTAACCCCAGCCGGCAACTAAACACCACACAGCCTCTCGCTCACTCCCCCACCCCTGGGGGGATGGGGGAGAGAATCTGAAGGGTTAAAGTGAGAAAAATCGTGGGTTGAGATAAAGACAGTTTAATAGGTGAAGCAAAAGCTGCGCACGCAAGCAAAGCAAAACAAGGAATTCATTCACTGCTTCCAATGGGCAGGCAGGTGTTCAGCCATCTCCAGGAAAGCAGGGCTCCATCACACGTAACAGTTACTTGGGAAGACAAACGCCATCACTCCAAACGTCCCTCCCTTCCTTCTCTTCCCCCCAGCTTTATATGCTGAGCATGACGTCATATGGTGTGGAATATCCCTTTGGTCAGTTGGGGTCAGCTGTCCCAGCTGTGTCCCCTCCCAGCTTCTTGTGCACCCCCAGCCTCCTCGCTGGTGGGGTGGGGTGAGAAGCAGAAAAGGCCTTGACCCTGTGTAAGCACTGCTCAGCAGTAACTAAACCACCCCTGTATTATCAACACTGTTTCCAGCACAAATCCAAATCATAGCCCCATACTAGCTACTATGAAGAAAATTAACTCTATCCCAGCCAAAACCAGCACAAAAAGAAAAAAAACCAGACAATTAAATGCAGATTTTTAGATGGATTGAAAAGAGCTCATAATATGTCTAAATGCGTTTTGGAAACAGGATTCTGTTAAAATGGAGTGCATAGAGAGAAATCCTTTCAGAAGTTTAATCTCCACGATCAAAGAATAAAAAGCTGAAGAATTCTAAAGCTGGAAACTGTAGTGCATTATAAGGCAGGAATAACATCAGGTTTACCCCCAGCCGGCAACTAAGCACCACACAGCCTCTCGCTCACTCCCCCACCCCCGGGGGGATGGGGAGAGAATCTGAAGGGTTAAAGTGAGAAAACTTGTGGGTTGAGATAAAGACAGTTTAATAGGTGAAGCAAAAGCTGCGCACGCAAGCAAAGCAAAACAAGGAATTCATTCACTGCTTCCAATGGGCAGGCAGGTGTTCAGCCATCTCCAGGAAAGCAGGGCTCCATCACACGTAACAGTTACTTTGGAAGACAAACGCCATCACTCCAAACGTCCCTCCCTTCCTTCTCTTCCCCCAGGTTTATATGCTGAGCATGACGTCATATGGTGTGGAATATCCCTTTGGTCAGTTGGGGTCAGCTGTCCCAGCTGTGTCCCCTCCCAGCTTCTTGTGCACCCCCAGCCTCCTCGCTGGTGGGGTGGGGTGAGAAGCAGAAAAGGCCTTGACTCTGTGTCAGCACTGCTCAGCAGTAACTAAAACACCCCTGTATTATCAATACTGTTTCCAGCACAAATCCAAATCATAGCCCCATACTAGCTACTATGAAGAAAATTAACTCTATCCCAGCCAAAACCAGCACAAAAAGAAAAAAAACCAGACAATTAAATGCAGATTTTTAGATGGATTGAAAAGAGCTCATAATATGTCTAAATGCGTTTTGGAAACAGGATTCTGTTAAAATGGAGTGCATAGAGAGAAATCCTTTCAGAAGTTTAATCTCCACGATCAAAGAATAAAAAGCTGAAGAATTCTAAAGCTGGAAACTGTAGTGCATTATAAGGCAGGAATAACATCACAAAATTATATAGTTCTACCTCTGCTTGTGAGCTATTTATTTTTTCTGCTAAAAGCTTGCTGTGTCTTTCTACTGCAGAGTGAAGCAGAGTGTTTCATTTCTCTAATATGTATTTTTTTTCATGAATTAAGTAGACATCATCAAGGTAAGTGTGTTTAGATTTTAACTGGAACAGAAACCTTGCTGCTCCTGCAGATTGAATAATTTACATCATAGAAACCTCAAAAGCCTCTCTGCCCTCTAATGCAGATGGAGCTACTCAGAAAACTGAAGAGAGATGGTCTCCTCATGGAGATCCCCTGAGCTGCTGCAGATACTTTAATCAGTCTACAGTCAGCCAGCTGTACATTTGTAAGATGCCTGTTTTAGTGTACCCACTAACATGCATTCAGGAAGCCTTAAAAATGCCCAGATTTGGAAGATATTTTCACCAATTCCCACTGTTTCCAGTTAATTCTTATGTTGATGAAAGTCACAGATTGGTGCTCAGCCTCATCCTTCTTCTGATAAACTGTTTCTGCTCTCATCGACAGGAAACTCTTGGCTCTAATGCCTAGCTGTGAAATTATATGCTATTTCCATTCTCCTGTTCCTCTTTTTTCTTGAGCCAGATGATTTGTTCTCAACTCTCCTCCCAACTATTTCAGAACAAGTTCCAAGTTCTGATCTTCATCTGTTTTATCAAAGTAGGATTCAGATCCTGTTGCCCCCAGCCCCAAACCAGTCAAGGCTTAAAATTTACTTGTGGCTGTAAATTGGCTCATTTAACACCGGATTTAAGATTCTCCCCATCCTGAAAATATCTTTCACTTCTGTGGTTGAGTTCTCCCATAACTTGCGGCTAAAAATACTGCATCATTCTAGAGAACTGGAAGAAATGGCAAATGTGTTTGCAGTTATAAATGACAGATAGAATTCCTCAGTTAAAACAGAGTAATTAATGCTGTTTAGCAGAGCACTTTCAAAAACAAGGATGAATCTCCAGTCTTAAAGTTCTACATGTGTATTTCTCTAACTTCTCTTCCAGCATTATTAAGAAAAAGCAAAGGCATGCAGAAATGTATTTATGGTACTGTGGTCCATTTCTCTTCACTTGTAGGAAAATCAAGTACGTGGTTGTTATCTGATTGCTTTGCATCTATACAGTGTGAGTAAGATTTCTTTTAGTCTAAGCCACAGTTACTTGTGGTTCTTCACATCATGTTGGTTGCACAGCATTATAAGAAGGTCTGGTTAGTTCAGGAAAGAGGGCACTGTGAAGGAGTGATACCTGATAAATGAACTAGTAGTGTGACTTCCTGTAATGCTGTTGTCAGAGGACGTGCAACAGGAGTGTTGGAATGGAATGGAAAAAGTTTTTCCAAGTCTGAATTTCCAATGACAAATTAGATGTATGAATCACAGTAGCCTAAATCCAAACTTGATTCAAATGTCACAAATGAGTTTAAGTATATTGAAGTATATTAGATGCTGTGAATGGCTTTAAGTTGTATTACTAATGTATATTTAATAATAGTGGTTTGATGGAAGCCAAAGCTGACTGAATTGTGCCAGAAGTAACCACAAAGTGCCAAAGTTTATTTAAATTGGATTGTGATGAAGCCCTTCATTTCTCTAATATGTATTTTTTTCATGAGTTAAGTAGACGTCATGAAGTGTGTTTAGATTTTAATTGTAGCCAGTTACATCTGTTAATCTGTACAACTGTGATCAGTTGAATGTACTGATGACTCAAAATGTAGCCTGTGCAGTTGAGATGCGGTGTGCCGCCTTGCACAGCAGTAATGCGGGGTGCCTGAAGCCTTGTCCTTAACTGCAGTGTGGAGCAGCCACACCAGGATGTTACTGAGTCCCATCATGTAGGTACATGCACCTTGTTGCTTGTTCTGTTGTGGGACAGGTACTAAACCTGTATCTGCCCTGATCTGCTGAAATTTTCTACACACTCTGCATTTTTAAAAGAAGTGTATTGCATGATGGCTGGAGAACAATACTACCTGTAACCTCTTTCGGTCACATTTAACAAGCCTGGATCAACTAGAAAGAGTATGGGAGAAACTGATGTCGAATAGTTTCATTGCGTTTTTGTATCCATGAAAGGTTCCAGGTTTCAGTGTTCAGCCAGTATGTGATAACTTATTTGCACTGAAAGCTGAAGAACTGTTTCTGCAGAGCCTTGTGGCCAAAAGAGTGTCAAGGTTAATCCAAGATCTCACTGAGCAACAGAGATTCTGGCCTTTTCCTTGTACAGGTAATAGTTTAATTATTTGTTATTTAGCATTCTTAGGTTCCCTTGGCCTATCTGACCTATGAAATTCTTGGCCATGTGAATCTCGTAGGTTTCTGTGAGATTTCTAGGCTGTATTTAGATTTCTAGGCTGAACTGTAGTTAGTGCACATGCCAGACAGGCCGAAGTGCTCCAATACTGCTGGGGTTTCACTGTGCTTATTCATCTGTTGAGAAGCTGAAGTAATTAATGCCCCAGATCTGGTGCTGGGTTTGCACTTTTAAAGATCATTTGAAGCACATTGCAGCTGAGGTTGGCTCTGGACTAGGCTGTGTATCTGAGATACACCTTGCCTCAAGTGCTTACAAACCAAAACAGATAATGGAGTCAAAAAAGGAAGCATGCAGATGTTTTGCTTTAGGCCCTACAGAAAGTCTCTGGAGTCCTAGTTCAGGCTGTTTTTCTACTTGGTGCTTCTTCATGTTTCTGCATACAGTTACCATAATTCCTTTTATATTGGCCACAAGTGACTATGAGCATATTAACATTTTGATAGGCAAGTTCTCTGTATTTGGGTGGGCTCATAATTTGGAGAACACATTTCCTTTTAATTGTGTACTGTTTGCAAAGTGGTTTAGAGGTGCTAAAATTCATTGCAAAGACAAAAATCTCTTTCTGTTTGAGAAGGAATGTGGTAACTATGGATTCTCTTTTGGAAAGATTATTTTTCAGGTGTTGACAGATTTGAGTTGATCCTGACATGATTAGCTCTCCTGCAGAATGAGACTTGCAAATATCTACACCTGCACTAACTGCATGCTTAGTTCGGGATTCCCCCTCATGTTGTGACCTCTGGACACAGGCTCTCGGAGAAGACAGGAGACAGTCTCTTAAGGGTGTTCTGGAGAGCAGTAAAATAAATGTCTCCCAAAATGCTGGAACTGACCATCTGCATACAGGGAAGGGACAATTTTGAGTCAGGGAAGAGTTTTGTTTTCTTTCTGCTGATAGATAGAAGCACTGTTTAATTTGCACTAAAAGAACTGTGAGTTCGTGGTTTTCTTGGTATGTTACCTTTGTCAACCCATTTGTTCAATTCAATTTTTGGTAACTGGAATTGGGTAAGAAATTACAGCATATTCACTGCAATAGGAAGAAGAAATCCTAATCTCTTGGGAGGCAAACCTTCATTTTTGCATGTACCTTTTTCTCTGAATGACAGAAGCACATCTGACAGTGAATCCCAACTATCTAGGCAGAAGAGTAATTTCCAAGGCAGCCCATTCACGTTCAGTTCTCTTCCTCTAAAAACAAAGCAATAAATTACGCTGGTGTTTAAGGGGTAATCTCTGTGGCTTTAAAGAGCATAAACTATCAGAGGCATACCAGTCTGACTGTGCTAAGTGTTGAGCACCTCCTCTACGGGAGTGAGTAACCTCATTTCCCACTGAGAACAGCAGGAGTTACGGGTACTCGTGTCCTTCCACTCAGGCATCACCACCCGGAGGGATCGAGCTGTAACCAAGGCAGCTGTGCCACTGACTGGGCTCGGTAGGTGCAGGCATGGTTAGAGGGTGCCATTAGATGAAGTCATTGAACCATTAGGAAGCCTGCAAAAATTAGTACCTTCTTCTAATCTGAAAAGTGTTGTGGTTGAGAATATACTCGTTGGACATCCTCAAGGGAAGATTTCTTTCACACATACTGACTCTGTCAGTGTTACCAGCCAGCATTTCACTAGCACGAGACTTAGCTGTATAACATTTCACGGATCCCTACATCATGCTGAGTAGTGCTGGTCATCTTTTATTAATATGCTCACATTTTTTGCTAGACTAAAAGTATCTTATTATCCATTTTCTTCTTAAATCTTCCATTACTTTAAGATGCTTTCAAGGTCTTTTCTGCTGTCATTTTATTAGTTGGGAACAAAGGCTTTTCAAATGTCAGAAGTTAATAAATGCTGATTTTTGGATAAGCAAGAGAATGCCTCAGATTTTGAGGCCATTTTGTTATATAGCGATGTCTTTAAGCCTCATATACAGTTTTCATAAAATACTTCCTTTGTGCTATTTGAATGCATATCTATACGCAGTTACAGTTTTGCATTAGAAATACTGGCTGTTTGGCAAGGTGAGACTTTCTCCTGTTACCATAACCAGTTATTCTTTGGCACCTATGCAGAATTCAAAGAACTCTTAAGTTAGAGAAGTAACGTTGTGTTTGCTTACACAAGTTGATGGAGACAGTTGCGTGTTCATTCTGCTTTGAGATAGCCAGGGGCAAGTCAGTTTGCATCCAGGAACTGTGGAGTTAGCTTGGTGTGGTGTCTTGGTTAATGAGCCTGCGGAGAATATTGTAGCTCAGGCAGTACAGTGTTGACTCATCCACAAGGCTTCTGGACAGATGCTGGACAGTATCTGGACAGGCTTGAGTATAGGCAAAGCAGTCAGACCCGCTGGTCTGGAAAAGATACGCACCTCAGTAAGATTAATAGTGTTAGATACTTATTCTCCAAAGAGACGTTGTTTTCTGAGTTTCTCAGCTACTGACAATGAGGTATTTCATGTTAATTATGATTGAGGAATTGCTACCAGAGGTAGCAACACTCAAAGGTGTTGAGACGATGTTGTCACTGAACAACCTTAAACAAAGTTTGGACTCCAGTGATTTCTGTCTGCTAGATCACCTATCAGGATGATTAAACCAACCAAATCAGAGACTGGATAGTTATTGATTAGCATATGGAAGAGGGAAGAAAAAAAAGAATGAGAGGAAAAAAAAAGAATAAGAAAGAAATTCTAAGTATATTGAAACTGAATGGTTACATCAGATATATTTGTTTGAAGCCGTTGTAAACTTCCTGTGAGCAAAGAAACCTGACTGAGTTTTCTCAGACTAAGTCAAAACTAAAGTCAGATTCTGTAGTGTAGGCTGGGGTCACAGCCACCCATTGACCAGCTCAGAGGTGTAGCTGGTGTACATGCACCCTAGGTTCCTTTTTGGACTGCATGTTTCATTCCTTTCTCATGGGGGAGGGTAACAGGGCCTTTGTGTGTGGGTCTGGGGTATAATCAGGATATTCACCTGAACATGGGAGCTGGGTCAGTGACCTGTCAACCAGCCTCATTTAGATTTTTGCATTGATCAAAGTAATAGTTACTTACCCGGTTTGAGGCCAACTGGCATAAAAAGAGAGTTAGCAAAATGTGAGGACACACATTCTTGGACATGCTCAGGATGTGAAGCAGCTATTGCAAAGAGATACATTGGGAGAGCAGACTGGGTCCACCAGTTACTGCTTTGTTGGATTCCAGCTTATTGCTTTGATGAGAACCTGATTTGTTCATCCCATTCAGGTTTCTCTCTTGTCTTGGTTATTCTTGGGCAGCAGAATGGAATGGGCCATCTTAATCCATAATGCTGTTGTAGTGTGGTTTTAGGATTAGGTGAAAGGTAAGAATGGAGAGGAGTATCATGACAGAGAAGTACACCAGCACAGTCTCAGGAGTGCTGCATTAATATCCTGCTGCTGATGGACAGGTTTATCTTGAGTGGTTTTGCCTTTGCCCCCCTGTGGCTGAAGCTCAGCAGAGAGAGGCAGATTCTCGGAACCGGGTCGGAAATTGCATCATGTTTTCCAGAGTTCCCTGGCAAATCTCTTGCTATTTTGATTTCTGGAGTTCTGTTTTCTAAAACACCACAGAGGAGCTGTTGGTGGAATAAACCTTCCCCTTATGTAGGCCTAATTTTAAGTGCACCACTTTTGCTCTGTTAATGTCTAGTTTCATTCTTACCTTACCAGTCATAAGCCTAACACAGACATTGAATTTTACCAATAACCCTTCCTGCTTAGCTGATCTATTTTTTCTGTCCTCTTTGCAGGTTATTTTTAATCTTTTGAGAACTCTGAACTATTTCCCACAGCTATGCTCAAAAGTGGATTTGTAGCCTTTTACTGCTGTTGCTGCTAGTAGACCTTGCTTGAGACCGTAGGGAAGTTGGGACAAAGCCAGGGAAAAAACCCACACTCGTGACTCCCAGGCTCATGTCTTAAGCCATTTGTCTTTTATAAGCCTTTCTTGTCTGGTGCTTTCAAATTCTCCAAAAAGTTGGCCTTGAGATTGAAGCATTCGTGCTTTTTCACAGCACAAAGGTAGATTTTTCCTTGGGAAAGTTTGGTCACGTCACACTTGTCTGTTTATGAGCAACAAGGTGTGTGGTGATGATACAACTGAGAACATTATCACTTGCTCTTTCTATTATTAGATCATGCAAAACTCACTTTCTCTGGCTCTCTAGCCTCTGTAAATGCATTAACATCAATGGAGTTATGGTCATTTACACTTGCTGAATACCAGTTTTAAGAGATAACAACTGAATACTTGATGGTAAGTGTCCTTCGCATATTTGCAAAAATTGCTTTGACAATGAATGTATATTTTTAAATATTTCTTACCTCTGGATTTTAATAAAATGCTTAATAGGGTTTGAGATTATAATGGTGTCACTGGTTTGAAATATGTATATTTTAGTAGTTTCTCATACCACTATCTTCATTAGGGGGTTTGTCTCTACCCACTCTGCCTCCTTCATCTTTGTCCTATTTTGGAAAGTGTAAAGATCCTAAATGCAGCAGAACCCTCACAATTTTTAGCAGAAGGCTGTTGTTACTGGGAAGAGTCAGAATAGTCCTATAACTTCTGACCTTTCCAGAACGTGTTTTTATGTCCCTTTGAAGGAGCACGGAGGGATGATGGTAAGGGAGTTGAAGGTGCGGCCAGCAGAAACAGATATGTTCACCATCGTTTCCCTTTGTCTGTGTGTGAGAAGCAGCTGTGGTTAATGATTCTGCTTGTGGACAAGTGCATCTGTTGTTGTTCAGACGACCATTGCACACCTTTCAAGGCAAGACCCATTTATGGTGCTTGGCCATTACATAGGATCAAGAGGCATGGGATGGACTTGAGACCAGAGTAACTCAGTTACCCAGTATTTTTTAATAGATTTGTCTTTATATACCATTTAGGATTTATGTACCATTGGGAATGAGGTGTGTTTGAATATGATTAGTGAAGATTAGGGACAAGCTGCAACACTGATTTTATCAAGAGTACTAGTCTGTAATTATGGATGCCCCCACTTTGGCCTTTCTATTGTAATTTTTGTCTTTATTACATGGTTTTTATTGTGGGAGAAAAGAAGAAACTATGCAGGATGTGACAGTTACAACTTTATAAACATCCAACCTATTGCTGGCATCCACAGAGATGTGATTTAGCTATTTATCAGTTCTTTCTGTCATTTCTACCTATTCTCTCTGCACCGCACAATCCCTCCAGGACATGTCGAAGAGGTCTCGGAGGCCTCAGAGTTTGTAACAGTCCCCCTTGATTCATTTCCAGAATTTGCACTCTGTGAGTCAGGATTCTGTAGCAAAACCATGGATTCATAATGGGAACCTATGAAGGGGTGGGAGGGAGAAACTGCCATTTCCTCATATTTCAATGTTTTGCTTTGAGTATTAGTATTGAAGGAAAAAAAAAACAAACCTGCTTCAAAAAACTAAGGGTGTGACCTAAAACCTATCAGAAATCAGTGGAACAGATCTCACTGATTTCAGGTTTTGGAGTCAGCCCTCCACGTAGTTTTCTGAAGTGCTTTTTGTGTTTTCTTTTTTTAGACACTTAAATGCACTTTATTAGAAATGCTGCGAGAGGCAAAATTTAGGCTACCCTGACTGTGGTTTATTGAAAATCTCAACCATCACATTGCATTAACGGAATTCTTCGCATTTAGCACTCTTACTTGACAGGGTAGAAACTTACTTGTGTCTGGAATTGTCGTCTAAAGACCTTTCCAGAGGTGTCAGGAGACACACATTATTTACGTGTTCTTCACCTTTCAGGAGAAAGGAAGAGCTGTGAGCCAAGCCTGCAGCTCAGGGCTGGAGCCAATGCATTCCACAGCATCAGGTTAAAATATTGGTAGAGAGTGAGAAACCATAATAAATGGGCACTTTTCTAAAAATGTAAGACAAGATTTTTGAAATATACATCATTTCAGTTCTTATCGCAACAAGTGGTATGAACTGGGGCAATGGGAATATCAAGAAGAAAGGCAAAACCTGAACAGCTTTAACGGTATTTTCAGATACAGGTGCACTTTTCCACTTAGGCAGGTGAAGAAAGCTTTGGCTTGGTTGTCCTCCTTTTTAAAAACAGGAGAATATTCCCACTGAATTTCCTGGAAAAAGGGTTATGATTCTGGTTTGGACAGTGCACGTTTTCCCCTGTTCTGCCTCACCTAGGAATTATTTTTGCTTGCAAAGTATATATATTATATGGGTTAAACACTGCTCCATCTTTACTTTTTCACGGAAACAATAAATTTCTCAGGGATTAGGGGTTCTGTTACAGGGATGTTTGATCAAGAACGTATCATTTGTACAGTCGATTCTGTCTTGAGGCAGATGATCTCTTGTGGCTGCTTCTGACCCTGATTTCAGAAATGGCCAAAAAGAAATGTGCACAAGCTGAAGAAAAGCTCATAAGGACTTGCAACATTATATTGGATAGAAAGATCATATAATAAAGACCCTGGAACATGCAGGTATTGTAGTGATATATATTGCTTAGGTTTTGTCTAAATTGTAGGCTGCAGTCTTAGCCATACTGACATAGCTTCATTACAAGAGCCTTTTGGTGTAGATGTGACATATGCCAACAGGATTTTCTTTTTTTCTGCAGGCTGTTATACCACCTCTTTAAATGTATAAGCTTAGCTAAGACAACTCTTATCTACTGATGCAGCCATGTCCGTATCAAGGGCTTTGCTGTCCTAGAGCAGTTAGCTGTGGTGCTGAAATTTTCATGCGAGCTAATAGAAGTGCAGGGCAGTTATGGCACAACTTTGATGTAAGCTGGATAGTACCTGCCTATGTAAAAGTGAGCAACGTATTCAGCTGCTATTAATTCTAACATATGAATGTGAAAGCTGTCTGTGCTAGTCCTAGTCCATGCAAAGTTATGAGGCAACCCATTTTCCTTTTAAAATAGTGAATTAATGTAGGTATGTTTTGAAAAGTGAGAATCTCATCAGTGGCAAGCAGAAAACTGTGCACACCATTTGAACACTGATAATCAGAAAGGCCTTTTGTTAATTATGAATTAGGTCAAATATGTTTTTTTAATGCATGTATTATGTTACTTTAAAAACTAATTATCAAGGGTTCCAATAATGGCAGAAAATAAACAGCTGAAAGGATGGGAGGGAGGGCAATGCGAGGAGAAAAGAATGTGGGTCTGCTTTTGCATGTGAGGGGCTTGTTTCTGTTGCTGTGTCATTCCAGCCCTACTCTTTTAAAGCATCATCTGCCCTCTGATACACATATTGCTTCCAGGGTCACTCCTTGTTGCTCAGATTCTAAATAAAACAAGTTAGTCTGCTGGGGTCAGCTTCTCTGCTTCTATGTCTTTAGTCTGGAGAGCTCACAGTTTCTCACAAACCTGATAAAAGGCCCATTTCTGCTGAATGTCTGACGGTGACTTAGAAACCTTTTTTCTCAGTCTTGGATTTTATGGTAGTTTTCTTCTGTATACATGTTGTTCTGTTGCTATTTACTTAATGTACAAGGATGACCATGTCTTAGACTACCCAAAGCCATTTACTGAGTGGATATTTTTTATATTGAATCATATTGAATCATACTTCATATTGAATCATTCCAGTCAGCATGGGTTTATGAAGGGCAAGTCCTGCTTGACTAACCTGATCTTCTTCTATGACAAGGTGACCTGCTTAGTGGATGAGGGAAAGGCTGTGGATGTGGTCTACCTAGACTTTAGTAAAGCCTTTGACACCGTTTCCTACAGCATTCTCCTGGAGAAACTGGCTGCTCATGGCTTGGATGGGCGTACTCTTCGCTGGGTAAAACACTGGCTGGACGGCTGAGCCCGAAGAATTGTGGTGAATTGAGTTAAATCCAGTTGGCAGCTGGTCACAAGTGGTGTTCCCCAGGGCTCAGTGTTGGGGCCAGTTCTGTTTAATATCTTTATCAATGATCTGGACGAGGGGATCGAGTGCACCCTCAGTAAGTTTGCAGACGACACCAAGTTGGGTGGGAGTGTTGATCTGCTGGAGGGTAGGAAGGCTCTGCAGAGGGACCTGGACAGGCTGGATCGATGGGCCGAGGCCAACTGAACAACCCCATGCAGCGCTACAGGCTTGGGGAAGGGTGGCTGGAAAGCTGCCTGTTGGAAAAGGACCTGGGGGTGCTGGTTGACGGCCGGCTGAACATGAGCCGGCAGTGTGCCCAGGCGGCCAAGAAGGCCAATGGCATCCTGGCCTGTATCAGAAACAGTGTGGCCAGCAGGAGTAGGGAAGTGATCGTGCCCCTGTACTCGGCACTGGTGAGGCTGCACCTCGAATACTGTGTTCAGTTTTGGGCGCCTCACTACAAGAAGGACATTGAGGTGCTGGAGCGTGTCCAAATAACAGCAATGAAGCTGGTGAGGGGTCTAGAGCACAAGTCTTAGGAGCGTCTGAGGGAACTGGGGTCATTTAGCCTGGAGAAAAGGAGGTTCAGGGGAGACCTTATTGCTATCTACAACTACCTGAAAGGAGGTTGTAGCGAGGTGGGTGTTGGTCTCTTCTCCCAAGTACAAAGTGATAGGACGAGAGGAAATGGCCTCAAGTTGTGCCAGGGGAGGTTTAGATTGGAGATGGGGAAAAATTTCTTCACCAAAAGGGTTATCAAGCATTGGACCAGGCTGCCCAGGGAAGTGGTTGAGTCACCATCCCTGGTGATACGGTTTATGGAGATAGGGACATGGTTTAGTGGTGGACTTGGCAGTGCTAGGTTAATGGTTGGACTTGATGATCTTAAAGGTCTTTTCCAATCTAAATGATTCTATGATTCTATAAAAACTCGAGTTAGAGGAACTATCAAGACTCAAGTAAGCCATTACTGAGGTCTCAGGGCAGTATCAGCCTATCTTTGTCTAACCTATTCATAAAAAATACCTAGTTATGGAAGTCTTGTCATTCTACTGCTTAAGTTTCCTTAGAACTAGAAAATGTGTCCCAGTGTCTTGCCCAGACACAGATTTACTTGCGAATGGTAGGGCAAGTATCCCCTTCTCTCACTAGAAGCCTCTGGACACATGGCATGGGTATGCTGCTCATTCACACTGCTGTTAGATCCAGTCCTGGTGTATGTTAAATCTCATTTGCTGCAATTTAAGACAATTATTTCCACTTCTTTTCCCTATTGATGTGCAGCTTTCTTCTCTACAATAGCCCTTGATGGTTTTGTTTATTATAAATATCTCTTCCCACAGTTTTCTTCAGACTGAACAGTTCAAATTCCTCTTTGGTTTATGCTTCATTGTTCCTGATTGTTCCTGTTGCCCGCCTCTGGATTTTTACCAATTGGTCCACATTGTTCTTGAAATATGGTTCCCAAATCTGAAGTGAGGCCTCCAGCTGAGTATAGAGAAAGAGTTATATTTCACAATTCTTGTTGGTACTTCTCTCTTTTTTTGGGTTTGTTTGAAGTAGTGTGACACTGATGACTCATTTGGTTTATCTACTGTAAACTGCAGTCCTTTTTTCAGAGCAGCTATCTAGCCTGCTGTTTCCAATCTGGTATTTATGTGCATACTGTTTTACACTGTATTAATACCTACTTACCGTACTGAATTTCATTCTTCATCTTAGACCGTTTCCTCATTTCATCAAAATAATTTTAAATACTGTCTTCCCTTTTAACATGACTGTAATGGTTCCTGCCTTCACGTCATCTATAAACTTAGTAAGTATATGTTTTATTCTAGCAGCCAAGTCATTAATGAATCTGTAAGATAATTTGCTCTGTGGAACCAAGACAAACCCTCAAGCCCAGTTAATCCATCTGTCAGTGACCATTGGTCAAAACTCTGCTGTTACTACAGAAATGGCTTTGGCTTTTACAACTTCTTTGAGGACCCATTCTGCTGATGGATCCTAAGACATGATCTATCTGAGAAAGTGTAGCAAGAACATCTTTGCTAACCTAGCAAGGGAGGCTTCAGATTATGCTCTGAACATGAACCGGCAATGTGCGCTTGCAGCCCAGAAAGCCAACCGTATCCTGGGCTGCATCAAAAGAAGTGTGGCCAGAAGGTCAAGGGAGATGATTCTGCCCCTCTACTCTGCTCTGGTGAGACCCTACCTGGAGTACTGCGTCCAGCTCTGGAGTCCTCAGCACAGGAAAGACATGGGCCTGTTGGAGCGGGTCCAGAGGAGGGCCACAAAAATGATCAGGGGGATGGAACACCTCTCCTATGAAGAAAGGCTGAGAGAGTTGGGGTTGTTCAGCCTAGAGAAGAGAAGGCTTCAGGGAGACCTTCTTGCAGCCTATCAGTACTTAAAGGGGGCTTATAAGAAAGATGGGGGCAAACTTTTTAGCAGGGCCTGTTGCGACAGGACAAGGGCTAATGGCTTTAAACTAAAGGGGGGTAGTTTTAGACGAGATAGAAGGAAGAAATGTTTTACGCTGCGGGTGGTGAAACACTGGCACAGGTTGCCCAGAGAGGTGGTGGATGCCCCATCCCTGGAAACATTCAAGGTCAGGTTGGACGGGGCTCTGAGCAACCTGATCTAGTTGAAGATGTCCCTGCTTATTGCAGGGGGGTTGGACTAGATGACCTTTAGAGGTCCCTTCCAACCGAAACTATTCTATGATTCTATGTTGTCTGGGGCTTGTGATCAAAATCTGGAGCAAAGTTTAGATGTGGGGGGCAGTAAGGAAGTGCCTGGTGGACAGCAACACTTCCCCGGTGAAAGCAGCAGGACTGGGGACCCATTTCAGGTGCCAGTACATTATGGCAACCTTTGCACCAGTGACCATGAGACTGTAGAATTTAAAATCCTGAGAGAAGTGAACAAGACTTGCAGAATTATTATCCTAGCCTTCACTACAGCGCATTTTGACTTGCTTATGGGTCCTTGCTTGGGAGGATCCCATGGAGATGCGCTGAAGACCAAATGGGGGCTAGGAGAGCTGGTTTATCTTCAAGCATAATGAGAGGGGGGAACAGGCTGTTTAGAGGGACAGTGGTATCTCCATCCTTGCAGGTATTCAGAACTGGATATTACAAATAGGTTTTATAGGAAAGAAGTTCTTTAGCAGCTCTGCCTCAGCAGTCCACCAGTAATTTGATATGTAAGGAAGCTGGAAGAGGTTTTAGAATAACAATAAAGTGGTTAATGCGGATATTGTTGGCGGAAAAGTCCACATATTAAGAAAAAAAAATTACCTGAGTGGCAATTTAGACTTTAATTAATCTTCAGTGTCATGCATTTATTTTCTTTGTCCTCGCCTTAGGCTGCTAAATAAATATTTTTGAAACCTCAGAATTAATAATGAATGTCTTCTCGTAGTGTCTTTGCAAATATCTGCGAAGTAAATCCTCACAGAGGTATGTTCTAAAGTAATTTTCAGGAGAGATCTTCCCCTTGGTTGGAATTTAGCCAGGAACATTGCTGATAAGATACCATTGTAATATCGGGGGCAAACATGATAAGACTTACAGATCTGCTGTAAGTTCCTAGGAGAAAATCTTGGCGGTATTGGACTTAACGTTTTCATAGGTGTGTTTTTCCCTAGTTCCTCATCCTAATTTTTGAGAAGTTGAGTCACACAGTTTATTCAGTTTGAAAACCATATTGTATCTGTCTGCAGCATGGCAATCTTCAGGGGGTTCTAGGATTTTTTTCTGCATATTAAGCATAGCATTTTGATATTGCCTCCTACTGGTTGGGGTTCTTTGAAGGCTCAAGCTCACTGGAGTTTCAAAATACGTTTCTAGTAAGGGCTTATTTTTAATTATCATCATTATTTCTTTATTTTCAGGATGTGCTCTGTTCTTTACAAACAAAAAATGACCAGCATCATGATAATGACTTTAAGGTCAGCATGTCACCCAGCATCCACTACCTGTGGACCTACAAAACAAACGGTGATGCCATTTCAAGGACCGTCACAAGCACCAGGTTAAATACACTTGGAACTACGGGTTCTTTGGGATCAAAGGTTCATACATGATCCTGTTGCTTTCCTGGCTGGTGAAAAAACAACCATACAGAGAAGTGGTCAAAGGAATAAATGAGTACCTGTGCCTTTTTTTATTATCCCAGTAATATAGATCATTCTGTTCCATCAGTGGAGTACAAAGAGCCCAGTTTCAGATAACTGACAGTTTACTACTTAAACCTTAATCTCTTAGTTTGTACAACATCTGGTACCATGGGGCTGGAACACTGAGGCACATCCATAATAAAATTAATAATATTTTCTACCTTGTGTAGATTAGAGTTTATGAACTGTATAAACGTATAAGGTATGCAATATAACGGTATTATATAAAGGTAAGGTGTAAAGATCAAAGTTTATACATTAACTTGTGGAGTGTCTCCATTAATACATTGGTTTAAGAAGAAACTACACTAGTGGTCACCTATTTCTAACAGTCAATAAAATGTAGTCCCTGCGGGAGAGGTTCCATATTAATGATAGCTCATTGTTCAGCCAGATGTTTCAACAGCTAGAAAAGCAGCAGGATTTTTGGTAACTACTGATAACAGACCTGACAATATTTTTCTTTTTAATCTTCTTTTTAATGCAAACTATAAAACTCTTGATGCTGTTGCCATACAGAGTGAAATATTACGTATTCCTCTACTATATGATGGTATTGTTTTACCTGAAAAAATTAGAACTAGCAAGGAAACAAAAGAAAAGAAAAACTTTTTTAATAGGGGCAAATACCTTCAGTAAGAAATTTTTGGCAGAGAACATTACCTTTATTCAGAAATTCTATTGTGGTGCATCTCTAAGAGTTGACACTTCTTGATGTACCTTCAGTCATCTCTGTGGATGTCTAGATGACTTCTGTTTTGTGTAAAGTGACATACTTCCCTCTGTTGTCATATGATATGAATCTCTAGTCTTAATGCACCACAAGAGATACAGTACAGGTGAAAAGCACATAGAAGAAAGAAGACAAAGCTGCACAAAAATTGCCAAGAAGCATTAAAAAGCACTGTCAAATTCAGTTTGTTTGAATTTTATGCAGAATATTTTAAACTGAAAGTCAAATTTTCACCTAATGCGAAAATTGTAATTTATTCACAAGTGTGTCTGTGGTCTAACAGTTATTACAGAGAAACTTCAGCCACCTCTGTAAAAAATACGAGCGCATACATATGTGGAACAGGAAAATAGAAGTATTTTAGAAGAATGTCACTAAAGCTAAATAAGTTACTCTGTCTGTGTGTGTGTCTTTGTGTGTCAACACAGTTTTTGGTTGCTTTGTGCTGCCTACCTCCCCATGTGGTTCACTCTTGGGAAGGAACTGCTCCTTGAGGAATTCTTCAGTCAATCCAGAAAAGCAGCGGAACAAGGAATTGGGGGGTCTGGGCTTGTAGAAAGCCCACCTGTTTTGTTTCTGATAGGATTTTAAAAATTAGTGGATTTTCATGGAATAGTTTTATCACTGTTGAATCAATATTTTTGGATAAAAAGTCTTCCACTGTAAGATTTTTTGATCAGTTTATTATTCATGTGCAACATTTAGACTGCATTACTGCAACTCTCTCCAATAATTCCTTAACAATCAGCATATACTTAAGCACAAGCCTGTGAGCAGCATCTTTGATAATAATGAATGCAAAGTTCAAATGTGAATTTCAGCTGTCAATGGATAGTCTGCTATTAATTCTGGGTAGGTTCAGCAACTGAAATAAATGTATAGGGAAAAGATTCCCGTACTGAAAAACAAACTAGTATTTATTATTTTGTGTAGATTGACAGGCACAAAATTCAATAGATTCATGTAGCTGAAGTTAAATGGATGCATGAGTGCATCTAAGACTGGGCTTTAAGCTGTGAATAATTGTGCCTTACCAATTTTATCGGGGCTTTTTTTTGGTATAAAACTGTATTTTCCCTGAAAGGGATTGATAAGCAAATTGTGGATGTGATGTAAGGGCTAAATAGTGAAACCACTTCATACTTAATGTATCAATCTTATCATAAATTGTCTGGAGACTCTAGTGTCTGCAGGAAAATTACTGTAGGCACCAAAAAAGCTGGCAACTGCATTTTCAAATTTATAGATGAAAATAAAAAATAAGTAATTGTTGGAATTCTATGTTGTGTGATATATGCTTGCCTAGTCTTCCTTTTCTTTCTGCTAAGGGATTAATTTATAAGTATACAAAAAAAGACAATTTTTGTGCATTTGAGCTCATAAACAATTTTTCATACACCTCTTATTTCTTAATGTTTTGTTTAGGACTTGCAAATATTTATTTTTAAGAGGTTTCATAGATTATTCTCTGCTATATGTGGCTCTCATTCTTTCTGTCTCCTATTAAATGTAATGTGGAAGGTCAGACTCTCGGGTTGCGGCAATAGCAAGGGGATGTATTTCAGTCAGTGGTGGATGTAGTTTCTTTTTGATGCGAATGTGATTTACTAGGGTTCATATATCCCATAAAATAACTCATGACAGCTACATGCTAAAACAGATAGCTTTTCTTCCTTCCATAAACCTTTGACTTGGCTGTTCTCTCCACTGCCTTTCACTAAATATAAAACTTGTGCTAACTCTTGCCCAATAGATGTTCAGAAAGTATGCTTTAAATGTGGGAGAAAGCTGTGAAATTTTTTTCAGGGATCAGTTGGCTCCAGGTGGTGTTCATGCTGACAGAGATGATTTATCTGAAGTTTCGTTCCTTCTAGGGGCAGGACCAGTAGTTATTTCAGCATGGGTGAAATGTCTGTACTTACTAGTAAGGTGCTGGTTTGAGATACGTTATGACAGTGGCTTCCCCCTTCTCCCCTTAAAATCCACCCTGACCAAACCTTCCCTAGCCTTTTTTCCCCATGAACTAGACAGATAGTCCAATGTTTCCTCACTTTTTTCAAATGAAAGGACTGTATATCCTTTCTGAAGAGGCTGGAAGGTGTAGAGTGTTACCACAGTTCTCATGATTCAAAACCATGCTGAATACCTTTTTAAAAAAAAAAAAAAAAAAAAAATCTTTTCCCTTGTTTTGCTTGTTTGTGTGCTTACGTGTAGAGGATCATGCATATGTTATTAAAAAAAATATATATATTCCTAATTATTTCGTAGGCAATTTTTTGATGCCTTTTGAGCCACCAGCTCTGCAACAACTCTCTGGACTGCTAACGCGGTTCTAACAGAGCAAAAATGTTCACACTGGAAATAATGGTGAACTCTATTAACAATAGCAGGGTTATAACAGGTTTATTTTAGTGATACACTACATTTTAGTGAAGCTTCCAGAGTGGCCAGGTGTGAGAGAAATGCAATATTAGAAGATTATAAACTAGGAACTATGAATAAGGTCAAAACAAAGGCTGGAAACAGTATGCTGAGTACACTTATGAATCTGAAACTATTCAGAAAACTGCAGGCAGATTGGGTTCCCTTGCTCTGTGTGGGGTGGATTCCCAGCATGAATTTTTGTTTGTGGAAACCGTGGAAGCCTAAGGAGTACAAATGCACCATATACCCTCTTTAGGGAGAGAAAATTTGAATGAACCGTGCGTGACTTGGTCAAACATAAGGACAAAGTGGAGACAAAAGGTATGGGTTTGCACTACAGACCTGACTTCTTTGTAACTAGCTGGTACTAAAGCAGCCTCCAAAATCCGTTGGTTTATACATTGCTTTCTTCTGGTTTAGTTAAGCATATGCAAACTATTTTTCAGAACTGTTTTTCAGGAACTAATTTTCAGGCAGCATTTATGATAGGTGTAAAACTGCAGATATTTCCAGTAATGATTTTTTTTTTTGCAGTGAAGCAGGTTTATCCCTGAGTACTCTGCTGGTTTGGATAATGCTTGTTTAGTACCTTCTTGAAGACAAGCAGACAAGTTACTTGGGCAGTAGTACGAGGAAAGCAGGTGTCACGCGTTGTGCTTCGATAATCAGCTTCACTGTAGTAAAGCCAGAAGGATTCAGAAATATAATAATTAGATCTAACAGGAATAGATTCACCGCATTGGTTAAACATTGGAACATATGAGAAGAGCTGGAGGCTGTAATCGGGTCTTGTAACGTTTTTCAGTGTGTAAATTCAGACTTCACTAGTGTTACATCCGATCTACAGCTGCGTCAAGGGACCGGCGCTGCATTTGGGTACGTGAAGATCCAACCGTGGCCAAATTCTGCTCACTTGCAAAAGAATTTAAATAAGTAGTCTTTATGGTGACAAGTGTTATCTTTTCCTACTAATTTCATTAATATGAACCTGCCATTTTGCATATTATTTATTACATTATGCTCCACTGTTGCAATCAAGTCGTTTAAGACTATTTCTTGGTAATTTGAAGTTACGGAAAAGTCCAGGTAGTGCTAAGAAGGAACTCACGTTCTTGCTTTTGCTGTAAGTTTTCTTTGAAAATATTTTAAAAATTGAAAGTCAAAAGCTGATTTTCCATGTTTTCTAATTGTTTGAACTGAAAACAGCAGAGTTAGCAGTTGGCTATCATTTTAATATTGTACTGGAGTTCTCTTTGAGCAGAAGTACTGCATCTTAATGAAAATGGCATGATGTAATATGAATTACTTCATAAATACGTTTTTCATGAGTAATAGCAATTTTAGTTGTATTTCTTACCAAAGTTGATTTTAATCAAGTGAATAAGATAAATACATTTTTTTTCTCTTTAGTTTCTTATTGTTTTCTGCCAAATATATACATACAAATACACATGCACATACATGTGTTTGTATTTATTTACTTTCTGGCTCATACCATTACTTGCTGTCATGTAGGTATTAGCTAGCATGTTCATAATTTCCTGTTCATTTGTTGTTGTTAGTTTGTAGTAGTGCTGAACTGTTTGTGAAGATGTGGACAATATAGAAAGTTAATGTATTCCCTGTAAATGTCACCTTTTTTGACAGGCAGGTATATTTTGAAAGGCTATTAATATTTGTGTCTGGATCAAGCTAATAGGGCCAGATCCAGAAACAGCTTATAGTAATGCTTATTGTCTTTAAGAACACTAATAATGCTAGTTGGAGAGCTCAGGGCAGTCAGTGTCACACTTGAGAGTAAGTGTTTCAATTAACAGGTGAATGCTGGAGCTTTTGGTGGGGTTTTGGGTTGGATTTTTTGGGGGGTTTGTTTTGTTTTGGGTACTGTATGTGTCCCCTGAAACTCTGGCACTGAGATTCTGTGTAATGACTATCAAGGTCAAAGATGGAGGGGCTAAGTGGCAACTCCTTTAAAAAAAAAAAAAAAAAAAGTGCAAGTGGGTGGTTTGGTGTGGTTTTTTTGTTGTTTGTTTGTTTTTGTTTTTTATTTGCATGATAACTTCCACATTCCCTTGCTTTCTGTCCTGAGACATACCTACATTTTTCTGTGAAGTGGTGATGCATCTGCAACATTTAAAATCTTTGGAAAGTAAGACAAACATTCTGAACTAGTAATAGAATCATAGAATCATAGAATGGTTTGGGTTGGAAGGGACCTTTAAAGATCATCTGGTTCCAACCCCCCTGCCATGGGCAGGGACATCTTTCACTAGATCAGGTTGCTCAAAGCCCTGTCCAACCTGACTTTGAACACTTCCAATGATGGAGAATCATTGGAATCGCAACACGATTACTCTCTTGTATGACGTGCTTTACTGACTCACTATAGTTTTCACATGCCAAGTATTGGTGGAATATACTTCCTTAAGGGGGTTAAATTTTAACCTCCTTATCATGGAATGGTGGGTATTTGAAGATTCAAGTGCACTGGGCAGAGATACTCATTAAACCACCATGAATATCACCCCCTGTTATTCTGCACAGATTCCTGTGTGGAAGAATCTCTTCACAGTTGGTCTCATCCTGTTGTACTAATGGAGAACTGGCCACTTCTCTTGAGCTGATCTCTTCCCTAAAACCTAGTAGGATAGATGGGTTTGGATACGGGGATGCAAAGTGAGCATGAGGCATATGCATCCTTCACATTGGTCTACTGGAAAGCTTTTGGAAATTCAATATATTAATGGATTGTAGACTAGCAGGCCAAGCTTTAGGCTCTGGAACAGGTATGAGCATTGCTGGACTCACCGGTTGCTGAAGTTAGAAATGTTTTGTGGTGGATGTTCACCACATTGACCACATGTTCACCACTCAACCACATTGTTCAATCATTGACTAAAACCACAGAAATACGGATTCTCAGTCAAGAGGATGTCCAAAATATGGAAAAGAAGATGGATAAGAGGAATGTCTCTATGGATGAGAACTGTTATTTTTTAGGCTGGTGTATGTTTACATGCCCTGAATCTTCTGTAGTTCTCCAATTACAGCTTTTTATTGCTTCTTAGCAGCTTAGTATGACTTAGGCAGAAAGTAGTTGATGATGCATGAGAGAAAATGGTATCCAGTAGGGTGTTTTTTTTTTTCCTTTTCATTTTAACACACTGCATATGGGTATCTTTAGTGTCCCATTTTATGTATTTTTATTATCAGTGCAGAGAAGTGGAACAAATATGAGCAAGAATGGATTTCATTTGCTATTCCACTGCCATTATCCTGTTAGTACTTTATTACTTACTGAAAACCTATCTTGAAGTAATGGTATGGTGCTGCTTAAGAGCAAAGTTGTGATTAATGGCAAGGTTTTGATCTTTTTTTCTGTTGTAATAGGGGAATGCTAACTTAAAGCAGAAGTTATGTCATTTACCTTACTCACTGGGAGTTTAACATAAGCAGCGTGGAAGATGCCTGCTGTTTGCAGTAGAGCTGATGACATTACTCATTAGACGTATTTTCTTCCAGTGGGTGGAGGCAAATTCTGCACATAGAGATCTCAGTTTTTGCATATCTATGCATTATTCAAGATAAGTGATTAAACAATTTATGTGGATGTATTTCAGGCTTTTGGCTGTTTGGAAACCACTGACAGTGGTTGTTCTAGGTATCAGAGCTACATGATCAGTTGCCTAAATCACATGGGATTCCCAGTTTCCCAACTGGATGATCAAACCTTACTGGGCATGCAACAGTGACAAAGGAACGTGATAAGGACAACACTGTCCTTTCCTTTTTCTGTCAATCACTGTTTGACCTTTTCAATTTCCTGAGACAGTGGATGGCCATGGCTAGGGCAGCATTGCCAGAAGCTGTTTGGGGAGGTTCTTCTTGCACCTGCTGAAGTGGTCACTTTGCACTGTGCCATTCACTGTGCTGGAGAGATACCAAGAATTGCATGAAAGCACATTATCCTGTCACTTGGGAATGAGGCTGTTAACACTGGATGTGTTTTCAGGGCTGCTTATACATTCCATTAATTGCCCCAAATATAACAATCAGCCTGGAGAAGAGCCTGAACTGCAGGTGGTCTGAAAAGCTCTGAAATATGGATTTATGTTCTTCTCTGTCGCCAGCAAACTGAATGAAACAGATACCCCTGCTTCCCTATCCTCTTCTAATCCTTCTTTTCTTCTCCATTCATAGAAACACTCACTGTCAGAGTCAGACTAGATGACAACCTCGTGTTTAGAGTCATGGGTTTGCTTTTTTGAATGCTGAAGAAGGAATTGAGCTTGTCTCCTATAACCTAGGCGAGTGCTCTCACTGTTCTGGAGAGGAAGCAGGGAACTCCCCAGGATGCTTTTTAAAAAGCTAGTGATGGATGCTGAAAAAGTGACTCTGAAAAGTGTGAAAGCTCCAGTGTGAACATCCAACTCTGAAGTGCCTAAATTAGGATATTTCAGATCCCCTTAGTTTCTAGCTTCCACTTGATTTAGGCATGAACTAGATGTCAAATAGTTCCTCCTCCTTTAAGAAAATTTGGCATAAAGCAGAAAATTATATTTTAAAGTGCCGAGGGACATCTAAGGAAGCAGCTGTGGCTGACACTGAGATTGGGAATAGTTAATGGCTATGCAGAGTTTATCAGGTTCAGAGTTAGGCATCAAAATCCCCACAGCGCTTTTAGTCTGTAATCTTAGAATTGCTGATCCAGCAATTGCAAAAATCCAACAGAAATGTTGCAGAAGCAATGAAAAGGCAGTGCAAGCCTGACTGAAAGCAAATGTGTTCAGAATCTGGGGGAAGAACTGTGGGTGGTTTTGCTTCTGTCTGTCCAAACTGATCTTGGGACGCTCCCCAGTACTTTGAACTTCTGCCTCTGATATCTTTGTGCTTTTTCCCCATGCTTCTCCTGTCATTTCTGGAGTGCTCTTTCATAACATCTGACATCCTTGCATCGTCCCGTCAAAAACTCACCTTGGTGTAAGAAAACCCGATATGAGCCATAACTTATTTCCTACCCACCAGGTTGTATATATGACTGGTGTAAGGAGCTGAGGAATTGTCTTTCCCTTCCTTTCTTAGCCATACTTGTACAACACACCCACAGCTTAGTCCTTGATCTTTAAAATACCATGTAAACTGCTTTACTGAAGTCCATGGTACACTTATTTATGCAATTACTTATATGCTTTATATACAAAAGCAAATTCCATGTCAAGTTGCTTGCATACCAGAGTGGTTGCAGAGAGCAAGACCAACATTTCTTTGCTCATTTCCAGCTGTGTTTCTTGTCATAAGCCTAAAACAAATATGGGTTGGATAAAATAAGACCTAAAAATCAAAGCAGATTTACATGAAAGCGGAATTAAATAGTCCAAGAGCTGCAGCACAAAACTGGGCTATCTTCTTCTTCTTCATTCGTGGCACCTCTGTGGTCCATACATGCCATCAGGTAGGAATGTACATCTGGGCTAGGCATAAGAAATTTTCTTCTTCTTTGCTACGTGGTTTAGCATGTTTATGTGTGGCTATCCATATATTTTAGATAATTTAGACTGAAAGGAATTAAATATTTTTTCATGCTTTTGAAATAACTAGTGCCTGGACTTGAGCTATCCCAGTGTGTATTATTGTCTGGCTTAATTCCTGTGGCTTATCTGAAGTATACTACTGATGTTTTTCAAGACAAAGGTTTATTGATTATTATGGTGCTCTCAGGGAATCATTACTGTCTTTCTAGCACAGGTGCCTGTAACCTTTTGAGAACTGACTTCTATTTAGATGAATTGTCATCTGTTTGATCTCCGAAGAGCCATGAGAGGATTAGAGGTGACATGGACATCGCACTTCTTTGATAAACAGCTTTTCATTGAGCTGAAATGCATGTTGCTGTGCTTTTAATTATTCAAGATACACTTGAAAAATGCAAAAGCAAAAAGAGAAGAAGGAAATCTGAAGAAGCTATTAATGATCCCAAAGCAAAAACAAAACCAGAGCATATAAAGGAGAAGAAACAGTCTCCTGTTAAATAGTTCTAACAAAGACAGTACAGTTGAACAAGCCCTGTAAATTGTAACTATTATTTTTTTTCTCAGAGAGATACAGGAAGTCACCAAGACAAGAATCTAAAAACTTGATACTGGCTGCTGAAACCTAGTCTGATAGAGTATACTCAAACAATTTAGAAGACAATTTATTTGCCCAAGGACATGGATTACAAAAGTGATGCTATTTAGATTTTAGATTGCATTTTAAATCTTTGCAGCAGTTTATAAACATTAATGAATTAATTCTTGCAGCCTGAGTCCGATATATGTATTTTTAAGCATAACCTATGCATAAGCTATGCATAGGTTTGGTCAAATTCACAGGGTGTTTTAATCTGAAATAAAACTAAATATAAAAATTCAAAAATTGAAACAGGGTATGTAGCACTTCATAAATAAAACACGATAAGATTTCAGTGACTTAAAAACTGTACATCAATGTTAGTGGCCATAAAGACTGCAACATAATGATAAATGATATAGAAGGGAGCCTTTTGAAAAGACTGTTTGCGTATGAAAGCTCCATCTCTGGCCAAGTGAACTTTTCTAGGCAAGTTTTCTGCAGGCTCATTTAGTGTCCTAATTATTAAGCTGTAGTACATGAGACGTTATTAATTGATGTCCTCTGTGAATGGTGTCTAAAGCCACTTAATCCAGCCCTGTGTTTCCAAATTGTCTTTGCTTTTATTAACAAAGTTAAAAATGACAAAGAGAAAACTGTTTTTTTTTTTCATTCACTAAAAAACTGGAGCAAATTTGTTTTTATATTGATCTGCAATAATAATGCATGTATGTATTTATTGGAACTGTCAGCAAGGCAAAGAAAGATTTTTGCCCATTTGTCATCACAACTCCTTTCTGAAGTATAAATAGAATAATTTCTGCTTTAGAAATAGAGAAAGGGGTGTGGGGAGAAGTAAATTTATTAAGGATGAAGTTTGTATTATAAATTTGAATGTATAAAGTTTGATTAAGAGCAGTTTCTTGTTAATTTTGGTGAGAGCATACATTACTCAAAGCTTTAGTATTATTTACCTCTACATTATGTAGAAGTAACAAACTCAAATAATAGCAGTTGCTTTTTGGTTTTCTGAGGATAAAACACTTCAGAATTATTTGTAAGCACAGTGGGTATAAAGACTTCCATTTTAACCCAGGAAATATCTAACAAGTTCTTTTGCAATAAAGGCAATACTGTCTCTTGTTTCAAAGTCCACCACTGTCAGAGGTTAAGTTCCTTCTTGAAGTCTACAGTAAAGAGCTCTTTACTGTAATTACCTTGAAAACATGAAAGATGAGTGTATTAACACATTTGCAGCTTTGGGGCACAGCTTAAGAGCTTTGTTTTCCATCTCTGTCTTTTGATGTCTGGATTTGAAATGCATAGAGAGTAAATCTAAGTAGTATTGTAAGAACAATCGCCATCACAAAATGTGTTTATACCCTTGGGAGACAACAATTAGGTTAGAAAGGGTCCAACTGATTTTCTTAGTTTGCCAAAAGTTTACTTCTTCCTGTTACAAGCATAAATTGATTGTTTGGAATATGTAAGAAGCCTGTAAAGAAAAGAGTTTGACTTTTCCCATTTTCATTTTTGCAGTTTTGAAACTATTAAATAAGCTCTTTGCATTTTTTCTAGTTTTGTAGAAAGCCAATAGGCATTTTATGTCCTGAACATTATTTATGAATAGAAATTTTTTCTTAAATTTACAGTAAATAACATGTGGCGGGTTTTGAAATACATGAAGAGAATTAGTGCTTCGTGTTGGAAGACTGTATTCTGTACATAGAATGTCCATGTAACCTTTAGAAACGACGGTATTTTAGTTTTCTGAAATATAAAGAAACTATACTTTCATTCCATTTTGCAAACGCTGGTTGAAATAAATCAGAATTTGAAGGTAAAAGATATACAGAGCAATTATATGTTGTTTTAAGTGCTATGACCAAAAGCATCCCACTTCGGAGGATCATTACAGGTGAAGGCACGTAAGTGTGAGCAAGATCTGATCTCAGTTTGAGTCAGCTGTTGGGTGCTCAACAGTTCTGAAAAAACAGACAGTTTACAGGTAGCTAAGGATCTAGAAACTTGGATCCAGTCACATGTTTGTGAAGACTATCACTGTAATACAGCATCTAAATAATAATGAAGCTATGAATCAATCAAAAAAAGTCAACAAGGCTGAAGCATAATGCCTAAATGCAATTGGATCAAATTAAGATTGCTTATGTTTCCACAAAACTCAGGTTTTCTAATGTTTCAGGGCAGTATTCAACAGCTAAAATTGAATGTATTTGAGCACTACATTACATTAAATTTTAAACTCTTTTAAGTAGATTAAATTTATTTCTCATTTTATTTCCATTAGGCTTTTAAGAAAAATATAAAAGCAAGTTCAATATTATCTTTTTTTTAATTATTATTGTAAATACTTAATTCAACAAGTAAGTTGGAGAATATTCTACTTAATACGTAACTGAATGGGGAGACTACACATTTGTACTGTTAATATGTCATCAGGTTAATTTAAAATATTGTTTCTACAGACACAGTGGAAATTCTCATTTCAGGTGACCACTCAGGGTAATAAAACCTGATCTCACAAATACTTGTAGAAAATGTACACAAGAAGGTTGGAGCATCATTTCAAGAATTGATGTATAAAACTGAGGAAACATTTTCAGGATATTTCTTATTCTTATTACTTCCCTTGCTGTGTATTTTCTTAAATTCAAAGTTACCCTCCCTTAATTTATATGAAACTGAATTAAGCATAGCCCTGGTTAATATTTCAAAATATATTATGGAATTTCAGTGGGTCTAGCAATAAATAATTAATCTTTAACATTTACATACATTATATTTTCAAAATATGCTCAAAGTATATTTTGTATTTAATGCTTTATAAAATACCATTGCGTACGAATCTTAATGTAACCCCAGGTTGTTTTTTTGCAGTATACAAGAAAAGGCATTTAATGTCTAAGTATAATTAAGCACAAACTGTTTGGAGTTTTGAAGCTGAGAGCCAGGCTTGTTTCCTAAATGATCTAGAAGGGCAATTATCTTTTACAAACAAAAATGTTGGCAGTCGCTGTGGTAAGTGGCAGTTGGGAAGCCCTGTACAAGCACTGTCGCCTTCTCTGGAACATTTTACACTTCTTTATTTAGACCCAGTAGAGAATTATTAGAAGAAAAAACCACATTTCTGTTCTTAGCAGCCACCTCCCTTAATTGACTGGATATTTCTGTCAAGCAAGAGGTTTTTAGTGCGATGGGGCGAGGAGGCTGAGGAGCTGTCAAACACTCTGTTTCACAGCAAATGGGCTTGTGATGGATTAGCCGTGTGCCTTGCATCGGAGCGCGACAGGCCCAGATGACAGGAACTGAGGTCCTCTGCCACCATGCAAACAGATCAGCGTCCCAGGGAGACCAATTGGGATGCCATCGACGTACAGTGCTCTTCAAGGCATGAATTCGGATCTGGAAACCTAATCCCCTGGATAATTGTCCTTTCCAATATACTTCAACACAAACGAACTTTATCGTTAGTCCTCACAAATAAGGTTGCCTTGACCTCAAAACTTTGTTTCATCTCTAGACAGATATCAGTATTTCTCTGAACTTGCTTACAGATGGAAAATTTTAATATCCCAGTCATATTGCTGTCTGTCTTCTGATACGTCTGCATCTTTTGTTCAGGAGAACTGTTTGATACTGCTAATTTGTGGTACATTAACTGTGGGCTCTTTTATTGTAACGATACTCAGAAGAACAATAACCTCGCAGCATTTTACAGGAACCCAGTACCATGTGTTGAAGTGGTTTAATTGCAAAGCTCATGTTTTTTCATATGATTTTGTCTTTGTATTTGAATATGTATAAATGTTACGATAGTTTATAAGTGATATATGTTGCCAATCAAGTAACAAAACCACATCATCTTGTGTATGGGATGCTATTCTGTGAAGATGAACACATTATGACTACTCTGGGCTTGATGTTAGCATGTAATATACCTAGAGACTCTTGTTTTCCATTGTGTTTTTTTGTGGTTGTTGTTGTCTTCTGGGTGGCATCCTCAGTAAAGTGTCTCACAGTGAAGTCTTTCAGTCTCTTAACTCAGCCTTTTGAACTTCATCCTCCCCTATCACCTGTCTCCTTTCTGCATGGAAGGGGAAGCAGCTTTGTTCCTAAGCAGACCCTTCATCAACTTTTTTATTCTCAGGGAAAAAAGTATTGGTATTGCTTTCAAAGCTAGACTGTCTAGGTACAATTCTCCATAAGTTTCCACTGCTGAAATAGATGGGAGTCTCCTTTCAGGGCAGCAGTTATTTTATTATTTATGGCTCCGTGCTGACCCTTTCCAAGAACGTGCCTACTCCCAGTTGCCAGGTTTCTTGGCATGATGTGAAGGGCTTCCTTTATGTGAATCCACAGTGGTCAAACATTTGATTTATTTTGTTTCTTTCACAAGTTATACATAGAAAAATATCTCCACAGGTTTTGAAACGTGACAGTTAAACTTATCTAACCAAGGTCCAAAGGAAAAGCATCCATGAACACTTGCATGCCAGAGCTAACCGCCCTGCAAGGGGATCTAAGTGAACTGGTTACTTTCTTGGAAGGAAAAACTCACATCAGCAGTGTAAAATCCTGCATTTTAGCTCAGTGGGAAGAAAAGCTTTCCAATGCTACCTGTAAGACCTTGTCTTCTGCTGTACAAAGGGATGAGTTAGACTTATGCCATGGTCCAGATTTTGTGTCCCTTAAAGAAAACCACTTCCTTGCAGGATGCTAGGAGATTCTGACTGCATCTTTATCATGGACATTTTTTCCTTTGCCATGTGTTATATTCATACATTTCTACAAGATTCTTAAATTGATAAGGTCTTTTAAAGTTTTTTTTTTATTTTTTGCCTTCATCTGGGATTATTAAAATATGTTATGCTTTAAGTGCCCTTTTTTTTGTGCAATAGCATTAAAATCAGGAGGAAATAGTTCCTAATACTGTTTGGCTAATCTACAAGATTTAGGATGTGAAGAATTGCTGCGTGGCATCTGAAAGACATTTGATACAGCCAAATGGTAACAGGGGGTTCCTTCTTTGGATGAGGTGCTGCTAAAACTTTTGCCAGTAGGTTGGTAGAAGGGAGAGACTAGCAGTCATCAGCACATTTGCAGACAGCAAATGATTTAGGCATCTTAATTCAGGCTTGGGGAAGAATGAATGGAACTTGGTGTCATGAAAGCCTGAGAGATTCATTATAAATATGTGTAAAGCAATGCACACTGGAAGGAATAATTTGAGATACCTTGGATCCAAATTCTTTGTGTCCACACAATGAGAGAGTTCTAACAACCTGGCTTGTTCTTTTATTTTTTTTTTTTTGAATCTCAAGGAGACTTTGTGTCACGTCACTTTCTAGAACTAGTACTCATGGTACTTAGTAATACTAAGGGTACTAGTACCTTTGCGGTTTCTTACTAATGAGCTAGCTTCTCTAACGCCTTCTCAAAGGAGACACTTAATCAGCAGGATTGTCTGGTAGGTCGAATTGGAGGCATGGCCCTTCAGGAAACATTTTGGAGTCTGCGGTTCTTGCATAGTACACCAAGTGTGCAGTTGGCAGCAGTGGCCAAAGGCAAAGGCATGCTGAGCCAGCTACCAGAAACTTAGGAGCTATCGTCAACAGGAGTCATTATCTTAACATTAGTAGCTCAGTTATATAGGTAAGTTACTGCTTTAATGAAACAGATGGGACGGCTGCAGTTCAGCACTGTTCAGCTGAATTAGCAGGCGAAATTTAATAGTGAGCTACTACACGAAAGAAGCAGAGGGTGACAGGGAAAGCATCAGTGGACAAAGGCTGGAAGCGATGTTTATCCAGGGAGATCTAATCGGTACTCAGGTGGTCAGGAACAGGGATGGCCAGTTTTAATTAGTCCTAAGAGACATGAGAAACATGTGGCGAGCTACTTACGGTTCGTTTTGGATAAACAGACAATGCGAAATGCCCAGCACTACACTTGAGGCTGTAATTAAGGGTTACCATTTTTCATGCTGCTGTTTACTCAGTCACTAATTGGCACAGCCATGTGTTTTGATCTAAGCGAGGTTAATTTACCTAGCTGTTATTAAAGTTCTGGTTTTCAGTTTAGACAACAATAAATCAAAACCATTGAAAAAATCAGTCAGTTTACCTTCATCAGTCAGTTTTGTACTACTGGAAAGTAGTTCAGGGCTGATGCCTGAAGCATTCCATTAGGATTAGTTAAAATTCTGTGTACAAAATGAACTTTTACAGCCCCACATTGAGTTGCTTCCTTCCTCCTCTTCACTCCCCTCTCATCAAGGGAATCCCAGAAATTACTTAAAACAAAAAAGCTAAGATTATGGTGATAGCTTTCTATTTGATATGCCTGTCCAGAACAAACCAGTTTTATTCTAACTTCATAACCATCTCCTATCCAAAATAAAGTTTTGCTATGTAGGGCTTTTTTTTCTGAAATACCCAGAGACAGTGTACTTGGAACTGAAATCTCATATACTATCTGACACAGACACCAATTCAGTATCATGCCAGCTAAAAGTAGTTTTTCTCACTGTAGGTTGCCTCTTGTTACCTCAGCATGCTCTAGCAAGGAGAAAGTTCATCATTCCTGTATGAGTTTATTCATGGGAAAATGATAGTTAGAGAAATGGGGAATAATCTATTACAGATTTACTGTAGATTTTATTTTAGAAGTCTCTGTATTCCTTCCTCATGAGGCCATATTTAAACTTCAGTGCTACTATTGTATCTTTAATACTGTATCATTATAATGTATGTAATAACTAAAGCATGGGCTTGTATGGGCTTGTATGGACTAAATGATATTAATGTTAACAGAAGCACAGCTAGACAAACCACAGGTGTGCTCGGGTATGCTGTCTGAAATAAATGAAGCAGAAATTTACCACTGTGAGCTGTGCAATGTGAGCTACAGTACCGTCTCATTTGATTGCAGCTGATCTTCAGGCATGTCCACTGGGTGGGAAGAAATCTAGACATCTCTTGTTTGTACGTTGCAAAAAAGGGATGTGACTCTTTTTAGTGTATCCTGAGGGAACCGGTACCCTGTTGGTACAGAAAGGAAAGAAGCACGATGTATCCTCTGTGTCAAAGCTGGTGTGGGTTGGTTTTCCCATCTTACACATGGAGTAGGTAAGCCAAGGAGGGATGGCAGCCCTCTAAGGCACAGTTCCTAGTAAGGCACTCTCCCTGTTTGCTATTTCTTTATGAGACTGTACTCAAATTTAATATGGTACTAAAGTTGGGGATGATGAGGCATTTTCTGGGAAAATATTTCTGCTGAAAAATAAGTTTGCCAGTCCCACTCCCCCAAGCACACCTTTTTGCAGAAAGAGTCTGTTTTAGACAGAATTCCTATACTGGAGGAAAAAAAATGAGTTGTGAAAATGTCTTCTTTTAATACTTTGAAAAAATTTCAAATGAACAAGTAGCAGAATAGTGTCTGTGAGCCTCAGGCTGAGAAGTCAGCTTGTCTTGTGCTGTCTGCTGCTGATAAGCCATAGTTTCTCTCTGCTGTGTAGTCTTGAATGAACACAAACACAGAACACATGTACAGCATTGCATAAAATATCCCTCCTGGGCTTTCATTTAGTAATGAGAGTACATAACAAAGCTGTATATTGTAATTCTCAGTAACTTTTACACTTTCCTACTCAAAGTCTCCAACTTAAGGCTTTTTCTTAATGACTTAGTCTGCCAATGGTGTCTTGTTTCTATTTTTTCCTTGGGAGAAAGTCCTAAATGGTTCCTTTCCATCCATCCATCCATCCATCCATCCATCCATCCATCCATCCATCCAGTCCGTCGGATCTTCACTCTCCACTGGGGAGTGTTGCTTTCATCAGCTAGTCAACCTTGTAGTCACCTGTTCTTACTCTTAGTTCTCCACCTCCCAAGCATTGAAGAAAATCAGACACAGCTCTGTCTCTCTTGTGTGCCTAGATGGCACTTAAGCCGAAGGTCTTGATTCCAATATTGGCAAAGATTGTGTGGAAAACCAGAGGCAGATGGTAGTTTCTGAAGTAAAACCAGTCATTCTAAAAAGCAGAAAAATAAATGACATGATTTTGCAATAGCTCCACAATTAGGGTATTGCTGTATTTACCTTTATATTCCTATCAGATGAAGTCTGCGTAAGAAGGTGTGGCAGAGCCTGTGAGGGCAGTAAAGAGGTACGTTTTTGCTAGGTTGGAGGCTCAGAGGAAACATTGTTTAGGAGAAGTTTAACAAGCATGCTGGATGTACAGAGCTTTTGTTCTTTCTGCTGTTTGCTACTTACACTGTGACTGTGTTTACTAGTTATGCTATCACCGTGGCATATTTTTTTCAAAATTAACAGTAATAACAAATTTATACTGCAGCATTGGTATTTCCCTAAAATGTATGTGCCATTGTAGGTTAAATAAGAAAGTTGATTCTTTTCCTTCGAGATTATGTCAAATCTGCTGGAATTTCTTCACTGTGCGTTTAAGTTCTTTTTCTGTCCCTACAAATGTACCTATTACCAAATGCAATAGTTAAGAAAACGGACAAATTTTCTCATAGAAACTTTGTTTGCTTATAAAAGTGAGGAAAAATACTGTGGAGTAACTGGGACACTATTTTTTTAGTAAGTTTATTTCAAATTTTCAGTTGAATTCTTTTCACAAGGACTAGGAGCTTTTAGAAACTAGGAAAAATAATAAAAAATAATTTTAATGTGGACACGGGGGTCAATTGACAAACTTGAACTGGAGCATCATCCATTTACAGTTTATGCTCACCTCATTATATATTTATTCCCTTTGCTTGCCTAAGTCTGACGTTTTGGAACTCAGCATTGTCCATACGGATACCTGTGTTACTGAGGAGGTTTTGATTGTGTATCTGATTTCTGTATCACAGTTTCAGTTCCAGCCACGTGTCCCACAGTGTGTGCCAGAATGACGACACAGGAGCACTCGTGGCATGACCATAGCATGTCACTGCCACCTTTTGTGCCTGCCCTGTTGCGCGAAAGACACCTACCTGCCGGGGTTTGAAAGCTTCCAGTATTTATGTATGTGTACAAGCACAAATTGAGGAAACGGATTTAGTAATTTGCTCTTTGATAGGAGTCTCCTATGATTTGCTGGTCCTGGGGTGGTGCCATTCAACAAGGAAGCGTAGATGAGTTGACTTTACTCTTTGGGTTTTTTTCAAGTTAATGGAGCTTTTCATGTGTACATGAACAAGGTCAGAGATTATGGCAGTATTTATGGACTTGATTCAGAGGGACAGCATACTCAGTGTCTGTCAGGACAGGAACCTGTAAAGTAAAAGGGTGATGGATATGCCAGGCTGCTTTTGTTCTTCCTGTGTGTTTGTTCTGCGTTGTAGTCTTACTTGTAATTGTAGTTTCCACTCTGGTGCCGTGTAGTGCTTCACTCTTTAAGAGTACATTGCAATCTGTCAATCTTACACTGTATTTTATTTTCTCAGAGAACTGTGAGGATATATGAAAAAAATGAAATCAGGTTATTTACAGACGACCATTATAAAATCTTTTTTAGTCATGTCCCTGCTTGTTCTCTGCTTATGAGTGCTCACCAGGCTGTTGTATTGGGCCCATGACTTTTAAGATGATTGAATCTGAGGACTATTCAGAAACTGTCTTATGTCTGGACTATGGGATACTGAGCTTCCCTGTGGTGTGGAGCTCTGAGATTGGCTGCCGTACGACCAAAGATCAATGGTGAGAAGTCAGTTCCTCTATACAGAGGATACGAATACCCCTCCAGAGCTCTGTGCTCATGGACATGCTGCATAACTATTTCACCTTGGAAGGGTCTTATGACAGTGTAAGCCATATACACTCTACCATGCACATGGCACAAGAGACACTGAAAAATGATAGGTGACTACTCACAAAATCTTCCCCATTTGGCTTCCTGACAGCCTGTTTGGGGCTGCTCAGTGTCTTCCACAGGCCATGTGCCCCTCCCCAGCTCTTCGCTGCAGTCAGAGCCTGTTTTTCCATAGCAGTCTCACCCTTTCTTCTTGAACTTTTCCCTCCTCCAATCTTCAGTGAGTTAGAGTCACTAGAAAAGCAATAGCCCTGGGCTGGTGCTCTTGGTTGTGCTACTAGGACAACGTTGTGCTACGAGGACAGGATCAATGAATTGTTGATGGGTCTTTCAGGGACAGATGAAGGGAAAGACACAGCAAGTAACACACAGGAAAACCTTCCAGCAAGGTTGTAAACTGGAAATCAGGACTTCAAGTAGGTTAATTTCTACGTAGTCATAGTTTTGATGCATTTTAAGGATGCCACAGGCTAAAGCTCCATAACAAAAGTGAATTAGTATTTGTTGGGAAAATGTATTCAAATACATTTTTTCTGGTTGTTGATTTAACATTTCCTTACACTTTTCCTTTCCACTACAGCTGTAGTCTTTGGTGACTAATTCTATGACAATTAAAATGAAATGTGTGAAAGTGCTGAATTATCTCTGTCTCAGCACAATAAAACTGGACATACTTGCTAGTGCGAATAGATCTTTCCCCTTCTAATTTCCTAATATCACAAGAGTCCTGAAATATAGCCTATTTGTGCAGGTCTAATTTCCAGCCAACTCAACCCCTACTTCATGTTTTTTTAATATGTTTTGTACAAAAAATAGATTAGGTATTTGGAAGGAACTCGCTATATTTCAAGATACCCAAGTGAGCCTTTTGCTACAGGGATCACGCTGTTTAATTGCAGATAATATTGCTGCAAAACTGTGGCTCTTTTTCAGGATTTGTTCGACTGGGATGGGTCCATAACTGAGTAAAACCAAATGGATGGCTGCAGGTGACTGACCTTTCGCTCTTACGTGTTACTAATTCTCTCTACTTTGGATGAGAACTAAACAAATGCAATGCTGTTTTGCTGTTCCACATATTCCGTATACATGGTAAAGGCAGGTGATTTAAAATCTACGATGTTTTCACTGACTTGTGGCTGTGCTGAACACGTCATTATTTCTTTTCACATCTTCCCTTTTGCATCTGTTTCTTACATATATACATGTTGTACATTGTCTTAGTAAACTTCTTAGAGTAGGTACCATGTCATTGCTGATTGTTTCGGTAACGCCTTCAGTGAGGGAACTTTACGCCTCATAATGATAATAACCTCTATTTACAAGAAAGATGAAAAATAGTGTCTGAAAAGAATGTTGATAGTGTAATTTTAATTGGGTTCTGATTGGAATATTTGTTAGTTTGAAAAAAATCATAAAGTATAAACTTTATGTCCAGTTTTCAATCTGAATTCTACTTCAGATTATGTGGATATAATCTGCATACATACATTATGCTGCTTCAGGCTTGGATATTCACAAGATAGATAGAATAAACAAAAATTAATACAAAAGCATATAATGTAGGCTGTGGGTTTGGGTGGGGTTTTTTTTGGTGTTACCAGAGGGCTACTCTTTTAAAGAATAAGGAAATCATCCTACAAATAAAAACCCAAAGATTCTGCATAGGAAATCTTTTTTTTTTAATGTAGATCATTGCGATTAGCCTAAGTACTGTAAGTTTAGTAGGAACTAACGAAAGAGGGGGTGGCAGCTTTTTTTGAGTATGGAATTGTTGATCTAGAGCGAGGATACCAGTCCAGTGCCTTGAAAAGTGGTTTTGGAGCCAGTTTTAGCATTTGCAGTGATGACCTTGCACAAGAAGTAGTGCTTGTGAAATTCAGTGGTGGATGAAGCCAGGAGGCATTGTCAAATCAAAGGCAGGGTGACTGAATGGGGAGAAATGGGTTGAAATTCAACAGTGCAAAACGCAAGACCTTATATTTAGGGACTGGTATTGGGATTTACCGCTCTTAACATAGAGCTACTTTGTTGCAAATAGCTGAGGAAGAGAAAGACATAATTTTATCATTTGCTAAAAAATGTCTATGAGCAGTTAGGAAAAAAGTGCGCTAGCAACAGGCTGGATACGACGACCCATAAAGTCCCTTTCAATGTTCCTGTATCAATTGCTGATTTAACAAATGTGCATACTGTTTGAAAGCAGAAGTGAATACAGAAACATTTGTTGAATACCTGATGTCTTTAATATAATGTATATACTTTTACAAGCAGTATTTTGAATAAACTAGTGTGTAGTGTGTGATGGAATATTGGCACTTATAATTCATTCTTTATTTCTTCTCGCTTAATTCAGTGTTTCTAAATAGAGAATTATCTGGTGATAACATTCAAATGATTAATTTTTTTCCCCTTCATATACTTGCATGCTAGAAACTGCACATACAACTTTATGGCTGCTTTGGAGAAGACTCTGCATCTTGTAATTGAGAGACATCAAGCTTCGGGGAAAGTTACATAAAAAAGAAAAGTATCCAACTTTGGAATAATAGATGGGATGTGATAGGCTACCCTATTGCCTGGAGCTTAGTGTCTATGTTTCTGTATTGATTGAAATACTTTAATTTTGCATTCTGTCTCAGTTACAATTGTGTATCCAATACTGCAATTCTAAGGAAAAGCATATTCTAATTAACTGATTTTTTTTTTTAAAGGGAAATGTTTAATGATACACGTTTGTGTGATTACTTGGAACTCTTAACTTATTTTGGAGCTCCAGCAAATGAAACACAAGATAATTTATATCATACAGTGGTGTTCATACAGAGTATCACAAAATGATTAAGAAGGAAGTGTCTTCTAAATAAGGTGTGATTCAAGGAGATAAATTGCCTTTGTGGCTGAGAAGAGAGGAGGGGATTGAAGTACAGACAAAGGAGGTAGAGCTTCCTCTACCATTGCAAAAGCAATGACCTTCCCAGCTGGGGAGGAATGCAGGGACACAAAAACGGGTGAGTGGAGCACCACGAGAAGAGGGGGTGGGTGAGTGTGAGATCAGAGCGGTCAGAGGAGAAGGTCAGCAAGAAGTTTTACGTTACAGGAATATGTTTTTGAAAACAATATAACTTTTCTCCCTTTAGGTTCAGAGATGGACAGACTGAAAATGGGAGATAGATCTTCTTGTCTCACAGAGTAAGATATGTATTTGGCTAAGGTGTTTCTGGTGGTTTTAAAGCTGAGGTAGAGAGGGGGGAGGAACATTAAAAAAAAATGCTGGTAAGCTGGGATGTGTTGAAGAAGGCAGTCCTACAAGCCATCGCTTCCTCCCATGTTTAGTCCCTGAAGAAAGATATATCTCATCTTTGGCTATTGTATGTAGTTTTCCTTTTTAAATTTCTGGGAGAGAAAGATATAACACACCTCTGCTGTTTAGCCATATATTACAGAATACCTCCCATCCTATTCTTGGCTAAGAGTAAACGTAGCATGAGAAATATTCAAGCACAATTTATTTATCTGTTTTTTTCTGGTAAAATATCCTGTGATAATTCACTATAGAATAATCCTTGAAATAATTTTTCTGCCATCACTCGGAGCTGTTGAGGGAAGCTCAATCTGGTAGACTTTGGGAGTTGTTGGATTTTTCCAGTTCAATCCACTAGATCCAGGTTGCTGCGGTCCCATGCTCCTTGGTCCCAGCAGTAGAAAGGCTGAGCGTGTATTCCCGATGCATACACACAGCTAGCCACCAGCAAAGTAACATGCACAGGAGGACAATGCTGGGTCTGGCACCTCATGTGTAGACCTATGCTCATACAACATGAACAATACAAATGTGCTGATCCTGTTCTTCGCATCTGGCTAATCAGACTCCAAGCGTGCTGGTACATCTCACACTCACACATCCATACATAAAGACACACACACAGAGATGTCTCCAGACCTGTGGTTCCTGAGAATAGCCCACCTTCAGGCTCTCCAAACCATGCTTTTTCTGGTAGCTGGCTCCCAGACCTTTTACCCTACTCGTTGGCTAGTGCAGCATGAAGTTTGCTAACATCTCACACACGCGCTCATACACAGAACAGAAAGCACATTTAAGCATAGTTACAGAGAAAACAGGTGTAGAGTTTAATAAGACAGGGTAGTCTGGTGATCAGGTGCTGGCCAGACAACTGTACTGACCGGCAGTTTGCTTATACCTGGCTGGGCCGTTTTATCTCCCCTTCTCTCCATTTCCCATGCTTGTTCTCCCCTCCTCCCGCTCCCTTTTATCTCTCCTGGTCTCTGCCCTTGCCTCCTTCCCAAATAAACCACCTGTCCCTAATTATTTTTCCCCTGCTAATCCCAATTTCAGTACATGCACACCCAAATTTGATATTACTGACAGCATTACCTAGGTCTTCTCAACCATATATGGTATCACTAATATGGCCACCTAGGTACTCTTGGCCTTGCAAGACTCTTCTCCTCAGAGGTCCGCGGTACTCCTCTCCACTTCTGAGGGAAGTTTGGCCATTTCTCACATAGCTTCCCCTTAACTAACCATGCAATCCAACCATCCTTCATGGCACTATCTGTAGCTTCTGTCAGCTTCTCACTCTGGGTTTTGTTACTGTCCACCAATTTCTTGTGTCATCTCCAGAGTTCCCCATGTTCTGGTGGCTGGTATAATTTTATCTTTAATGTATACTGTATAACCTTTTTTTCTTAATCAGCTATAAAACATTATTTTTCAATGTGGTGTAAAAAAAGCAATTATACTTCTGACGAGTTTACCATTCAGTATGTTGCGATATGCTTTAGAAATGAGGTATTTTTATCATTATCAAAGGGTTATTTTGGCATTATACACTTTAAAGGATGCAGTTGTACATCTGTTCACTTTAAATAGTCAGCAGCACATTCTGTAGTATCTGTGAAATTATCTACGCAATGGTCATCTTTGTGTTGTCAGCTTTAAGCAATTTGCAGCTCTTTTGAAGCTGTTGGTATTTAGTAAAGTAGAATCCTCTGCTTCTATCTTCATAACAGTTTTTCTTCACACGTTCTTGTCATGAAAAATCTGGCACATAAGAATATCCTTTCTGCTCTTGTGTAGTAGAACTTGTAATTTGCCTAGGAAATGTACACTGTTTTGCTTTTAATGTACTTTAAATAGCAATCAAGCATATGTAGAAGATAAAATATACATCAAGAAATTTTGCCCTTGGTCCAGCCCACTGAATGGCAATTCAAGTTCTGTTTCACTACTCAGAGAAGCTTATACAGCTTTTACTGTTTTAAGAAGATCCCTTGAATTAGATTCACTACATTCTTTGAGAGTGTGGGCTATTCCATCAGAAAATATTGAGGAACCTTTTGCATGACCGAGTGCTAGAACTAATGGTAAAATATCTACTACATGTATTTATTTTGAAATCTAGAGTACCTCAACCCTTCAGCAGAAGCATAAACAAATATCCTGAGGTCTACCAACGTCTGTATAGGATGTGGATGAGAAATTTTCTCTGTAAAATAAGTCATTAGTCAACTTTTGCTTTCTGAACACAAAGTTTTAGATTGTGTGAGTGATATAGTGACTCTGGATAAGTCACTGTATTGAAGTCAAATTGGAGATTTATAAATACAGAATAATTTTTATTTAATACTGAGCTTTACATGCCTCGTGGAAAGTTCAGAAAAAAATTTGTTGTTCAGCTATATTGCTGTTGAAACACAAATGACACTTCAGTAGTATTGTGGTGGGTTTATTCATAACTGTGTTGTAAGACGAGTTTCTTTCTACTTAAGAAAGGAAGTGCCCAAGAGCATGTATATCAGAAATTTCATAAGAATTCTTATTAATTATTAACAGCTCAAGAGTGAAAAATTAGAATTCACCAGTGGGAATCTTGTAGATAGGAAAAGCTGTATTCACTATAAAAGGAGATGCTTTCTGCTTATATTCCTTCAAATAAAAAACCAGCAGCTGCTAACAGACTTTCTACAGGGGTACGTGAAATACAGCCTTTTTGTCCAGTCATCTTTGTCAAAAGCTTTGGCCACTGTGAATGTATTTGTCTGATACAAAATCATTCAGTATCTTCCGACCTCTTAAAAACCTAGGTTTCTAGGTCTCTTTTTAAGATATTGTAGAAAAGCGCACCATGATTGAACCTGAATTTTATATGCTGTTTCTGAATGAAGAATTAAGGCAAGTCTGCTTCGTGTGATTTATGTAAAAAGGCTTCTGATGCATTGTTGGCACTCAGTAATGCAAAAGTGTGCATATCCTAAGATAAATGTAAATGCCTGGCAGAATTCAGCAACAAAGATGAACTTGTGTTTTACAGAGCATGCCCAATGCCTAGTGTTAAACTATGAAACTTTGATAACATTCCCATTATGCTGAATTAGGCTCGCTCTTACATAATTCCACCTTACTTTATTGTCATTCATTGTTGTATCTTTGCTCATGCTCTCAGATGCATTTCTAGTGTGACTCTCGTGGGTTGAGTAGCATCCTGTGCTTTAGCTGGTATTTACAAGCAGGAGACTTGCTTTATCGGTTGTCGATTGATTTTTGCATTGTTCATTTTCATCCTTCTGTTAGAAGAATGGAAAGATGGAGCAACATGTTAAAGTGCAGGGATGATGCTTCAAGAGAGGGGTAACGGATCACTGTGGGTCATTAAATGGAAAGTATATTCCAGTCAGATAGAAGAGGTTGAGGAAATTGCAATCACAATGCTGAATTAATTTACATGAATACTGGTAGCTGCTGCTTTGCTGCTTGCAGTATTTTTTCTTAAGACAGAAGACACTTCAGAAAGGCTCATGGAAGAAGTGGAGCAGAAGCAGGGTTCAAAGCTGGTGTCACAGAAGTAGCCAATACTACTTCCCATACATGGAAGAAATGGGAATCAAGTTTAGCTCTAAGACTAGGCCACTCAGTGCATCTGCTTACATTTTGAAAATCATTAGGTGTTTCATATGCTAACTTTTATGAGAAGGGCTACACAGGCAGTGGATGTAGAAATGAGAAGCTGCACCTGCTGACGTGCTTACATTGGATAATAGGAGTGAAGCCATCCATATGTGCCTGCCATTTCCATGCTGTTTCCATGTTCAACTTTCTGTTCCTGTGTTGGAAAGTATAAAGAGAAACACTCAGAAAAAAGTCTCAATGCAGGTAGTGACTGTGTGGATGTCAGAGAGGGGGCACTTCATTTCCCTCTGCCTCAACAAAAGAAAAAAACAGGGAAGCACTTCTCAGTTGCGTGTCATTCTTTTCATTTGTGCCAAATTTGCACATGCTCCATATCTTTTGTTTAAAAACCTGTGGAAGGTCGTCTACACCGCACAATTTTGATAACTCTGAATAGTAAATTCAGATCACAAATCCTCAAAGCAGTTAATAAAATCACTGCAACAGACCTCCCACTGAATCCTGCTGGGGCTCCTGAGAAAAATAATTAATCTCAAACCTACTTATTTCAACAGTGTTCACTCACTGAACAAATGTGTGGAAAAAAGACCTTCCTGAAATAATTACCTAGTTCACAGATTATGGTTCTGACTGAGAAAAGTACTTAGCCATAATGGAGATGCCAGGCCACTTTTCTTATCGGTTTCCAAATGTAGATTCCCCAAAGGGAAGACTTAAGCACAAAAGCTGATGTCACTGAGAAGATGTATTATTACTATTGGTATTATTTTTATTTTTGTAGTGATACTTAGGAGCTTGTATAAATCAGGTTCTCACTTTGCTACACATTTTGTATGCAAATATTGAAGAGATTGGCTCTTCCTTTACAGGGTTTACATCATAAATAATAACACAAGGCATCCAGCAAATTAATGAGCAGCTGAGTTCTCTTTGAAAAAAATAAAAAAGGATAAAAATTGTTGTGGTGCTTTGTCTAGATTGTTTTCCCTAATTTTGAAATATGCAAATTTTCCATTGTTTTTGCAAATTTTTTGGGAAGCAAAGTTCAATTCTCTCTTGCAAATTTACAGCAGAATACAAAAAGCGTGGCTTGTGAGGGGCTAAAGGTATGTGGAAAGGATTTTTCATGGCCTTAGTGATTCCTTCACTGACAATGAAGACAGCATGATCAGAAAAAGTAACGTGAGCATAGCCCTGTAGATGGGCAAGTTGTGGGCCAGTTCATGGCCAAGCCTGTCTATCTACGGGGAAGGAAGCAGAGGAGCCTCTGTACCATCTTTTGGAAATAAAGTAGAAATAAATGGACTGGGTTCTCAGCATGTCCATGTGCCCATTTGATATCTACCTTTAGTGGGGTGCGTGGTTTGATTTTTGAGTAAGACCATCTTTCTCAAGAGCAGTGTCTCTGCGGGCAAGAGCTCTGTGCCCTGTTCTGATGGAGCCAGCTGGATGTTTTATTTGCCTTTCATTAACCTCTCTAAGGTTTGATTTTGCCCTCATCTAGAGAACGGCAGGTTCTTACTGTGCCAGGGAAGTCTGTAAGGAGGCTTAAAATGCCAGACTAGGTGACAGTGTAGCAGAGCAGGTTTAAAACCATTGTGCAGTGCCTGTTCACTCAGTGGCAGAAGCTTTGAAGATGAACAGTGTGATACGTGACGGTACCCCGTTGGTGCAGGTGTCGTGCCACATGCTGTTGCTGGCTGTACCGACGGCAAAGGAGCTCCGGCGGCTGTGGCCGTAGGTGCGTTGGCCGGTCTTTGTGTGCTGAGTTTGCCTACAGGCCCCATAATGGAAGGTAATTCTTCTTTTAACAGGCTTAGCAATTCTGAAAACAAATTGGACTACACCACGGAAAACATTTAATTTGGAAATATTTATTTGTAGGCAAGTGAGCTGTGAAAATATAAATCTCTTGATAAACTCTCCCTGCTATATCAACATTGATGGTACACAAGGCAATTTCTTGCTGTGCTCTGTTCTTTCATGGGAACTAGAAAATCCCAGGAAACATTCAGTTTGTCTTTAAAGAACAGCACTAATGATCAAACACAAACACAGGAGCTACTTCATCTGTGTTTGCAAATGTTTTCTTCCTCTTGCTAAATAAGTTCTAGCAGTAACTCATTTGAAATTTAACAGGAGACTTGTAGCAGCATACAATAAATTAACTATTAATTCAGAGGATCATTTTTTGAACGTTTGAATTTCAAAACAATTAGCTTAATAATGATTTTTCATATTGGTTCCATCCTCAACACATTAACTACTCGTTACATCTTTGTATTGTCTATTGATCCATCTATTATACCAGTTTATTCCGTTCTCCTGCTTACCAATTACACCCATGAGCCTGAATTTGTTGCAACAGTTAAATGACGTTTAATGCACTGTAGCTGGGAAACAGAGCCAGTAGACAAACCTATTATTATACTAATGGAGTTTTTTGGATTACATCTCACTAAGCTCAATGTTATCTTCCACGGTGTTCTCAAACCCAGTGACAGGTGGGATAGTTTAGTATCTTCTGAGCTGTGTACAGTTCTGGTCTGTTTGCTTAATGAACCTGCAGTTTCAGACATTGTTTTCCTTTATTTCTGAAGAAGCTTAAATGTTTAAAACAGTCATAAACAAAACAAGCAAGCAGCAAAATTGTTCTGGAATCGAGGTAGTTTTCCTTTCAGAAATCTGAGGAAGCAGCAATGCAGTGCTCCTATTTCTCAATCAGAATAAAATTAGTTGGAAAAATCCCTCTAGAAACATAAAACAATACTGGTATAAATCACCTAATTTCTGTGGAATTACGCGGTTAAAAAACTGAATTCTGTCTGCAGATTGAAATTTAGTCATTTTGGAGAGGTAGGAAAAATGCCACCCTGGAGGGATCTTCTCATGTCTTTGCTGCAAAGCAAAAACAAGTGCTTTAATGTCAAAGTAGAATAAATAGAAATATTTGATGTCAGATATTCCTGACTTAAATTGCTGATGATTACCTTTGGCTAGGACTTTGTGTAAGTTTGAAGAAGGTTAAACAAACCCCAGTCCACAAAATCTTTTCCAATTCAGATCATTCCTCTTTTCTTAGGAAATTCAGCTGGCAGTCACATTTGAGAACTCTTTGCCTCCTGGAGGGTGCAAGGCAGTATTCAAGCCTTGGCTCTTCTTCTCCTGTAGATAAACAAATGCAGAACGACCAAGCTTGTTTTGTCCAGTGAATAAGCAAGCAAAAGCTGCCAGTCGGCAGGAGATGAGGAAAACTAGTTCCTCTGCAGTTGAGTAACTCTTCATGTTTGCTGGGCACGTTAACAATGAAACAGTTAGTTATGTTTTGGTTTTTAGCTATAGGAAGAGATGATGGCTCACCTTATTCTTGGTACCATCACCAAGAAAACAAATCTCTTTGGGGATATTAGGAATTTTACTTGTAAATATAGTAAACACAATATTAGCTTAGTTCTTGCTGGTCTGACAGAGGCAGCCACGCAATCAGGCTCTGCTGCTGAGTCCCGACATACTATGCAGTTAGTGAAATCCATTGCAGAGGTGACAAAACCTCTCCTGGGTGAAAGCTATCCATGCAATCCTGACACTCTTCGTTTGTAACGGAGCTTTTTATTCTCTCGCACTCCGCATTCATGGAATCCCTTCTCTCTCTCACAGGGGCAGGCTCGCAGCTCCTCGCTGGTGTTGGAGCAGGGAGGCTGTTGGACAAAGGAACTCCCAGAGCTGTTTGTAGCACTGGCACTGCCTGTCTACATCCTTTGTCACAAAGCCTGAAAATAATGTATTACCGGAGTCAACAGTTCTCTGGGGTTGTCAGTCACTCCTACGGCAGCCTGTTTGGAGGGAGTTGAGGCTGGAGAGTCACCTTCCCCCGCTCCCCCCCGGCGTTATTCACGAGGAGTGTTCTGTAGAGGTGTCAGGAGAAGCCGCAAGCGATGTTAGAAAACAGACGTGAGACCTCGCTTAGGATTCAGCAATGAGCTGAGTGAGGCGCGAGAGCTTGATCTGAGCCCTACTGAAAATCAAATAAACGTACCCCATGGATGATGTGTCCTTGTGAAATAGCATACACCTGTCCAAGAGTATTTCATCTTTTCAAAAATCTGTTATTTTTACTTCTGCAATTGTTTCCTTTCCTGTCACACACTTTTTACTGAAATATCACATCTGCTCTCCCAGTAATAATTCCCATGAAGGCATTCAACAAACCCTTCAATATCTGAGGTCTTAGCACGAACTGTCCTGGGCCTTTTAAGGAATTTACTCCTATGGGACTTAGAAATGACCAAAGGCGATTTACAATCGTTCTTTACAAGTATAGAGAAAGACAGTCTTTGAGTAACCTACCTCAAATTAGCATTATTGGCAGCTTGGCAGGTATTAATAATATAATTACCTTTCCCACAATCACCTATGCTAATTTGATGTATAAAGCTACTTTTTTCCCCCTAAAAGAGACTTAAATGTCATCTATGTGGATACATTTTGGGTTTGCACTCCAGATTCATTCGCTGTTACTTTTAGTTGAAATATCAACAAATGAGGTTGTAAGAGCACATATCTTTTCTGTGGTCTGTCAAGAGCAGTGTCGCTTAATGTTAGGAGTATTTAGATGTGGTTCTCTCGGAATCATTCTGATTTTTATGTAAGAAAATCCCTCTGGAATTTGTACAGAATTTCAGTGCAGTCCGGTACTGGAGGACATCCAAGATCAGTGAAGACATTAAATAGCTATCTCAGCCTAGTAAAATGACAGAACAGATTTTAAAAGGATGAGGATCCTCTTAGTGGCTTTTTGTTTTCCACTTTGAATTCTTGCAACTCTTGGTCTCTGGTATTTTTTCCAGCTTTAATTTCTGTACTGTTAATGCCACTGGGAACTATTGGTGAGTCAAGAAAATCAGAATGGCTTATCTGTGACATTCAAGGTGACTTTCTTAAAAAAGGGTGACAAAATGTCTAGCAATCACTGTAAATCTATGTTAACTGAATTAGAAAATAGTTTTCAATACCAGGAACTTGGCAGGAGTTTGACCCAAATTATTTCAGTGCAACATCGGTGATAGGAATCAAAAATATATTAATCTAGGAGAGGGCTGAATTATTTGTTATGGGCAGTTTTATGTAAAGTTTTTCTTTTTAATGAACAGTTCACCAGCAGATCAAGCACAGCTTATAGAATCATAGAATCATTAAGGTTGGAAAAGACCTCTAAGATCATCGAGTCCAACCGTCAACCCAACACCACCATGCCCACTAAACCATGTCCCTAAGTGCCGCATCTACACGTCTTTTAAATACTTCCAGGGATGGTGACTCAACCACTTCCCTGGGCAGCCTGGTCCAATGTTTAACCACTCTTTCAGTAAAGAAATTTTTCCTCATATCCAGTCTAAACCTCCCCTGGCACAACTTGAGGCCATTTCCTCTTGTCCTATCGCTTGTTACTTGGGAAGAGACCGACACCCACCTCGCTACAACCTCCTTTCAGGTAGTTGTAGAGAGCGATGAGGTCTCCCCTCAGCCTCCTTTTCTCCAGGCTAAACAACCCCAGCTCCCTCAGCCACTCCTCATAAGACTTGTTCTCCAGACCCCTCACCAGCCTCGTTGCCCTTCTCTGGACACGCTCCA
>NW_008825547.1:7086549-7089325 GCF_000699105.1 Pygoscelis adeliae
CAGTATTCGAGGTGCGGCCTCACCAGTGCCGAGTACAGGGGCACGATCACTTCCCTACTCCTGCTGGCCACACTGTTTCTGATACAGGCCAGGATGCCATTGGCCTTCTTGGCCGCCTGGGCACACTGCCGGCTCACGTTCAGCCGGCTGTTGACCAGCACCCCCAGGTCCTTTTCTGCTGGGCAGCTTTCCAGCCACTCTTCCCCAAGCCTGTAGCGCTGCATGGGGTTGTTGTGGCCAAAGTGCAGGACCCAGCACTTGGCCTTGTTGAATCTCGGCCCATTACAGTTGGCCTGGGCCCATCGATCCAGCCTGTCCAGGTCCTTCTGCAGAGCCTTCCTACCCTCGAGCAGATCAACACTCCCGCCCAGCTTGGTGTCGTCTGCAGACTTACTGAGGGGAAGTTTTTTTCCCCCAAAAAATAAATATAATATAAATATAAAAGTATACACTTCATATAAATATAAAAGTATAGACTTCTGCCTTTGATGACAGTACATTTCTTCCATTTGCTGTAGAGCACCTGGTGTGGTTTCCCTTCCCAGTTTTTAAGAAAAATAAGAAGAAATCATCAGTCCTCCATTTCCTTAGAGTAATAACTGAAGAACAGACCTGGGGTGTTGATGATCTTTTTTGCAGAAGATAGCATTGATCCTACAGTTGTGGGTGTCATCTCAGCTGTGCTGAGGAGACTCAATTTTTACTGACTTCATTATCAACAGTCATTGGTTTTTGGTGAAATCAGCTAATGTTCAAGAAGCTCAGCACAAGGAGATGCTTGATACCTTTCAGGACTGAGCTATTCCTATAACCCTAGATTTAAAATGCCTCCTTGGCCATGAGGGAGAATGAGATATACGACACTTACTGGCTGTTGGGTAGGTGCTATAATCAGCATTCTTCTCACATGAGGACGAAATTTTTGTTTGTATCTGCATACATAGTGCCATTTGTGAATGGTGAGTATGGTTATTTCTCTTTGTTTCTGTTGTTTGGTTAATTGCCTGAGCACCAGGGCTTTTCCCAGGACTGTTCAGGTAACTCTTGTGTATTCCCTGATTGGCACATCTGATAAATTCAGTAATTAAACTGTATGGTGCTGTCCGTGCGATCACTTATTTTTATCTGTCCCATTTGCTTATCTATGTCTCCCCCAAAGCTCTGAGTGTGGATGAGAGAACTGCTGAGTGTTCAGTAAGGTGATATTTATGTGTCTACCTATGAAGTTTACTAATTTTCCATCCTTTTACTGCCACCCTTACTCACCCCAATCACGAACCAGTCCATCGCATTTGGGAAGCAGCAAGTGTAATTCACACTCCCAAATGAGACTCTTTCTGCTATAAATGTATCCCTTTCTGCAGTTTACCTTGTTTTCCTTTCTGCCCTCATGTTGAAATGGTATTTAGATGTTTTATTTGAGAAAGCTAGTGATTTTGTCAACTCTTCCTAGCTTTTTATCACCATGACTTCCAAACACAGATGGGCCAGTCAGTTTAGGATAGACACAGTTTACCTGAACTGCAAATATAAGAAAAGTTGTGTGATTAATTTTTCATCTTTATTCTGCAGTGCTACCCTCCCAAAGCCAAGGACAGCCTTAGAGGTTATCCTAAAATAATAGGAGATATCTTCGTGTAAGCTTCATTAGTTGATTTATTAGAGAGGGATATTCCGTTCCAGCCTTATGGCCAGTACAAAATTCACATAATTTGTCAGAAGAAGCTACCGTTTTATTTTTTATCGCTCATTCACATCTGAAAGTGGTCATAGGAATATTTTTTATAAGGACTTGCCTGAGAAATAACTACTTAAAAGCAAGGCAGGTTAAGTTGCCAAGTAACTAGGGAAAAGAACTGAAAGGTGCAGGGCAGTTGAACATCAATCTTTTATTTACATCTTCTTTTATTTACAGTTTTGTTTTACGTTTTTGGAAACAAATGCTTGAATTTGGAAGAAATTGTTCTGTAAGGTAGATGTAGATACATCCCCATTTCAAAACTGCTGCCTTGCTTTTGGCGATATTAGCATTTCTTTTATTGACTGCTGTTCTTCAGGTCTGGGCTTGCTCATCTGGTTTCACATCTTCTGTACGGTACCCTTTTTGCGATTCTAGCTTGTGCAAAATCCATGTGCATGATGTCATCGCATACCAGTTGCAAAATAGCCATTGTTTTAGCTTGTCTTATGCTGAAGTCTAGGACTTTCTTGCTGTCTTCTGTTCCAGCTGTAGAGAGTCAATGGGATGCCAAACTAGGTGAACAGTTATCACATCAAATGAGGTTACCTCTTTCATACTTTTCACATGGCCCTAGTCTACAAGAAAGTGAAGGAATTTGATGAGAGTTGTTGTGGTAGGTTGACCCTGGCTGCCCACCAAAGCTGCTCTATCACTCACCCTCCTCAACTGGACAGGGGAGAGAAAATATAACGAAAGGCTCACGGGTCGAGATAAGGTGTCCTGGTTGCCGACTGAGGTTAAACCACGACATAAGGGCAGGGAGAGATCACTCACCAGTTACTGTCACGGGCAAAACAAGACTCGACTTGGGGAAATTAGTTTAATTTATTGCCAGTCAAATCAGAGTAGGGTAATGAGAAATAAAAACTAAATCTTAAAACACCTTCCCCCCCACCCCTCCCTTCTTCCCGGGCTTAACTTTACTTCTGAATTCTCTACCTCCTCCCCCCCAAGCAGCACAGGGGGACGGGGAATGGGGGTTGTGGTCAGTTCATCACACGTTGTCTCTGCCGCTCCTTCCTCCTCAGGGGGAGG
>NW_008825547.1:7089558-7118752 GCF_000699105.1 Pygoscelis adeliae
CCTGTAGCCCTCTGCTACCAAAACCTTGCCACGCAAACCCAATACAATTGTGAAAATGCTGGGAACAGTAATGGAATCGCCGTCACAGGCTGCAGTGTGTTATTTGCATTAAAGTCCATCAGGAATAGGGGATTCTGTGCTTAGACCATACTGCTCAACAGCAGTTTACAAATGATGGTGATGCTCAGTTCTTATGTGTAAAGGCATAACAGGAGAGCGGTTATGGGAATCTGATCCAAATTCCAAAGGCTGAGGGAAGATCATAGAATCATAGAATCATTAAGGTTGGAAGAGACCTCCAAGATCATCAAGTCCAACCGTCAACCCAACACCACCATGCCCACTAAACCATGTCCCTAAGCGCCGCATCTACACGTCTTTTAAATACTTCCAGGGATGGTGACTCAACCACTTCCCTGGGCAGCCTGGTCCAATGTTTAACCACTCTTTCAGTAAAGACATTTTTCCTCACATCCAATCTAAACCTCCCCTGGCACAACTTGAGGCCATTTCCTCTCCTCCTATCACCAGTTACTTGGGAAAAGAGACCGACACCCACCTCGCTACAGCCTCCTTTCAGGTAGTTGTAGAGAGTGATGAGGTCTCCCCTCAGCCTCCTGTTCTCCAGGCTAAACAACCCCAGTTCCCTCAGCCGCTCCTCATAAGACTTGTTCTCCAGACCCTTCACCAGCCTTGTTGCCCTTCTCTGGACACGATCCAGCACCTCAATGTCCTTCTTATAGTGAGGGGCCCAAAACTGAACACAGTATTCGAGGTGCGGCCTCACCAGTGCCGAGTACAGGGGCACGATCACTTCCCTACTCCTGCTGGCCACACTGTTTCTGATACAGGCCAGGATGCCGTTGGCCTTCTTGGCCGCCTGGGCACACTGCCGGCTCATGTTCAGCCGGCTGTCAACCAGCACCCCCAGGTCCTTTTCCGACAGGCAGCTTTCCAGCCACTCTTCCCCAAGCCTGTAGCGCTGCATGGGGTTGTTGTGGCCCAAGTGCAGGACCAGATACACCAAAAACTACCACAATAATAATAGAAACTCCATAATCTGCAGTTGTTGTGCTGAGGTTTGCTGTTAGCATCTCTGCTAAAACAGATTATATTTACTTTGGAAAATTAGAAATTTGTGTGGGTGCAAGAGAAGAGAAGTGTATGAAGTAGCTACAGCAGAACCGTGTGGATGCATGATTTGTAGAATAGCCATTCCTGATTAGTCTAAATGGAAGATTGTAGTGCAAAATAACTTTCAAGCTTAGACAAACCATAACACATACTCTAATGTTAATATCATGCTGAACTTACAAAGCATATTGTTGGAACTAATTAATATGCTGCTTTTTTTACGACTCCAAAGACCTGAAGTTAGTAGTTTGATAATTACACTGTTTCATATTTAGACACAAATTGGAGATGATTAGAAATGCTGAGGCACCATGCAGGTCAAGTGTGCACCATTATTTGAGCTATTTAATGCATTTTAATGGTAGCTGATAAGGTGCAAAGTGCTTTGTAAGCTGGACGGAGAGGTTCTTTTCCATTTTACATTAAATCTGTAGGCATAAGTAGATATACATTTTTCTACTTCAGTTAAAAGAAACTGAAACCCTTCATATGATGCTACAATAAGTAATCGACTACTGCTGACAGCAACATCTCCTCATGACTATGTACGTTAGGCTTTTCAGGAATGAATTGTCATTTTATACTTTGTGCTAGGGTGAAAAAGGTGATTTTTAACAATGCTACACTGTGTCAAATAGCTTTGCAGAAAGCCCAGTTTCTTAATTTTCATGGGCTTAAGTTGACCTGCCTTTATCTTTTGCTGCCTACTCTCTGTTCCATCTTCATCTGCTGCCAAAAGGTGTTCAGCTCTGCCTGAGGTGCATGTCAAGAAGAACTTTGATACAATCTTCTGTTAATTCTAAGCTATGGGGTGGACATTCTCTGCAGTAATAATGGCAACAAAATTACAGAAATTTTAAAATATAGCAACAAAATTTCAGAACAATTTGTGGGCCGTCTGTTCCAGACTTGAGTTTTTGAAGTTTTGGACACTCATTGCCTGCAAATCAAACCTTTTCAGTATCTGAAGTACGGAAAACTTTAGAAATGAAAGCATTTTGGAAAATGTCGAGAAAAGATTTTTCTGCCAGCACCTCCAACTACTCCACTTGCCAACTCTTTCTAGTGAATTTTCCTTAGTATTAGCATGTTTCCAGTGCTTAGAACTTACGTATTTTTCTGAAGGGCTATGTTGCAAGTCACTATGGGAAGGGGAAAGGATAACAAACTCTCATTTGTTGCAGTGGTGGTTTTGCCATTTTCGAGCAGGAGTGAAAACTGATGCTGACCTGTTCTGAAAACAGCAGCTTGCTGAGGAGAGAGACACCTCCAGCCCTAGGGATATCATGATACAGAGGAAAAGAAGAATCGTTTCCCATGTCAAATTGTTCAGTGTTTAGAAGCAGGTCCCCTTTGGGTAGGTTTTTAATTTAAATTGCTACACGGGAACCTCCACTCACTAGGGAAACAGGTCATGCATAGACCGTCATTGAGCAGAATACATTCCTCCTGGGGCCTTTTTGGTGCGTGTAACGAGGAGAAGCTCTTACAGGCTAGTGACAAGTATGAGCCAAAGGCAATGAAAAAATTCTGGTCCTGGTTTGAGTACCTTTTACACTTGTAGAGGGTACTTAACAGAAAAGTTAAGTGCTATTTGGACCTACAGTATAAGACTTGTGTGATTTGTATATTAAGGGTCAAGTTTCTAGACTGTGCTTTTATCGTCCTATAGGTGTGTATTGGTTGGCATCATGCTTTAAGGATGCTAAGAAGATTAACCGTTAACTTCCTTAACCAGGTTTATTTAACTGTGAGTGCAGTAAAAAAAAAATCTCACTTGTATCATTGAGAGCTTCATGCAAGAAACAAGTTGTTCCCCTCTTTCTCCATAGGGCAAATGAGAACGTATGGTCCCAGAATGACTATGAAAATAGAAACAAGTGGAGTTTAAATAGTGTTTTCTACTCCTTTACATGACGGCATTCTTTGCACTAGTACATTGTGATTAGGGCTACATATGCATTGTGGTTGAATAAAGAAAGGATTTGTAATGGGGAAACAGTTGACAGATATGTCTTGGGGGGAAGTCAGTGAATTGCAGCTAATACAAAGCCTTCTTTCACCAAGCCTGATTGGTTTTTGATACTAACCTTTTTAATGTTATGCAGCTGAGATCAAGCTATCAGTGGAAATGTGGTGGTCAGTAACTATTGAGGAAATGACTGGAGGTATCCAAAAATGTTGATAGTGGAACAGAGTGTGGGATCTGTGTGGTTATCCATATCTGGGGGAAAGAGGAGAACTCTACGCTCTGGAAAAATGGGAGCAGAAAGGGCTCATCTTCAGGAGCTGAAAGTTAGTATGGTTTGAGAGGTTGGTGTCTTATGTAAAACCAACAAGGAGTGCCAGGTCAATGCCATACAAACACAGATTCCAAATTTCAGTTCTGCTGTCTTACACCTATCACAACACCTATTAAAGACAACAAAAATTTGGAAGGGCATTTGCAAGTAAATTTTTTTCTCTTGAAATGGAAGACTTCTGTTGGCTTTTTTTTTTTAATTAAAAAATGCTTAAAAGCTTTTGTCTTTATCCCCATTTGTAGATGGAGTGAAAGGGAAGACCACAGAGCTGTTCTGGATGTTGTAACTTTTTTCCTTCTTTTCTTTTCCCCCCTTCATGTTTTCCTGAGGTTTTTCTTAGCTTTTTAAATTTCATTCATTTATATATTTATTTATTTACCATTTTTTGGTGAAGCAAAATTTTTTGGTTGACTTACTGGTCATCCTAGACCATCATGCTTATGTATGTATTGAGTAATTTACAATCTATGGGAAGAAAAAAATTCCTTATTTGTAATTTTAAAAAAATATTTTCATTAAGGTATTTAATGTTGTAATTATTTGCTAAATAACATTTAGGAGCAGCTGAAGGTCACTGGCTAGTGTAGAAATAGCTTGTGTAAACCTTGCAGAAATTTGGCAGTGCTTATAAATTTATATCTATACATATTCACATATCTATGTCTATATCTGTCAATATTTCCATTTTGACTGCAAAATTTAAAATCAAAAGTACCAGTTCTATTTGTTATAGGTCAATAAGGGATGATACAGTATTTGACATCCCCAGTTATGCTGGTAATAAGTCTCGTGTACAGAGAGCCCAACAGAAGTTGGCACTACCCACAGGTCTTTTGAATTTTGGCCAGTCTATTCAATGTATTTGGTTTAAAATATATATGGGAACTTTGTGTTAGTTGTCTGATTTAAAGGTTTTAATATCATAGTCATACAATGATCTTTGCATAACAATAACCAGGGAGATCACTGTATTGTAATCCTAATGTTGGATTAATGGAAAAAAATGATAGGAATATTCTAGTACTGTTAGTACTATTGTTTGCAAAGTTTGTAATTGTCACAAGATATCTACACATGTTTAAATCTGCAGCTTTAGAAAAAAAAAAATCTCATTCAGTTTTTTTATCTCTATAGCTTATCTCAGTCCTTCCACAGTACTTTTGTGTCCTCAGTGATGTACACAATTCTCTCAAAATCTAATATCATGAAGTGTGTAACTGTTGGTACAGCAATAAAAGTCAGATCAGGTCATGAAAAGATGTTAGCTCTTCTTTCTAAGACAAAGATGGAAAGTTGACCTATGCAGTTGGTTAGACCTTCTGCAGGAGAGTAGCAAGTGACAGAAAAGTAACAGTTTCCAAATGGTAGCTCTGGGAATATGAGAGCCACCACCAAGAATGCAAACAGCTGTGAGTTCCATTTATGCTGTTCAATTTCCAGTCATTAATATGCTTTAGTGTACACGAGTAGGACATATAAGGACAAATATTCCTGTTATTATGGTCTTTATAGGGGAATATTACATATAAAGGTCCGAGCTGATGTTTTTTTGAAAATGCATACAAAAAAGTTCCAAGTCTCTGAGTTTTTGCAGGGAACTTTGAATATTCATGACGTGGATGCTTTACTGCTTTTTTATTCTTAACTTACGGTTTAATGAACTATAATGGAGCCAAGCATGGTGTCAGATCCCTACAAAAGCAGAAGAAATGTGTCAGGGAGAGAATATCCCCTGCTTTGGTGCCGCGTGGATTTTGCGGATGACTTGGGGCCACAGAGGGAGTCACTGTGCAGCACGGGGATGCCGCTCTGATGGTTTCTTTTCTACTACTCCTGATTCTTTACTACTTGTACACACAAACTAAAGATGATTCCCCTGTCTAAATAGAAGGAAACACATTCATTGAATCTGTCATCCCTGGTATATTCAGTCATGTGCTTAATCAGGTTCTTACTTCTATCTTGCTGTTTTTCAGCCTGACTGAAGCAGCAGAAAGCATTCAGCGATGTACATAACAATGTGGAATTGATGCCTGCTGGATTGGTGTCTCCTCTTCATTCTTCTCAGTTTGACAGTTTATTGTGTTGCTTTTCTCATTCTCTCATGCACATTTATTCCTTCTATATTTCTCTCTCATGTATACACACCCTTCTTACCTAAAACCAGATGACAGGCATGTATACTGAATATGTAAATGAGTTAATAATTTCTATATATGCTGCATTTTGTTCCTATTAAGTGAGGGCATTAAAACAAATTAGAACATTACTTAATGTGGTGTGAAATGATTACCATATGAGCAGTCAATTAACAAGATAAAATTTGCAATAATGCCTTAAAGGTGAAATGTGAGAGCTTTTAATAAAAAAGAAAATGAAAAAAAAAGAAAGTCCTTCCTGGTCCTCAAATCGTTATCAGAGTATACAAACAAACAAGCATGACAAGTACATTTTACTACAGATGCCTTAAAGATCTCTTCCTTCATTACTGCTTTATCAAAGCCTAATTGGGTGCCCATCCTCATTAGGGCTGATAAAGCTTATGCAGGGCAGATGGCTCTAGGAGGGTAGATTCAGAGGAGTGCACTGTCACTGGGTGCAGAACTTACCTCTCATCTTTGGGCGCTAGAAATGACCTCCTTTTCCTTTTCTTGTGCCAAGGACGAAGACATTTCTGACTGTAGAATGAGACTGAGGGCTCCAAATCCAGAGATGCAGGCAGCGCAGGCGATAAGTTCTCCCAGGAACCGCGACAGTTGGCCTCTTGCCTTCAGTGTCTCTGACAGGGAGGGAAGTGCAGGCGGTCGCCATCACTCACTGCTGAGTGTCTGTAAGGTGCCGAAGGCCTGGCAATCCACCTAGCAAGCCTGAAGTCATGCCATCAGCAGTGCCTTCCTTATTTATGTGTTGGCGGTTTTATTTTAAATACAACTCATACCATAGTTCCAAAGAAAAATGGTATGGGAGCTGCCTGGGAGCTTGAATTAAATCTAATCTGAACAATGTGGCGGTTTATGTCTAAACAACGTATACAACATGCCAAGCATGCACACAGAATACACTGATATGATTTTAATTGTCTTTTGGATGGGTATAAAGTCTGTTTTCTGATATACCAAGGCGGCTTAATACCTTCTAAAATGTAACTTTAAAATTTACTATCTTACATTCTTAACTCTGTGTGTGAGCGCTGTTGCCTTTGAAAGAGGGAGGCGACCCGTTGCTTAGGTGTATTTACAAAGATGGTCCAAGGTGCAGGCTCAGGCCCTGCGCATGGTGTGTGGTCATCCCTCACCACAGCTGGACATCTGTGACTCTGCCTGACTTATCAGAGTATTTACCAGAAGTCCACTTAGAAAAAAGACTAGGTAGAGAATTCATTATTTTCATTTTATCTTGACTCCTGTGGTATTTAATATGATCTCAGTAGAGATCTGTTCCTGAGAGTCACTGTTCCTGAGTCAGTAGCATGTTTTTCAACAGAGTTGACTATTTGTTTTCCCAAAGACTTAGAGTTTTTAATGCTGTTGTGATGTCCGAGCCACAAAATGTCCTGCATACAGAAGCCACGGGATTTCCGTGATTCAATTCCTTTTTCTAAGGCCAGTAGGTTTTTCTAAATCACAGCATGTTTCTTAAAATGCATTTGAGGGTCTGTAAAGAAAAGGGTTTTGTTCTGTGGTGCTTTGTTCTTGTACATGTATAAAGTCCTTTGTTCCTATAGATGTTCTTTATACCAGCGTGCATGCAAGTTTTTATTCAAACTTCTGCGTTGTTGCTGTTCTAATGCAGGCTTCTGGTGTTCAGTGAAGATTTTGTTCTTTACAAATAAATTCAAGTCCTAAAGACAGCCTGCCTGATTAAGAGTGCGCTTAACTTAAAAACAGTAACTTATTTCCTTTGTACGGAATAATTTTAGCAAATATTTACTGTGTAATGGATGCACAGAGGAATGAATCAGCCAAAACATTTGCTAATATCTTGTCTGTTCAGCATTACTGTTTATTGCAAGCACAACTCCAAAATGTGCTGGAAGTTGTACAGAAAGATAAAGAAACAGTCTCTGCTTGAAGAAGCTTAAAACCTAAAGGGATCATGTACAAATGATGAGACATAGAGCCCAACAAGTTGAAAGTAAATCAACAGTAAACCTTAATTTGTGTCTTATTGGACTTAAAAATGAGAGGCACTTACTGACACTGCTTCTGTCCAAGCTTCAGTGAACGGAGAAAGCTAAGGTATAGCGGTAGCAAATGTGTGTGCGTGGTTAAAGGGATAACTGCAAAGCCTGTTACAAAACTGATAGATTTCTTTCGATACTGATAATAATTTTTATAATATCTGGCGTGTTGCCTTTCCTTTGTAAATGAGGTTGCAAATTAAAAATGTATTACCTAGATTGACAAGCAAAGTGCTTCCTGATCATAAGACTTGCAGCCAGTAATGTATGGTTGCTATACCTCTTCGACCTGTACAGGAAATCAACAGAATCTTCCCGAATAGGAGAAAGATTTGGACTGCAAGGCACTAGCTGTGCATATTTATTTATTTAATATCTGGTATTTTTTAACATCTCCCCCACTGTGGCAGCATCAGGCTGTAGAGGTGCACACTTGTAAACCTATTTGCAGATGTTATCGTACATGGTTTGTGGAATGCACAATTTGATGTAGTATGCTTCTCTTCGCAGATGTCTTTGTCTGAAGGATTTGATTGAATGAGTTGTCATATCAGGAAACTCAGTAAGTCAATTTGTTATACTGATATTCCTGTAAAATACGTGAGGACCGAGCCAAGAGCTGCTGTCTTCCAAGAGATGTTTCAACAGTCCCGTCTGATAAATCGGATTGAATTGCATTCAGTAAGTGCTGTAGCTTGAATTTCCTTCCACTCTGACTTCAGCTAAACTATGAAGGCAGGGTTATACAAAATCCCATCACAAGCTTCATGGCTTGAAGTATGAGAAAATGGAAAGGAGAGAGACAGAGGAAGAGGAAGATTTGTTTGATAGTTATCAGCTATGCAGCCTTTGGTCCTGTATATCTGTGCAGAGTGTATATGGCTGAAGACTTAAGAAAACTGCTCTGTGAACAGAACAAATAATTAAAATGTCACCTGTACAAAATTATGAATGGAAACAGCAGTGCCTATTGAAATATGCTTAATTATTGCCAGGCACCTGGCAATTTCATTCATTTCCGCTGTAAAAACCACAGTATCTGAACTGACTACAAGTAGAAGCAGCAGGTAGCTGTACCAGGTTAGCTCATATGAAAAAGGTCAAACTGTATCTGGTAAGGATATCACTAATGGACTTTATATGTTACTGCATTATCAGTATGTACAGTGAGGGACTGGAGCGCAGAACAGTACCAAAAGTTGTGTAATTCCTTTATTGCCTCTGAATCAGAATCTGATGGATAAAATATGCCCATTTGCAAAGTCCTGAGCAATGGGTCATTTTAAGGCTTGCTGACCCTAGAGGAAGCCTGTGTGTCTTGGCCTAGAAGTGGGACGAGAAACAATTTACGAACCATCTGAGGAGCATTAAACTGCTTTCTGTGTCCGCAGTTGACTTTCCTGATCCTTACTTGCTCTTTGACATTGGCATCCGAAATACAGTTTTGCAAAGCAGATCTAGGCCTGGGTAATCCAGAATTAACTTTTTGCATTCCACAGTGCATGGACTTGCTTTAGAACTGAAGTGTAGCACAGAAGTGCTTCAGCTTATTCAGTGTTTTATGTACTATAGGTAATTTTGAGGATGGGTTTTTAAGATCAACAATTACTTAAACAGAAGAACATATTTCTGGCTTCTGCTATTAATCACTTTATGGCCTTAGATCTAAAATTATTATTTATCATTAGGAGGAATTCTACTCATGATGCATGAAGTCTTTGCTGCCTTAGTCATTGTTTAGGCCAGGGTCACTTTCTGCCTGGAAGAATCCACGCTCATTTGGGCCTAATCCAAAAGACCTTATGTCATGGTTTAACGCAGCAGGCAGCTAAACACCACACAGCTGTTTGCTCGCTCCCCCTCAGTGGGATGAGGGAGAGAATCGGAAAAAAAAGGTAAAACTCGTGGGTTGAGATAAAGGCAATTTAATAGGACAGAAAAGGAAGGGAAAATAATAATAATGATAAAAGAATATACAAAACAAGTGATGCACAGTGCAATTGCTCACCACCCGCTGACCGATGCCCAGCCAGTTCCTGAGCAGCGGCCCCGCCCCCCAGCCAACCTCCCCAGTATTTTGTCCAGTATGACGTCACATGGTGTGGAATATCCCTTTGGCCAGTTTTGGGTCAGCTGTCCTGGCTGTGCCCCCTCCCAGCTTCTTGTGCACCTCCAGCCTCCTCGCTGGCAGGGCACGAGAAGCTGGAAGGTCCTTGACTAGTGTTAGCACTGCTCAGCAGTAACCAAAACTTCAGTGTGTTGTCAACATTATTCTCATCCTAAATCCAAAACACAGCACTGTACCAGCTACTATGAAGAAAGTTAACTCTATCCCAGCCAAAACCAGGGCACCTTAATACAGTTTATATGCAGCTTTTCTTTAATTTTTGTTACTTTGGGTAAATAATTAAAGCTGGTTAGGAATTTCACAATATGGATATTTTGGAATGAGAAGAAGATTGCATTGCTGAAACTATGGTTTTCCAGCAAACACAAGCTGCAGATACTCTTGTAAGTGAAAGGCTGATTTGACTGTACACACAGAATTAATCAGGCAATAAGATGCTCACTTGGGATGTGGGAGTTCTGTCAAAGCCCTGACTGGAATTAATCAGAATGGAAGGTTGTACTTTGGTCTTCTCCATCTTGGGCAAGTGCCCTGAACACAGAACTATTTATTGTCTTTACGGAAGGATGAAAAAGTGGTAGGTGGAAGAAATCTTTCTCCCCGCCGCCGCCCGCCCCCCTCCACCAGTTTCATGGATATTTTTGAAAAGTGTTTTTCTTCGCCTTAAATAGATGCAATTTTTGGTCAGATTTTAATGGGGTAAGACTTTGCATTTAACTCCATCTTTTCACCAGTTTCCCACACATATGTATCATGCCCTACTGCTCTCTAGAACTATTATTTATGTTCTTCCAGTCTCCTCCCATTGTGGTCTTAATCCTGTTTATAACCATATGCTACTGAAGAAGCTGTACATGTAATTAGTAATAATGATGTGGGCAGATTTTAGCCCATCAGGCAGACCTTCCTTTTGTTTTTATTGCTGAATGGCTTTCAGAAGAACACTGTTTTCTTAAGTAAGAAAGATAAAGTTGAATGTATCTTAAGTGTGTTGAAAGTATCTTATCTGAATGAGAAAAACAAAGATGTTCTCAGAGGGTGTTGATAAAATGTAGACAGCTAGCTAATGGAAGCGGGCAAAAGCCTTTTCCTTTAAGGGCAACGAGGCTGGTGAGAGGTCTGGAGAACAAGTCTTATGAGGAGCGGCTGAGGGAACTGGGGTTGTTTAGCCTGGAGAAGAGGAGGCTGAGGGGAGACCTCATTGCTCTCTACAACTACCTGAAAGGAGGTTGTAGTGAGGTGGGTGTCGGTCTCTTCTCCCAAGTAACGAGCGATAGGACGAGAGGAAATGGCCTCAAGTTGCGCCAGGGGAGGTTTAGACTGGATGTGAGGAAACATTTCTTTACTGAGAGAGTGGTTAAACATTGGACCAGGCTGCCCAGGGAAGTGGTTGAGTCACCATCCCTGGAAGTATTTAAAAGACGGGTAGATGAGGCGCTTAGGGACGTGGTTTAGTGGGCATGGTGGTGTTGGGTTGACGGTTGGACTCGATGATCTTAGAGGTCTTTTCCAACCTTAATGATTCTATGATTCTATGAACGGAGCTAAGCCAGTTTATACCAGCTGAACTTCTGGTGTAAACATATTTTTTTCCGTTTATACAGTTCTCCTGATCGTAAAAGGAATCAGAATAATCAAGCCTGAATTTTTGATGCTACGTAAGAGGAACTGCACAGTTTTTCTCAGTGCTTTCCCTGCACTCCTTACTTCCCAGTGCTAATTGCAGAAAGATCATCTTTACAAGGGAAAATACAATGTTGACCTTCTACATCCATTTAATTTCTGCCCTCTCCAATGGGATTTCCAGTAGGGCTGCCAGGTGTGAGTTAGATTTTCTTTCATTATCAAGAATAAAGCAAACACTGTTACATCAGTATCAGATCATCAAACAGCTACCATGTTAGAAGGTACAGTGGGCTTTTACTGTCTTGTGTCACTGCACTCTAGTGACCTGAAAGCTAAATGGTTTGTTTTGCTATAAAGTCACTCAGCGTCTCCTCTTTGCTTTTCAGCTCCGGTGAATGAAATCATGGGCCACGTTTAGAGCTCATCTCTATTGACCAGGTCATTGCCCCCAGGCAGCCGTTGTTTGTAAAACTGCAGTGCGATAAATGGGACCTGAGCTTTAAAGCTGCAGCCCAGGCATGCTGTGTGAGAGGGGAGGTCTGTTAGTAGCCTGTGCTGCTGCCTGGGTAGGGAGGCTGGCAGGAGCGTGCAGGGTAATTGCCCTGGTCCCTTGGCCTGGCTACCAAGGCTCCCGAAATGAAGGAGGCTTCCTTAAGGATTCTCCCTTAGAAAGGAAAGTCTTCAGAAAACGTTTGCATGGCAGAATGGTTGTTAGAGAGGCAGGGATGCAGCAAGGCGTGGGAGTGGGCCCAGAACAGCAAAGTCACAGATGTCCCTCCAGCGGTTCATGTGAATCTTGTCTAAGTTGTGGGGGCAGTGGAGCTTTTGATTAAGCCTTCCCTGTGGAATTGCTTTTGAGTGAAGCTTAAGGCAGGTGCCTGAGCACAGCTAATACCTCATTTTCAATTTCTTCTGGTAACGTAGCATCTGGAGGAGATCAGAGAAAAATGAAGCTTCTTACACCATCGGTTTTCATTGGCATCCCTCTCCTACAGAGACACAATATGTTGCACTCCTCCAGCCTCTGACCCTAGTGTAAACCTTTACTGTTTCCCTTCTCTTTTCTACTGACTTTCTTTCTGATTTCTGCTGGGGATAAATAGATGGTGCTTCTAAGGACTCTCAGGTACCCACTAAAGTACTGTGAATGACGAGGCTTTGTTGGTGATCATTCCATTACTTGCAATGGGCTTTGGAAAGATACGTGCTATTTCTCTCATACTAATTTGTCCCTTCTTCATTCTTCTAGCTGGGCCTCCTTATGAATTTTCTTATCTATCCTTTCTTCACTCTTCCTGGTTTCTTTAGTACTTTGCAGAATTTGTTCCTCCTTCTCCTCCCCGTCCTCATCCACAGCCTCCTCCAACGGAGCCCTATGACCAAGAAAGAGTTTTAGAAAGAATAAAGGGACTTATTTGCCCTTTTTACATTTAGTTTTCTCCTTTTTAACTTTTTTCCTCATTTGTTGGATTAGAATTAATTATTTTTCACTATCATTTTACTTTCTCTTTACTCACTGGAATTATTTATTTGAAAACAGAGAGAATTTAGAAAAGCAGATATTGGTAATTGTTGCAAGAGTCAGATAGTTGCCTGTGTCTTACTCTGCCACATGATAGGTTTGGCTTGGGAAATCCTGAGTTGGGGCTGGAGATGTCCTGTCATCAAGAGCAGATGATAGCAGGATTGGATGCTTCTATTACTCCTGCATCTCCTCTAGAAGTTGTTTGCAATGCTACAGACATAGGGGAAAGAGAAACCTTTTTAGCAGAAACATTTATTTACTCCTGGCTGTTAGGGTTTGAAGAACGAATATGTTCTACTTTCTTTTAGCCTTTTTGAACTGGAGCATCCTCTCTCTTCCTTAGTCTGCTCAGCCACTTGGCTTGTCCTAAAGAGACCTTTAAGCTATCTACATATTGAAGATTGTTTCCCCTGTTCTTGACACTGCCTCTAAAATTTTGTTTTCTTTATAGATGGCCTCTTATTTTCTGTCCTGTTGATCTCTGCTCCAAAATACTAGGAGGGTGTTGAGTTTGTCCTCTCTGCTCCTCAAAGGCATTGAGAGGAGATTTTTCTTCCCTTATTGATCTTCTGAATAACACTTTCTCTGCAGTCCATGCAGCTTAGCTGATCAATGATGTGGCACAACAGCTGTATAATGTGTGAGTTTGTAAGAAAACCACATGCTAGAAATGGTTTGTCTGGCCTACTTGCCAGACTATTATGTATAACCTCTTCTTAAATAATCCACAAAACACCAACATAGTATTCACGGGGAAAATCCAATTGACTCCATTTGTTCTGCATCATTAACAGACTAAGCATGCACAGGTATTTATTTAGATCACATATAGCATGTTTTGTAACAAAGCGAAACAGTGATGTCCTCTAAATAACAGTGACAACAGTGTTGCAGAACATATAGATTCCCCCATACTCAAATCAGTCACCGTGCTCTCCTCCTTGGTATCACGAAGGGTTTGCTTACAAAGTATATTTTCAGTGCTGTGCTAAGGTATGCATTGTCAATATAGCCCTGAAGGCTGAATCCCTTCTTTATATTTTGAAAATACAGCCTTTGTTTAACAGTGTATTGGTTAACAGCTTTTGAAGAAGTTATGCTGTAAGATGAACCCTTTTAAGGCAAATATCATCCCTGAAAATCGCCTCTAATCCAGTTTTATATACAAGGTGAGCGCCTTCCAAAAGACTGAAGCAAATTAATTAGCTCTAGCTATGTAGCACTGCTCCCATCTCACCGAACTGACAGCTGAAGTGAAAGGCACACTCAGACTCCACAGCGCTGTTACATTATTCTGTACCGCTGGAGGAGTCTCAAGGGTCAAAACCAATCTGCTGTCAAAGGAAAAAATGGGCAGAACGTGCTGCTTTCTGAAAGTTCCTAATGTCATTTTGCACTTTGACCCATAAAATGAGAGTTATTGGCAAGTTGTAAAGGGATACAGGCTTAGATATTTTCTGCTGCAGATTTAACATTATTGCTGCCCTTATGCAGCTAATAAGCAAAGTTGTGGGAATTAGGACACAGTAGCAGCCAGAATCTTGCTAAGTGGCTTCTAAAAGGTGCTTCTATCAGCTTAAATGAATAGCTCCTGCTTACCCACTGTAGTTTAATTGGTGCGTGCTGCCTTCAGAGCTGGCCTAGTGCTGACTGTATGGGAAGAAATTTCACCTGCAAATACTAAATACGCAGTTGGTGCACCTGCTAGTACCAAGTTGCAGGTTGAAATGCTTTCTCAGCCAGGGCTCTGAATATGGGTTGGAACAGGCAAGAACTGATGCAGAAGTTATTGGAAGTTCCTAGAAGAATGAAGGGACAGCCTGTGTGATGTTGTGGTGTTGTGGGTTTTAGAAGAGGATGTCATTAGAGTGACAGGAAGGTCTTTAAACGTCTTAAAACATATGGGAAAGAAAATTCCCTTCAGATTGAAGGGAAATAGTTAAGAGTGAAGGATTCTGACCTTCAGTAGTTAATGTTTTGTAGAATCAGGGCATCAATTTCAAATAAATTTGCCTGTTTTAATGCTCTAAATAAATATATTTAGATACATAGAGCTATTACAGGTGTATTGCTCTGTATGTATATACATAGAGATTATAAAAGTTATAATTTCAACATTGCTTCATTTCAGGCAGCCTGTGATTTTTTCAGTTTTTTTTAAAGAAAAACACCTCAAACCCTAAGCCCAACCTAGATTAGAAAAGCCTTTTCAGGATCCTGCATTGTGTTCCTCTTGATAATGGTGGCACCTGTTAACCCCTAGCAGCATCTGCACAACACATGACAATATTCACTATCGCTGATTGTGGTTATAGTCCACATAGTAGAACTGTGTCTTTTCTCAAAGGCTCTTGATTCTTAGCTCAAAGATTAGTGACCTCTTAAAAGTACTGTGAAAAGAAAAAGTGAGGTGTAAGTCACTTAAGCTGCAAAGAGCCCTGCAATGCCAGCAAGAAGGAACGAGAGAATGATGCAAAATTACAAGCTGAAGAATGACTTATAGTGAACTTTTGAAAGATATGCACACATTCTTCACTGTGTTGTGCATGTGTATATATATGCATACCTGAATACCAATGCATTCAGAGTTCATGTGGTATGATTGATCTTAGCCATCGCGCAAGCCCTAAAGGACAAATAAAGTTTTTCTTTGACAGTCACTTTTGTACTCAGATCTGGCAGAGAATTCACTTTTAAAGGCATTTTTCATTTTCTGCACTTCTTGAATGGTTACAACCCAGAAAAGAAAAAGACAGAAGAAAAAATGAACTAGAAAATGTCTAGAATCATGTAACAATCTCATTTGGGAAGGTGCTATGTAGTTCTGAGGGAACCTATTTTGGAGGTTGTTATGTGGTTGAAGGCTTTTCAATAGTGAAAAAAATACCTGAGATTTTTGTCACCTTTTTTTGTAAATGAGAACAGAATAGCTATAGAAGAATCTAATGCCCTAAATATTTAAAGTAGCTTCATAAAGTACAAAAGCCAAACAATAAACAGACCTGCACTGTAAGTACAGTAGAGGATGGATCATGAGCAGAGGAGTAAAAACACGGAGATGATACAGGGCCATTTCCTTTGGCCGGAACAGTTTCTGTAGGGCAGGCAGAGAGAGACTTTTACCAAGGCCTGTAGTGACAGGACAAGGGGCAATGGTTTTAAACTGAAAAAGGCTGGGTTTAGATTGGACATAAGGAAGAAATTTTGTACTATGAGGGTGGTGAGACGCTGGAACAGGTTGCCCAGAGAAGTTGTGGATGCCCCATCATTGGAAGTGTTCAAGGTCAGGTTGGACAGGGCTTTGAGCAACCTGATCTAGTGGAAGATGTCCCTGCCCATGGCAGTGTGGTCAGACTAGGTGACCTTCAAAGGTCCCTTCTGACCCAAACCAGTCTGATTCTATGATTCTGTGAATACCAGTCCTTGATTTCATCAGGGGGGCTAAAGGAATGGGGGGAGAGACCTAGAGGAAAGGACATGGTGCTGGGGCAATATATTGAAAAACTCTCTCACAGCACCTCAATGTTGAGGGATATTCTTAATCAAAATATTAAGCTATGAATCACAGCTATACAGCAGAACTCTTAATAAGATTTTCCTCCCTCTTTGCATGAACAAAACTGTGGAATTATTGGTCTGCTTGGATAGGAACTGAGCATTTAAGTGATTAATTTTTTAAGTTAAAAGGAAGGGATAGTTAATGGCAGACTAAAGTTGATAGCACTTCTTAAAATTTATTCCAGTGGAACTTGTTTTTGAATAGAACTTAGGAACCAGTTATGATTTTTGTTTTTTTTTCTCAAATATGGCATCAGAATAAGGCCAGGCTAAAAAAACAGAAGAAATTATGCCATGTTCACATTCACTGGGCCCTCACAGATTGTTCTGGAATAGGGAGTAGCAGCCCTCTAGTAGATTGCTAATTGCGATCTTGCTTTTGGAGTCAGTTAAATCATAGAATCACAGAATCATAGAATCATAGAATAGTTTGGGTTGGAAGGGACCTCTAAAGGTCATCTAGTCCAACCCCCCTGCAATAAGCAAGGACATCTTCAACTAGATCAGGTTGCTCAGAGCCTTGTCCAACCTGACCTTGAATGTTTCCAGGGATGGGGCATCCACCACCTCTCTGGGCAACCTGTGCCAGTGTTTCACCACCCTCATTGTAAAAAGTTTCTTCCTTATAGCTAGTCTGAATCTACTCTCTTTTAGTTTAAAGCCATTCCCCCTTGTCCTGTCGCAACAGGCCCTGCTAAAAAGTCTGTCCCCATCTTTCTTATAAGCCCCCTTTAATTATTGAAAGGCCGCAGTAAGATCTCCCTGGAGCCTTCTCTTCTCTAGGCTGAACAACCCCAACTCTCTCAACCTCATACAGGAGGTGCTCCAGCCCCCTGACCATCTTCGTGGCCCTCCTCTCGACACCCTCAAGCAGGTCCGTGTCCTTCTTATGCTGAGGACTCCAGAGCTGGATGCAGTACTCCAGGTGGGATCTCACCAGAACGGAGTAGAGGGGCAGAATTGCCTCCCTCAACCTGCTGGCCACGCTTCTTTTGATGCAGCCCATCCCTTACTGCCAGACACCTTAAGCCCAGTTTGCCGGGAAACCTGTAAAATACCTTCAAAAGAGAAGTCTAAAATTCATGGACTTAGAAATGTTGCTTTTGGCACATGCGACTGTCCCCATGTCCTTCTCCCAGCTGAAGTGATCCTGTGTTGCAGCCGGTAATTGCCTCTCGCTTTTCTCCCTATCCCACAGGGACGAACAAGCTTTTCATCTGTCTCCTTGCTAGATTCGCTCTGCTTCACAGATGCCAGCCATACTCTTCTCGCAATCAGTTATCAAAATGATTAACATAATTAAGTTAATCTCAGTGCAATTGTTCCCAAATTGTATTTAGCCTGAGGGTTGTTTTGGCTTGGAAGTGGAGCTGGTATTTTCAAACCCCCCCCCTTTTTTTTTTTAGTTTAGGTATAATTATATCAGTTGCTTTCCTTTTATTTCTTTTTTTCTTTATAGATGAGAACTCTAGATCACTATAACTCATTTCATGGACCTGTAAAAACTCAAGATCAGAGGTAGTCACTTGCCTAAAAGCACAAAGTCCTTTTCCTCTGAGCAGTGCATGGAGTTATTGATGAGATTGTTAAGAGTTTATAATAACTAATCAGCAGTAGAGCAACTCAGCCGGTGCAAACAATTGCTGCTGTGGTCTTTAGAGCTAGCAAACATATTTTGTGAGTGAGGTGTTGTATTTCTTTATGGGCAGAGAACAGGGAGAACAGTTTTTAAATGTCTATGGTTGAATAAAATTGTGGCTTCTCCTAGCTGCACTACCTGCTTAGATCAAGAACAGCAAACAACATGAGTTTTAGAACAGTCACATCAGTAATTACCCCCCCTTTTTGTCTCTTTTATTGACATTATTTTATTTTATTATAATAAATAATATATATAAAATATATATAATAAAGAGATTATAATATCTTTTATTTTATTATTATTAAGATTAGTCTACTTCTCCCTATTTTTCATAATTACTTGTCTTTCAAATATGTTTCTGTTCCAGAAGTACCACAATGCTTCAGTAAGTCATAGTCCTGTTGTATTAAAAGCTGAACAGAGCTGTACTGAGACAGTCCAAGATCTGATGTTCTGGTGATTTGAATGGAAACTCCATCAAACTCTTGTGATTGTACTAGTGTAACATAAACTGACACGTAAGCAATTTGTGCAAAACCCTATACAGAACATTATTTGTTAGTGTAGCCATTTCAATTAGAGGCAGATGGAGTGAACTCCATCTACTCCATAGCTTTGTTTATATACGCTTAAGCTGTGTATGTAGATGACTCTTTGCACTGATGGAGCAAAGTATCTTAAATTGCAAAATTAATTAGAAAACCAGAGTGTTGCATTTAATCTCATCCTGTAACATTTCTGAGAATGAGCAACCGCAAGGGAGAATGTGGAAGAGGAGGGAAAAAGAGGCACTGGAGAAAAAAATGTAGTGGCTATTTGAACTTGCTTTCTACTAGTTAGTCGCTACTTCCAAATCCAGTTTTTTTTTTGTTTTTTGTTTTTAGCATGTGAATGATGCTGCTAATTACGCTGGCTGCCTGCTCAGTCAGGCTGGGCTTGTCTCGCCAAGTGCTTCTTTTTGGTGTTACTGTGTAGAGCTTGCATTCAATTATTTGCAGTAATTTGGGGCACAACTCATCTTCTAGATGATTCTTCATGCCACAGGGGTTGAAGTGGTTCCTTTTGTTTAGCAAAACAAAACTGAATTCTAATGAGAAAGTTAATGTATTGGAAAATGACTCCAAATGGAATAAAATCGCATTTTGCTAACTAATTAAATTTATTTTTCATCCTTTAACATAAAAAATATAATCATTTCCAGAGCCTGGTATTTCTTTGTTTTCAAGGCCTTTGGGGGACGTATTAGCACTCACGCTCTATCTTACTTGCTCTCCATTCAAAAGATTGTTTCAAATGCAGACCTATTTTCTCTGTCTCAAAGATTCCTATACTTCTCTTTCTATTGCCTTGTTTCTTTGTATTAAGGACTCTTGGTTTCCTTTGCAATCTGTAGTACTTCTATTCTATAAATCTTCTTTTTTTCATTACACCATTAGAACATGTAATCTAAGCTAAATCAGTCAGCTGTTAAACATTTAATTTGAGTTTTCTCTGATTTTAAGTTCTTGTGTTGGTGGGAATCCTGAAGAGTTCATTTTTGTTACATTTATTATAGGTTACCATTAGTTTTGATTTCATCTTGCAGCTATTTTCTTTGAGAAATAAGAACATTGGATAAGAGGTCCACCGAGGGAGTCAAAATTGCCTTTAAGATATGAGTGCTTCTATGTCACCTTCTGGTCTACAAATGAGTGGCTTTTGGCAATGTTCTTGCTGGGCCAGAAAGGCAGCCGGTAGAACTCGGAAATGTACCTAACTCTTCCTTGTTGCATTGTAGAGCATCATGACAAAGGGTCTGAAAAAAAATAGTGCTTTCATTCAGCCAACGTGCTGAAATTTGAATGTTTGTTCAATTAGTGGCCTGAAAACTTATCTGGGAGTCCTGTAAACATAGGCTTTCTATAAAATGCTCCTTGTCACAGCTTTCTCACAAGTATCACAATAAATAAAATCTTTCATTATACTTCATTTTCTGATGGCCTTCAAATTTATTCAAAAGTTGGAAGATCATTGACAGGTGGTGTTTTTTTAAAATACTGAACAATTTTTTTTAAAAAACAAAAAGATACATAGTTCAGTGGTGTTTGAACACAGGCTGCTGTCTGAGTACATGACCTAATTTCTTGCTGATGACTGATGTTCCAGAGATGTCTGAGTTGAAGAGATCTTTGAATCTTTTATCCAGTCTTCCAGTCTTTTCTTGCCTTTTCCCATTTTATGCCCTGGCATCATGAAGTTAGAGAATGCAAACTACTGTGAGTCAAATGCGATGGCAGTTCTGGGCCTCCAGGCTGGTCCCACTGATTTCATGGGCTTCCTGACACGTGAGAAGGGGTAGGTTCCCAAAGTCTAGGACCTGTCAGAGCTGAAGACCTTTGGTTCCCATCATGAACAACATCACAGGAGGACTTGCCTCCAGGTGCACTTCCAAGACCTCAGCATGGTCTGGCTTTGCACAGACTCATTGCAGGGAGACCTCTCAGAAACTGCTATTGAGCTCTTGGGCTTCAACCTCCTGGCTCTATGCAGGAAGGCCTAGAAGTCACAAGAGCCTCCAGGATGACCAGGGTTACCAGTGAAAGCTTAACGATAAGGTAATTCCATGAAGCACTTCAATTCTAGTCAAAGACAATTTTTAATGAAACACATTTTTCTCATTGGCTCTTGTGTTACACAGGTGCAATTTCAGTTTTTGATTTACTAAACAAGGAACAAGTCCAAGGCTTTAATCTACCTTTCAGAGTACATAGTATACTACGGAATAGTATACTATTGGATAGTATACTATTGAAAATACCATTGGATTTGGATGTACTGCAAGACCCTGACATTTTCCTCTTGTATCATTTGTGTACACTGGCATTTAAAGATTGAGAATGCTGTTCCTTGAGGACATATTTTGTAATCTCAGCTCCATTCAGGAGTATCCAAAATTTAGATTTTCCAAAAGAATAAGGAGGATGAAGAGAGATGTGTATTATCTTTGACTCTATTCACTTGACTCAACTGTTTTTAAGAAAAACTAATGCTAGAATTCACCATGGGTATATTCAGACATCATTCACCATGTAAAGTAGAAACTCTATTGTATTATATGTTAAAACAACACAGCATCTATAAAGTGCTAACTGAGAACTCATTTTCATATTAAGAGGTATTCCATCCCAAACAGGGTTTTATAATTGACTTTGTAAAAAACCCATCGAGACTTTCTTTGGCTTTGGCTTTGAGTAGCACAAATTTATGAATATTTCTTGGAAATGTAGCTTTTTGTGAGTTACTTGCCATGACGTTTTAAGGGTTTCAATTCAAATGAAGTGTTGTGCTCTACAAAACGTCAGTGATTGAATTCTTCCAGAACTTTCCTGCCCTTTCAATGCTTACAGACTATTTCTGCAATGTTTCTCTGCTTGTTTTTCTAATGTTGGCTGCTATATGTATTTGTAATATGGTATGGAAGTTGCTTAAATATTCATGTAACATTGCTGATTTACCCTTCGCTCCTCTCTAGCCTCTATTGCCCCACCAGGGACCATTCCTGGGAGGAGATAGAGATGCTTCACTCCCTGGCTTCTCACTTTGGCATGCAAACGGGCCAGAGAAGGTTCACTCAGAGGAATGAGTACAAGGTCTTCCCTTACCTTCTTCTGAACTGTAAATCACCTGCACATCCCCAGCCTTTCATCAGGTTCAGCCAGAGCAGTTTTGGTGTGAAAAGCTACTACAAGCTTTCAGGTAGCTCTGCTGTTAAAATTATTGCTACCGTTGCTATTTCCAATTAGATTATCAAAATGTCTAACACTTATCTGACCTTTATTCCATTCAATTCTTGGGGTATTCAAGTTTAGAGAGCCTGACAGGGGGAAAAGAAGAAAAGGCTATGTAGGAATTTCACTCCTCTTTCATGAATGTGACAGTGTAATAAATGTAGCTATGCATGACTTGCTGTTTTAATTAGTGGCCTGTTAGATACGTGTAAAGAGCCTAGATGGAAGGAGTCCTAACCTAGCTATTATCATGTACTGAACATTTCTCTGAAATCAGCTTAAGATTTGGGCCTTTTTAATTTTTAAAAATTAATAATTAGTTGGAGCAACGGTTAGTTAAAGTGAAATGGTTGTGTTAAGTTAATTGGCAAATCCTTTTTCTAATACTCTAATGGGTGGCGTATGCTTTGGTTACATTCCCTGGTGTTTGGAAGAGAACTTCCTAACTTTCTTCATTAGCTGTTGTTTTTGTTATGTGCAGTTTTCTACAAGAAAACAAACCAGGGAAAGAAGATGTTAGCAGACGCAAATTGCCTCTGTTCCTTTCCATATCTGTAGGTACCACAGACTCAGAGTTGTCTGAAACTTCAAGCGAACTATTTTAACAGGATGAAGCACCATCTTTATTGCCATTTAGGGCTTTTTTGAACACCAGTGGGAATCTGTTAAAGAGCACCATCTGATGAACAGTACCAGGGATGATTGCCAACTTATTAGCACCAGCCTGACCATGGCTTCACTGCTAGCATGTGTGAGTAGTAATTTGTGTTCAGAAAGTAAAAACAGGGAAGCTGTCATGAGAATAGCAGGGTTTAGTTTTGTTGTTCAGTGGAATCACAGGGGTTATTTAGTTGATGCCTAATAGCCAGTTCTTCTTTTGAGAATAGGGTGACCAAGGGAAGGGTATTTATCATTTTTAAATTTATTTTAGCTGTGCTACCTTATTAAAAGTCCCAGTAAAAATTTAGACTATGTTCTTCTTAAGCATCCAAATTGTGTTAGACCCTGGATAGGGAATCCCAACAGGCTTTGAATCCTAGTCACTAATTTTTAGTGAACTTTGTGCAGGTGCATTTTTACATCTGACCAGAGACATCAGGGTTAGTTTCTACCTGTGTGTTTTGAACAGAATTAAGGTAAAAACCTGAAAAAAAAAAAATTAGCAGAGAGGGTACAGAGCAGAAAAAATTGGGCAGAAATGTCTCAAAAAATGTCTCGTAGATGGATTTCAGTAGCAGCAGTTGTGACTGTAGGACCTCTTCGGGGAAGACAGTAGCTGTATGTAGATACGATGCCAAAGATCTCTTGTATTGAAAGAATAAGTCATGAGAGTAATCAAGTCACTCATAATACATGAGCACTAAGTAGCAGTTAGTATCTGTGCAGTAGTAGTCCTGTTCTTTTTTGTGGCTTTGGCATTTGCTTCCGATACTTTGTCATTCTCCAAGAACTGCTGGATAGCTTTCTAGTCACACTGGCTTGCTCAACATTTGAGAGCCCTTGCAGCTCGTTGGGAAAAAACAGAGATTAAATACAAATACTGTAAGACTGTACTCTTTCCTTAACTCCAGTTGAAACCAGTTGGACCTTTAAAGATCTCTTCCAACCCAAACCATTCTATAACGTGTAAGTGAAAATATCTATATTTAGACCAGCTATAGTGTTTGGCACTCTCTGTGAGCAATGTGTTGAACATTTAAAGAATAATCATACACACTTAAATACTGGGAAACAAGGGTAGAAGTGACATGCCCAGGCAGATCATGTGAGTCAGTGGAAGAGCCACAGCTAGAATTGCTGCCCCTGCTCTTCGTTCTGTCTTAGAACACCACCCACGGTTTTCAGGAAAAAAAGAAAAGCCACCAAAGAAAAGCTGAACAGGGCTGTCCGTCCTGGTAAAAGTCTGCGGAGGGAGTAGGAAAAGGAGAAAGGACCATCTCTTACTTAAGCTCCAGGGTTGATAATGTGAAATAATATTTATAGGCTGAGATCTGTAGGTTGTTTTAGTTATAGTGACATGGGACAGGTATCAATTAGAGAAAATTTCCATAACATAATTAAGAGATAACACTTTGCTGCTCTCATTTTTTTTTTCTTTCACTTGAAAATTCTCCATTGATTTTAATTAAGCTTGTCTTGGACTCATGACCATAATCGATGTGATTTTTTTCCCCCATTTAACAGTTAGCTTTGCTCATCAAGGAACTTTTCGCAGGTGTAACATGCTCTAGTTATGAAGCTTCATTCTGTGCTGTTCAACTACTAGTTCCTAGAATTACTTAAAAATGCCTTCAGAATGTAAAGCTAGAGCAAAAATGAGTATAATTTTCCCAAATTAGTTAGTATATATTCTCAAGTCACTGTGAACACTTTATCATTCCACAAAAAGCAGATACTTTAAATATTAGGTACCCATTGGAAAACACCTGAAAATATCTTTTTTTCCTATGTCATCTTATTAAGAGAAAGGGAAAAAGGGGCACTTGCTAAACTCTTACTTGTGAATTTGAATAGTCATTGCAATTTTTGTCATAACAATTTGAGCAATCGACTTACTGTTTCTGGAATCAACATAAGTGCTTTTAATCTGCCGTAGCATATACAGTAATCTTGCCAAAGGAACCATTCTGGATTGTTAGTTAAACCAAATTACGTATGCTTGAATGCTGAGAAAAAATGCTTCCTTTGTAAGGGATTTTTGAGTTCCCTGTGAATGTTTTTGCTAAAGCTCAGAATGTGATGCCCGTTTCTGTAGTGTCTCGTCGTTCCTATAGCAGGAAGTAACATCGACTGCCACTGACTTTCAATAGTTTTCTTCACTTTGTTGCTTGGGGAATTTCAGGCAGTGACCCGTAGTATGGGCTCATGCCCTTCATGTCTGATTAAATTTAGCTAAGAGACAAAGGATCCGCTAGATGTGCAGATAGTCAACAACTTTGTAATGGAGGGCAGCATGCTAATAAAGCCCTTATGCAAGTAGTACTCAGTTCTTTTGAATACATGATTATTAATTTCCTCATAGAAATACTCAAGAGCACTTATCTGCATAATCAGCGCCTCACAAATATTAACTAATTTCTTCTCACAAAACTTTAGTAGGAGTTTTTCTTCAAGTAACTCAATTTTCTATTTTTTTTTCCCTGGGGTAGATATTTCCTTCCATTGGAAATTTCTTGTTGTTTAAAAAAAATAAATCCTGGGAGTCTCTCACCTGAGTACCAAACACGGGAAGTGTAAGAATAAATGGTTACCTTGAAAAATTTAGATGAAGTTACTTCCAAGAATATCCTTTATTCAGGTATTTTTAAACTTCTGAATATTTGCTGTAACATTCTTCCATAACACGTAGTGATTTGAAGTTCCTTATGTTCATGGACTGAGTATTTGAATAATTTTTAATATGTATAGTTTAATAGCACTGTGAAATAAGGAAGTACAGTTACTCCCATTTCACAGGCTGTGAAGTATCAGACTCTCAGCTAATGGATTTATATTGCTCTGGGATCTGAGCTCCCAGCTCTGCTTGATACTCCACTGAGCCATATCCTAAATTTCATCCAGTCTAACTTCAAGCACCTAGCTGAAGTGCTTCAGCAAGAAAAGCCTAATCTTACCCTTCGTTCAATGGATAATTAGAGACCTCTATATAGTACAATTTATTACATTTAAGGTGTGAGGTGCCTAAATGCAAATTAAATGTAATGTTATGTACTTATTGCCATTGACTGCAGAGGGACACTATCATCTTCCCTTAGATTTAGGTAAACTTAGTACCTGAATTGCCTCAGCAAGTAATCCAAAACCAGCAAGGAAGATTGTGAGGAGCAGAGACTGACTGCCAACCATGGGCTAGAGCTATTAGTATGAGACCTTTGCCCTTGTCTTCTAATACATCTTTTGTATAAGTGTAAATATAAGAAGTCTCTATACCAGCATTGCAAAACACATTTGTCTAAACAAACAAGGAAGAAAATAAATCCTTGTGACCCTGACGTACTTCTACAAGCCCCAGAGGCTCTTTGATTAAGTAAAACTGTCACCTACGAGTGTTATCTTTTCACTTTCATTTTGCTCATTAATCTTCGGTACTGCTAACAATAGGACATATTTAATGGGTATGTTAAGTCACTTGTAGCCCTTTATCTGTAGATTGCTGGCTCCTCTCCAGCTGCTGTAAAAGTGATTCAAACATGTTCTCATCTCATGGCTGCTCAGTAGCTCAAGACAGTCCAAGTCCTCTGCCAGTGTATGAACACCCACATCAGCTAGGCTCAAAGGAGTCTTCATCCAGTTTCTACTGAATTCAGAGTCTGGCTCTGACATATGTGGAAGTAGGTTAGCGGTGCTGCATGCATCAACTCCCATCCCCATTTCTGTCCTATATCCACTCTGTGATTGAGAGGAGCTCTTTGCTCTTCAAGGCTACCAGTCAAGGAACTTCTATGGGCGGAAGGATACTTAATAATAAATTTTACAAATCGGCAATGTTTATTACCTTTTAATAATCACGGATGATATCTCAGAATGTTAAATTTCACTTTGGTCCTGCAGGTCTGGAGGTTTTGTTCACTGTCCAGGATCCTAAGGGCTGCCTCCTGGAGCTGCCGCCAGGACGTGTTCAGTGTGCTACTGTGAGATCAGAGATTTGAGACTTCCAAGCCAAGGCTGGGTATTCATGTGTCAGCTAGAGCTGGGTATTCATGTGTCAGATAGATCCTGGCTCCTGGCTCTTAGCAAAATTCCGGTTGAATCAAAGCTTCGCAACAGGGAGGCTGGAGGCACAAAGAAGCTCTACTTAAACTGACGTTTTTAGCATTTCCAGATTGCCTACCGTGAATTCAAAAGCATGGAAACTGAGGGAGCTTTCAAAGAGGCTTGGCCACCTTAACAAAGAGGAAGGGCTTGATCAACTAGATGAGTTAAAATTTCTGGATTTGTAGTTGTCATGATGAGAACCTGAGGATCTGGATCCTTATTCTGGTAGAGGAAGAACTGAGATTTCCTCTTTGAGCTTAACAAGAATGAAATATTCTTTGAAATGTCAGAATTCCCTGTAAAAAAGGGAATTTTAACTTTTGAGCAGCTCTACTGTAATTGCCTATTCATCAGCTTCTGAACTAGTTGTAAAATGGCCAAGAAATGGCCTTTTTTATCATGGTTTTGACATTAAAGTTCAGTTCACTTCATTTTACTCTACCTTGGCTCTTTTAAGTGCAGTAATAGTTTAGTTTCTGCTTCGAGTGTTTAAATTTCTCTCTCACTTTCAGCTAAAGGAGGATGTGCAGAGGAATCGTAGTAGTTCAGGTGGAAGAAAAATGTGTATAAGCTGTCTGAATACAGAAAGTGTTAATTAAGAATATGCATTATAAATACACCTTTTTTCTAGAAGGCCACAAAATTGGTTGGCTGAAGCAAATGATTTTTTTCTTTGCAGTGGAGTTATGAAGCAATGTAGATTTTAGTGTTCAAAGTACTGTAGGATTAATTATAATCCTAAAACCATCAGGCTTTCAGGAAACAGAACCTGATCCTTGAAAAGAATGAATGGCTCCTGAAAAGAGGGAGTGCAGTTTGAGTATGCTGGTAAGAGATTGAAAAAGAATGGCTTCATCTTCTTTTAAAAGAAGACTCAGTATCTCACAGGATTAGGCTCCTTATTCTTATTAACGATATGCATCATGAAGAGTGACTATGAATTCAGGTATGGCATGGTTGGGAGCAGGTAATATATTCATAGGTCTGTTCAAAGGCATAAAGCTTAGTCTAAAAATCATTTAAGGGTTTTTTAATGAAGAAAATGTTGAAATGTTTATAACGTTTACAGAAACCTTTTGGTATATTAAGTTAAAAAAGTTATTTCGCTTACTGAACCTCTTGATTATGCAAAGAAAAGCACCAGTGTGTTGTATTCGTTGAACCATTAAATAGGAGTCCAGCAAGTGATTAAAATTAATAGGTCAGCATGAAACTTGGGTGGATGCAGAGGAAAAAGCCCAGGGTGACTAGCTGTCAAAATGTTGCATCTGTTTGTCATGGTGAATGGCATAGCCCAATTTTTTTATAATAGTCTTCCTATTTTGGCTTTCCTATAATTCATGTGCGCTTGTCATCTTTAAAGTGTTAGATTAGAATTAAATGGGAAATGTGTAACCATCCCTTGTAATAATATACCATGGAATATATTGCTAGTTAACTTCCAAGAAATTGATTTCCTATTCAGTGGTGTTAGTTTCTTGAACTAATAGGTAAGGCACAATAGGTAAGTTACATTTGCATTAAAGACCTACGCAGATGATTGCTGTAGGTTTGCTAGCTTGAAAGCTGTAGAAGAGATTGTAGAGCCAAAGGAAGCATACAGAAGAAGAAAACGAAACAGCTGAATGTGTGCTGCACTTGGTAGAAATGAACAAAATGAAATAGTGTGATCACAGTTCCCAATGCTATCTGAATAGACTGATGCTTTGGCAAAGGAGAAATATGCAACGTCAGGCAGGAAGATGTGGTGCGTTGCTGCTTACTTAATTTTTTATTTTTTTTTCCTGAAAAGAATGGTGGAGCTTCTGGGTGTGAAGAATTTTTAACCCATTTGCTACTGAATAAATGACAGATATGTCTATTAGATTGCACCACACTGTGCTACCGAATCCTAGTGGCCACCGCTTTTGGTGAAACGCTAATGGAACATCTGCAGCACAGCAGGGAGCAGACTGGGCCCGCAGTGAAACAATTATACTTTGCTGCAGGTTCTAATCCTTATTAGTAAGTATTTGGGAGTCCTAGCTCATTTACCTTTCTCATTTACAACAGTAGACAGCTTTCCTATTTCTATTATACCTTGTTGTGGCTAAGTCTTACATACATGATGTCAGTAACTCTCTATATCTCTTCTGCGTTCCAAGGACTTTAATTAAACTTTTGGTATGAATAATGCATGTATTTTGAATTAAAATGAAAGAGCACTGGATAGACACTGAATGTTTTTATATCATGTTCTAAGTCGGCAATCTGAAACAGGCACTAAATGGTAAAAAGCCTGACATAGTTTAATCGTTTAGTAACAAAAAAAGGCGCACAGCTCCATGTCTAATTTTGACTGAATTCAAATGACAAGGCTGGATTCTCATCACAGTTAAGCAACTATGAGTCTGAAATAACTTTCCTGACTGTTATTGTGGATTTACACTAGTGTAATGGAGAATTGAATATGGATTTTGAACTTAAATCCTTTCACCTCTCACTTAGATTTAAAAGTAATTTACCTGAGCCTTTTGCTATACCGGTTCTTAAGTCTGGACAGCTCACGCTAAGTGCATGATCTGTTTGAGTGACAG
>NW_008825547.1:7118778-7133145 GCF_000699105.1 Pygoscelis adeliae
CGCAAGGATGCCAGGCAAGTTTACAGATGTGGTTAGTACTAACTTAACTCATGTTGAAGCCTTCTCTGAACACACATGCAGTACACCTTGACTCCTTTTGAGTCACCACAATATTACAATATTCCTTCCTAGGGCAGTGAACTGCCTTCATTTTAAATCATGTATATTGCCTTCCATAACAAACCACAGACTGTTGGTGTTAACAGAGTAGATGGTGATGCATTGATTTTTGGTTTGACCTAATTAACTCCACGATGTTAAACAACAGTCAGTGGTAGAAATAGCTCACAGGTCTGTCTTTATTAAAGAAAGCCATTGGATTCAGATCCTGTAAAATGGTCTTTTGCTCCTGCTGTGCATTTTCTACTATAATTCTATAGGAATTCATCCGAATTCATCTCTGAAACTGAGATGCCACGTTGCACTGCTGGTAGGAGGTAGATAGGCATCTCTTGAGGCACAAGTCCTAAAGTCTTCCCTTTGCCCTGGCAGGATTTTGTAACTGCAGAAATGGTCTTCTAGCATACAAGAGGAAAGGCTGTGGGAAGCTTTGAGGCACAGAGCTGTACCTTGGCTTACCTTGATGTGGGCCCTGCAGCCACGCAGGAGAAAGAAGACCAAATTTGTTTCAGGAAATTCACCCCTTTCATTGGTCACAGTGTTTCACTTCTAAGGAAAGGGGAAGGTTTCAATGTGGCTGTGGAGCTACCTTAGCTCAGGTAGTCTCGACAGGATGGTTTTGTAGGGAAAAAAATACTTTTGTTAAAGCACTTGGCATGGACATTGGTAGTGAAGAATGTGGCCCTTTGCCAATATTTAAGCTTCATGTGATATCATCCAGATGCTTCATACATGCATATATGTGTATATGTTTATATACATACACATGCACACACACAAATATTAAGGAACTTGTAAAAGGTCAGCTTGCACACAACCTGTCTGAATTACTGTGCTGTTTATTTTCAGACATGTTTTCACTTATCTACAATTCCTGCTTTCTTACCATCATCTAGGAAGATACAACACTATCACTTTATCAATTTAGCTCAGCTGAAATCCAGTATACTATACATGGGGATAAAAATGTATCAGAACTGGTCCTTTCAGGTATGCATTAGCCCCAGAACAGACTTAATGAAGTAAGGGTTCATTAGCAACAGGTAAAGTAATTAGGAAGAGAATTATCTATGACTTGCAAAGGAAGTTTCCAAGCTTTCTCATTTTCTTTTTGCAGATTCAGAATTGCTAAAGTAAATGTGGCCTTTGAAATAAAATAATTTTCTGACTGGGAACATTCTGCTTGTCTGAAAAATAACAAACATGTGGATTATATTGCTATACAATCTGTGCTTTATTAAGGGTAAAAATAATACTCTGTAATTGTGTAGTTCATTTTGACTAGAAACCACATAATTATTTGCAAAAGTGACTGTGTTTTGCAAAATGGAAAATTAAGGACAGAGAGGTTAAAGACCTGAATTTTAAAGTGTGGAGCATTTAGTATTCCACTTAAAGTCTTGGTGAGCTGTAAGTGGTCAGCACCTCTGAAAATCAAACTTGTCCAAGTAGTCAGCCAACCCAAGATTAGAATTCAGAGCCCTCACCCTCTTGTCTGTGCTCAATACCTTAGGCCATGTGTATGTTCCAATAGATATTTAATTACTAAAATAATAATTACAAATCCATATGGTAATTGGTCTTAGTTGTCTTTGATGTAGATTGTGCAGAATCATGGGTAGGTGCCAAGTGTCTTGGGAGGTCATGGATGGTCTTGTGGGGGTGTCACCATGGCAACACTGATAGATGCAGAATTTCCAAGCAATGGGTTTACAAAGGGGAGCAAAACAGAAGACTCTTACACATTACGCAGGCTGTCAATATCTGTTCAAACACAGGGAATACAGATGGAATGCTTTCTAATAAAGTTGTTATTGTCTTGTCTCAGCATAATAATGATGCACTAAAAACTATGGATTAGCAGCTTAAAGGTAGAAGTAAAGTCAAAGCAGTGGGTACGTAACTCCCCGCCATATCCTAATTTTCTTTGTAGTTGCTATTCTGTCTGTCCAGTGACTGCTGCAGTGCAGCTGCGCAGCTAGAGAAACTAATATCGGAAAACTGTTATATTTTTAGTTTCATTTGTATTTTGATTACTGAGCAAGTAGCCAAGTCTTCAAGTGGCCACTTAGTTCCTGCTGTGAAGGCTAACCATGTTTAGAGATGGGCAGGAACTTTTTGACAAAGTCTTGGTCTTCAAAGGCACCAGTTTATTGAAGCCCAAATATTTATGTGCTTTTACAAACTTTCAGCAAAATGTAAGCATAAGACCCTTCTGAGTTTTCTAATTTCCAGGAAGCTGTACTAGATGCATTGCCTCCGAGTCAGTGATTTCAAGACTTCCAGCCTGCTTCCTGCGAGCTGGGAGGTTGGGATCTGGGAGAGCCTGAGGTCCAGCGAGGGCTCTTGTAGATTCAGCTCTGGCTTTGGAGCAGGAAGCTCCAAATTCCCTCCCTGACAGGGGTCTCAGGACTCCCAGGTTATTGATGGTGCAGCTCTGGAACTGGCGGACTTGAGAAGCATCAGTAATCCTGCCTGGGGTCATAGTTCCCAGACCTGCTGGGCTCCTGCTCATTGGTCCAGGGTGCTGCAAAATCCGGCGGTCTTCCCTGTTATTTAGATACTGTGATTTGATTAGAATAAATGGTATTTTTTCTCCACCCCTGAGGAGTTTCAAAAAGTCTAGTTTCTGTTTTGTGTCAGAATAGATTGTGTCACGGTTCTCCATGCAGATCTCCCATTTTTCTCTAAGCAAAGTTTCTTTGTTCTGCCTTCTGCACTATCTGCTCTGAGGGAAAGGGGGGGGGGGGAAACGAGGAGAGCAATAGCATCATATTTTTAAGTGGGAAACTCCCATATTACAGTGAAATGCAGCTCTAAAAAGAAATAAAACAAGGAAATGGACAAGTAGGGTAGAAGCTCCCATTTGCTAGTTTCTAATTTGGAGTTTCCCCACGCTGAAGAACAAGTGCAAGCCCCCCATAAAGCGTAAGGGAAAACTGTCACTCCAGAACACGTGCTGACCTTCCCCTTTCCTTATTATATTTATTCATACAAGGCTACGCTTGTCAATCTGCAATGCATAACTTTTGTTACTGTAAATCTATATGGTGGCCATAATGTTTTCTGTGTTGTTTTGCTTCTGCTGCTTTAGATTTCACTCTTTTATAGTGATCTCTCTGTATCTCTAGAGACCAGCCAAGAACTGTTTATCTGAAATCTCCTATTATAAAGATAATGTGCAGTTTTAAAATGCACTGTATTTAGAGATGTTTGGACCAGTGATTACCTACACATTAAAGTCATAAAAGAGGAAAATTAAGAGATAAACACTGCAGGAGGTATACAAATGGATACTTAAAGGCTTTAAAATGGTCCTTCTTGCTTTCATGTTCATATTTCTTAGCACTTTATAACTTACAGCTGGCAAAATTGATGTCACAGAATGTTTTGCCAAGAGTTAAATCCATCTAACCCTCTGACCAAGCCTCCTAAACTAGTAAACATTAAGTCCTTAGAAAGCATATTTGGCAGAGCAAAGACTTTATTGTTTCTTTTTGCTTCTGTGCACAAAGCTGTCACCTCCCTATTTGCCTTTCTGTCGGTCGTATGTTCTCTGAAATTTAACTGATATAAAGCTAATGGTACAAGATTTTTTTTTCCAGTAAAACCTTGGAGTATCACATATAATCGAATGCCTGGATATGACATGTGTCCTCCTGTGAACCGGGATGTGCGTTTCTTGGAGATGATAGTGTCACTGTTGGTCTCATCTACTTTGTGGGAAAGCAAACTGTTGGTCTTTGAAATAGCTGCTATAGATACTTGGATTTTGAAAAGAACCCCACATGAGTTTATGGAATCATAAAAAATAGGACAAGAAGGGATTGCAGGGCTTCATCCACTCTGTCTCTTGGGTATGAAACAGGACCAAATAGGCTTACTCTGTTCTTGATAGGTATTTGCCTAGCGTGCTCTGGAAACATCCAGGGGTGGTAATTCTACAATGCTTTCATGCAGTCTGCCTCATCACCTGACTGTCCTTGCCACTAGAAAGTTGTATTTTCCCCTCAAATGTTTTCTGCTTGTCCCCTGCTACTTTTTAAGCCATTGCTTCTCTTTCCATTGTCAGAGTGGATACGGAGATTAAAACCCTGCATTTCTTTTACAACTGCCCTTTATATATTTGAAGACTGTTATCCTGCCTCCCCTCAGTCTTCTCTAAGCTAAACAGTCCTGATCTTTCTCGATCTTTTGATCAGGTTTTCTAGACCTGATCATTCTTGTTATTTGCTTCTTAATTCCTTTTGGTAGATCCACATCTTTTCTGAAGTACAACGCTTAAAACTGTGCAATGCTGCAGAGTGGGTTTTACCCATGCGCAAGTGAGCAAGACATTGATTAACTTTGTATCTCACAGATGCTATTCCTCTTTTATACGTTCCAGGGAGTGTGAAACCACTGGCAGCAGGAGAAGGGGAAGAGGAGTTTTTAAAGGCCAAATGTCTTTCACCTTTCTTAAACGAAGGGTCCCTCAGACAGCATTGGGCTAATCGCATGAGTAAGACACGGAGGATTCTGACTTCAATAAATGCTATCATTTTATGTCATCTCAACATTTTAAAATACAGTGAGGGAGTTTTAATGCATTTTTCTATCTGATTTTAATTTATTATAGTTCCATATCTGGCTAAGTAGAGATAAGTATGCTGGTTATTTCAAAGTTTACAAAGTTGCTAGGTCAGTATTTTGCAGCCAGGGCTTTGTAATAGTCATCGTAAGACCAGAGCTCTAACAAAGTGGAGTATGCAACTGTAATCCATGGAGAATCATATTAGCATTTCTGCATTGCTAATTCTGACAATGGTAACATACTTCAATTTGATAAGAATTTAATTAATGCAGCATGGGCCTGTGTCCTAGTTTCACATTGCTTTAATATTAATGACAACATGCCTGAGACTAGATCACATTTAAATGTCAGTAGAATTGGTGGGTGGACCACGATGAGAATAAATTATTCACATACAAACAAGTGCATTAATGATTTTCTGTAAGACTTTTAACTTTTGGGAATGGCACTTGTATACCTGACAAGAAGCACTAAATATGTCTGGCAGGAGAAAACGGCAATACGCTAATTTTTTTGCCAATCTACAGGAGTAACAGATGTCTATTTAGCTTTCTTATGTAAAGGAATAACTTAAATCTAACCCCAGAGTGTAAATATCAAAGATATTTTAAACAAAACAGGCTTTTTTTATCAATTCAGGGAAAGGTCACCTATAAATATTTCATTAGCCAAATTCATTAATTTCAATTACACATAGATTGAATCTAATCCAGTCACTCTTCATCTCAACTACAATTAAAATATAACATGGGCTGAATCCGCTCTGGGATATTTGAAGCCAACAATTAATAAAGTAATATTTCAAATGAATTTTACTGTGCAGTGTTGCTGTTTATGTGAAATACATTGAAATTAATAAGGACAGGTCAATTTAATTCCTATTCAACCTTGCTAGTCTTGTGAAGATATGTTTGGTCTGAATATGAAATTTGGTCTAGTTTTTTCCTGGCTCCCTTTGATGTAATAATATACAGTATGCAAAGAGAAAAGCAAAAGAGTGATAAAAAGATTTTCTGTGCTAGAAAATCTAACCGAGAAGATGAAATACTGAAGACCTGTGAATGAAAGACATGACAGCCTTCTTTCTTGTACTCCTCCCAGCCCCCTCTAACTGTGGTTTTTGTCTGAATGAGTTATTAGTTTCTCCCTGAGTTCCCTTGATCTGAGTGACACACTGCATGTTTAAGATATAAGGAACGTGAAGCAAAATGTAGAATTAGCCTCTTGAAATTATGCATCTGTGTTCAGGGTTTTTTTTCCATGTTCAGATTTCATGTTTAGATTTTCTCAGCCTGACTGTCATGGGTAGCTGTCACCGAACTGTCACTTACCATTGCCTGAATAAGTGTTTTAATTAACTCTCTGTGCCCAAGGAAGTGGAAATTCCAAATATGAGAGTTTTGAGAGGGCCAGCTCTGGACTACAGATACATCCCCAAAGTGCTCACCCGAGAGCTGGGGGGAGACTGTGCTAGAAGCCATCTGAACTATTTTAAAAAAGAAAGAGGTTATTTGTTTTCAAAGATATTAAATGTAATACATGTTTTATTCCATGTATTGCTCAAAACTGTATCACACAGTGGGATTATGAAAAGCATGATGGAAAATGTGCTGAAGTTGATGGGAGTCTCTCCGTTGGTTTCAGATCAGACCTTTAATAAGAATGCTCTGTTCTGTCGTGGAGGAAACCTTGTCCTCACTCTCCTAAATGCCAGTTATGGTGGGACTGTCGCTCTGGGATCCAGCCCTCAAATGAATGGAGCTGATGTGCTTGCTGTATCACAAACCCAGATTTTACAAGATCTCCTTGCTCCATGAGTATGTCATGGCTCTGATTCCTGAGAGGAATAAGACCTATATAATTACTTATGCACTGTGTGCGAATAGCGTCAGCCTTCCACTTCCAAGGTGACATTAGCGCTGAATTTTGTTTAACGTGCAGATGTACTCCTGAGAGAAGACGCATCTCAGTTTTCTGTGCCGGCATTGTAACTGATGAAGCGGGCACCAGCAGTGAGGAAAGGGTTCCTGGTCTCTCTGGGAACCATCCCAGTACTCCAGACAGCGCTAACGGTGGCTGGAAATGAAGTGGGTGAAAGATGGTTGGGAGGGGCTCTGCACTCAGCCAGTTGGATTTGCCCATTTCAGACAGGAACCAGCCAGACTTTAGACTTGTCATGCAGTTGTTAGGGAGACCCTCTGTTACTCTCATTCCCACCTTTATTCTGACGTTTCTCTGTTGTTTTTTAAAATGAAGCCGTCATTGTCTTTTCAGTGATCAGCTTTGATAGAAGCATTTAAGTTTGCCAGCAACATGGTCTGTAAAGACCTGTTGGGTAGGACTTCTTTTATTCCTGAGCTCTGAGTTGCAAATGTCTTCCTGCACTCAATGACTTGTCTTGCTATGTTCATAAATATCTGTAGAGAATGAAACCAGTTCCAGGGGTCTCTTCTAGCTTAATGTATTGATTAGTTATGCACACATAACACTAGTAAGATAGTCGCAAATGTGTGTGTTGATTGTGACAATAATTTCTCATTAGAACGTTGATTTTTCAGTCTTTCCGAATTAGAAAAAGGGCCAGGAGTGATGCAAAGGAGAAAAAAAAATCATAACAGTCAGTTCAGCCACACAAATACCTTAACAACTCCATACTAGTATTGCACAAATCTTGATTCAGCCAGCAAAGTGTAAAAAGTAAACATGTAATACGCTATGAGAAGTAAATTAGATTAAAAAAAAATCAGGTTTAATATTTCAGAATGAGATTAGCGCAGGGAAGAAGACTTTTAAATATGATTATAAGCTAGCTGCTATGGGTTATTTACTTGATTTGGGATGTTGAGAAGAGGAGAATGTGATATTAATCTTTAATATAATTTAAATGTCGGGGAGGGAGTTCAAATAGTTAGGGCACTATTGATTGTGATGAAGATTGTAGAAAACAGGGCTTTATCCAATATGTAAGTCTAAAAACATACTTGGCATAGGTTACAAGCTCTGCAATTATTTTTATGAAATACTTGCATGAAAGGAAGCTGAGTAGAAAGACTCTCAGTCTCTCTAGCCTAATGCTGCAGTAGCTGATATCCTCATAACAGTTATTTTACCATGTCTAAAGATTTTCAATGTGTATTCTGTTTGGTTTATAAAAATCTCTTTTTATTTAAATGCTTACTGATATAGTGAAAAGTGTGATAAGGTCTCAGTTACATGTCTTAAGTCCAGGAGACTGATACCTACACGGTGTGTTTGTCCACAAACATAAACCAACGTCATGTTTGCCCTTAGTCTAGAGACATCAACACTTGAGATAATTGGAACTGTTAACTGTTTCAGTTAGAAGCGTAGATTTAAGACTAATTACTCTAGGCTGAAAGATTATTCCATTGATGACCATGATAAGAAAATTTTGTTTCCTTCACTGTGCTGATGATTTTGTTTCTTGTGTAGTTGAAGACTCCAGCTCCAGAAAATGAAAAGCTCAACCCTACCAAAACATAGGTGAATATTGGTTGATAACCTGACTATGATTCATGAACTGACTGAATCTTACTTCAAAGGCCTGGACTTATGATCAGGCCTGGGCTGTCTCAAATTACAGAACTAAGATGTATATAGTTCATCTGCAGTTGTACATAGAGAATTTCTTCACTTCTGAGTGCAGCTTTTGTCTGCATAGTTTACTTATATATAATCAACAATTATTCTTTTGAAATCACTTACAGATTAAAAAAATAGAGACTAACTGACAGAAATATCCTTTGAGCTGAGTTTTTTATTGGGAGAGATGCCAAATCCAGCTCAGTAGATTTCCCAATCATCTAAGTCATTATCCAAATCCAACATACTTAGTTTTTAATCTAGGGTACATCTTCAACTGACCATATAAAGTTCTGAGAAGTTTATTGATGCTTTGCTAAATATCGGCATAATAAATAGATATGCCTCCTTCTTCCCCAGCTAAAGGGCCCGATGAAAAGCATCAAGGTGAGAATGGTGAATCCAAGAATAAACACTGACTGTGAGAAGTTGCTGACACTATCCATCTGAGAGTTCCACACATTTTTAAGGTGCTAGTCTTTGTTTTAGAGTGCTTAAGCTTATATAGTGGAAATACTGGTTAGCAGAATAAATTAGTGAGTTCAAAACTGCTGTTTAACCACAGTTGCCAAATTAATGTGTAAGAGACAGTATCTAGAGTAAAACCAATGAATTCATCTAGTCAGGGATGCTCATTTAATTATGTATTGACTTGAGCTGGGATGTTCAGCTTGTTCTCAATACTGAATATCACTTTTACATATAAGGGGCTACTACTGTTTCACTGTGGCACAGTTTCTAGCCTGCTGATTAGAGTACCCTTGGGGAAACAGACTGTTTGAAGCCCTGAAGCCCTGAAGTTGACGGAGCTGCTTGTATATTAAACAGATTTTCCTGTGCTGGATACTGTTTAGAGTCAAATCATGTCCACCAGTATATTTCTGAGAGCAGGACCCAATGATGGGTCTCTAGAAGGTGTGGTAAAGCACTTTGTGCATTAAGGAACCGCATCATTTTGAGCGGGACTGCGGTGGAGTTATATGTAAGGAAGAACCCTTATGTACAGGTCACGCCAAGCTGTTCAACACTGACAAAATACTGGGGCACATTTATCCCAGAACAGAGCTTTAACCACCTGATGAATTTTACTAACAAAAACTTAGTTGATAAGTAGGTGTTCAGGTTATCTTACACCTGGATTTCAACACCCAAGTTTTGTAAAAGAACAGAAAAATTCTGTTTATGTTATTCATTCATCAGGTTTCTGTTTCTGTTTTTGATCAAGGTGTGCTGGGTGAAGTGTCCGAGGTAGAAATATGTGTGAGATACAGATCCTAGCAGGCTGAGGAGATTTCAATCACATTTCAGGTGAGTAGCCAGTACAGGATCTAGGTGTTATTTAGACAGATGATTGATAGCCCTTCTGGTAATGGTCTTTTGAAGGGATACATGAGGAAGACTGAGGAATGTCCTTCTGTTTAACCTGCATAACTGTGCAGCAAGTAATGTGTTATTGGATCTGAAATGAATCAGTGATGCTTGCTCGGGAGGAGTGAGATTTGGAGGTGTAGACCCAGGGTGTGTACTGAGGCTGAAAGCAGAAATAGCCTGGAGAGAGGGATGATGTTTTCGTAGCCTTGATCAGCGCAATTTCTTTTGGTCTGCACTACAAAATTTTGCTGGCCTAAGAAGCTGCAGGGTTAGATCATTATTTGTCCAGTCTAATGGCTGATATTCTGGGCTGCTGTTCATAAAGAAGTTTTTACATTTTAGAGGTAGTAAAAGGCAGTTCCTTATTTGAAGTCCTGGCTAAGTAAGAATAGACTTTGTTTCCACGGTTCCACTGTGTTAGTTAAAATGTTTTGTTCTGTGCTTTCTCAGTGGGGAAACTAAGCATTTTTTGTTAAGTTCAGCTGGGTGGTCACCACTTTGTGTAACTTTTGCTCATCACCAACACCTGAGCTCTCTTCAGTAGCCAATATAGCTAATGTTTGTCATATATTTCCTCAGCGGTTTCTTTATCTTCACCCAATGAAGCAAGGGGTCAGCAGTATCTTTCAGTCATTTCACTGTCTGTGGTGATTGAAACTTGCTAAATTTTTTATTTTTAATTAGGTTCCTTAAAAGGTACACATTGTGTATCTGCCAGACAAGGTGATGTCAAAGCAGTATCCTCTGTTCTAGGAAGAGAAAGTAGTAAGACCTGTGACTTTTCATAACTATTCAGAAAGTTCATGCCCAAATTCCCAGTCATATTCCAAGTCTAGATGAGTTTTGTCTCCTCAACCTTCTGTTGTGCCACAGCAGATGCTGTCATTAAACACAATTGTCATATTGCAGTGTTACAAGTTCTTAAACTTGAAGGGACAAGGTCTTGTACCTGATTTGAAATTTCATGGAAATCAGTAACAGTCAATAAGAAAAGGGCTTGATTAGCTCATAGTAACATATTCTGCAGAGGAGGTGTGTTGTAGCGATCTTTACTAGTTGGCAATTCCTAAGCATTGAGGGCTGCATGTCCATCTGCATCCCATTACCATGGTCCAGCCAAAATACGATGAAAGTGTGAGCAACATGAACCATGTCGAGAGTCATCCATGTTACAGTGGCAAATTCTGCGTTTCTAGGAAAGATGAAAAACATTTGCTGCTACAGGGGAAGTTAGTTTCAGGCAAGAAACCAGGAGTGAATAAATGAAGGGCTGGGTATCCAAAGGGGTAACCAAAAGAGACTGTATTGTGTCTTCTCTTTCTCATGACCATAGCAGTCTCATTTGGTGCAGTCTGCGCAAGGAAATTTTAGAACTTTTCTTCCTCTGCTTTCAATCCTTTACGCTCTCATTATCACTTCAGAGACATTCTGTACTTTTATTCCTCTTGCGAAGAAGCCAATACTAAAATGAAGAGCAATGCTCCCCAAGTTATTTTACGTTTCTGAATGTAGTATCTAAAATACTCCACAGAATTTGAATAAAGCCACTGTTGTCTATGTTGAGGTTGTTACAAAAGAAAAGCAGAAACTCTCACGGTGCTGGAAGCCTACTTCTGAAATTATGTTAGTGATTTATAAATAACTATGTAAATAATGCTTAAATTTTTATATATGATTGAATACCTGAAAATCAATAGATATTTCTGATTTTTAAATATATCTGTAAATCCATTGGACAGTGTTTGTTGGAGAACATCACATATTATACTTAGTATCATTCTTCACTCTTATCAGGAAGAAACTGAATGCAGGTTCAATGAGATTTAGTGTCTGGTCAGTATTACTTTGGGGAAGGTATTCAGACATCGTGTTCTCAGCTGACTGCACTAAGTCATTGTAATTTTTTCTATCCTATTTAATAAGTGGACAATAAGAATGAAAACAGGTGGGACCACCTGCAGTGAGAGCAGCAGTCCCTTAATTATACTTGTATCAGCCCTGGAATTTGTGTTGGAGTGAGAATAAGGAAAGTAAATTCATACGAATTTATATATGATACAAAATAAGCAGCAGTATAAAAATAAACAAACCAAAACCAAATGCATTTCTTTTACTAGACTGATATTCATTCAGAATAAATATAAACTTCTCTACTGGTGACTCAGGTTGATATTAGGTGGTGGTGCAAATGTGCTGACCAGTTAGAGAAAATCAGCAGCAGCAGCAACAGCAGTGGTAGTCTCCATGGTGACAGAAGAGCTAACAACAGACCAGCTATTTAAAAAAGGAGAATAATGCTTTTTGTTGCTTTTAAAAGAAGGGAATGTCTCTATGACAGTTTGAACAGTTTTGAAACTCTGTTTATTGACCTATGGAGAGCTAAGCATGCGGGACAGCAGTACTCTTACTTCTTTTTTTCTTTTCTTTGCTACATCCCCTCTTCCTCCACATTTTTTCTCAAGACCCTGTCGGGCAGCCTGCTTGGTGCACTTGTAGAACACAGTTCACTACTAGGTTTCAGATCATCAACTAAAAGACTTGAAATAGTTTCTAATTTGGGGAGGAGGTTCTCTAGAAAAAATATTTAGGCTGTAATCATATGTTTGTGGAAAAAGTGAGAGATCTTAGCCAGAGCTGTCAAACCTGGGAACCTAAAAATAACTACTTAAATCCATCCTGAAGCAAGTTAACTATTTGAAAGTACTTATGTCATGACCTATACTTTCTGCCTTTTCAAAGGTGTTTTGCTAGAAACAAGGTATTGAAGTGAAAAACCTGTGTGCACAGCTGTTTATCATGACACCAGTAGTTCCACCTACTGGTGTTCTTTCTTCCCACTTTCTCTTCTCACTCCAGTTCTGGCGAGGATTAGAGATGTTTTTAGTGGAGGTTTCCTAGCCTCGCCTAGAAAAACCTCCTGGAAACCATCTCCAAACACCTCAAGGACAAGAAGGTGATTTGGAGTAGTCAGCATGGATTTACAAAGGAGAACTCATGCTTAACCAACCTGATAGCCTTCTACAATGAGGTGACTGGCTTGGTGGACCAGGGGAGAGCAGTTGATGTTGTTTACCTCAACTTGAGTAAGGATTTTGACACTTTCTCCCATAAAATTCTCATAGACAAGCTGACAAAATACAGGTTGGAAAAATAAACAGTGATCTGCGTTGATAACTGGTTAAATGGCCAGGCAGAGAGAGCTGTGATCAGTGGCACAAAGTCCAGTTGGAGGCAAGTCACTAGTGGTGACTGGACTACTGACAGGGGTCAATACTGGGGCCAATGCTGTTTAACATCTTCATTAGTGACCTGGACGCTGGGATGTAGTGTACCCTCAGGAAGTTCACAGACGATGCAAAACTGGGAGGAGTGGGAGATGCAGGAGAGGGAACGTCCTGCCATTCAGAGGAACCTGGACAGGCTGGAGAAATGGGCAGAGAGGAATCTGATGAAGTTGAACAAGGGGAAATACCAAGTCCTGCATCTGGGGAGGAATAACCCTCAGCACTAATATATGCTGGGAGCTGACTGGCTGGAAAGCAGCTTTGTAAAGAAGGACATTGGGGACTTGGTGGACAACAAGCTGACCATGACCCTGTAATGCACCCTTGCGGCAAAAAAAGGCCAACAGTATTCTGGGCTGCATGAGGAAGATAATTGCCAGAAGGTTGAGAGGAATTATCTTTCCCCTCTACACAGAACTGGTGCGGCCACATCTTGAGTGCCGAGTCCAGCTTTGGGCTCCCCAGTAAAAGAGAGATGTGGATTTACTGGAACAAATCCAGCGCAGGACCACTAGGATAACGAAGCCACTGGAGCATCTGCCATATGAGGAAAGGCTGACAGACTTGGGCCTGTTCAGTGTGGAGAAGAGAACGCTTAGGGAGGATCTCATCAATGTGAAAAAATGCGTGATGGGAGGGAAAGAAGATGAGAGAGCAAAGCTTTTCTCAGTAGAGCCCACTGACAGGACAATATGTAATGTGCACAAATTAAAAAAATAGGAAATTCCATTTGAACTCAAGAAAACACTTTTTTATTGTGAGGGTGGACAAGTGCTGGCACGGATTTGGCAGAGAATTTGTGGAGTCTCCATCTGTGGAGACAGGCGTTTTCTATTACTTTTCTTTTGCCCTTTCCTTGCTCTGCATGTCCCTGGATACATAAAATACATTCTGATGAAGCATTTAAATCTGTATGAAGTACTTCGGACTCTTCTCAGTAGTGAACTGCCCCTGATGTATCCAGTAGCATTTCCAATGCTCAAGGTAATACTGGGTTATTATTTCATCGCAAAATGCATGACTGGATGGTGGCACGTGGTGCTGATAGGACTGCTTAATGACACAGCTTCATCCTGTTCCCACGTTTTTGCACAAATTACATTTGGGGAGAGCATCATTTCTGGCTGGTGGATTCATAGCCGCTGCCATGTGACAATGGTGCAATCCTGGAAATCAGGTGTTAAAGGACAGGCCTGGCTCTAAATAGAGGCAAATCAGGCACAATGATTATGATGGAAAAAGCAGACAGACCACTTTATCTAATTGGGATCCCTGAAAAGTCAGATTGTCAGCTAGTGCTACCATTACTTTCAAGTAATGGATGAATAAGGTGTTATCTTCTGCTGAAGTAGGGAGAGAGATCCTCACAGAGGTTGCTTTAGTTATCCTTCATATTCCTGTGCTGCTTGCTTCTTC
>NW_008825547.1:7133172-7133636 GCF_000699105.1 Pygoscelis adeliae
AAAAGGAGTGGCCCAGTCCTTGCACAGGTCGTGAGGCATCTTCTTTCATGGCAAAGCTCATGTTATATATCTCAGGAACCTTGAGCTGGCTCTTGGTAAAAAGAAAGTAGCACTCTATTGTATCTCAATCTTACTGTCTGTGACAATGTCACTATTTGTCATATTTATAGCAAAGACAAATCATTCTAGCTTCAAAATAATTTTATCTTTATTGCTATAACTTTGTTGGAAATATCAGTTGGATTATGAAGACCAGATTTAGAGATGCTGGCCTCAAATAATTCAAGCAAAAATCATTATGAATGCAGTTTTCACAACTTCAGTTACTATCCCTGCTCCTAGGTATAAAAGGAAGGAATTTATATGGATGCAGAGACATACTGCGGCATAACTAACTATCACAACCAATTTCTAACACAAGTTCATACTCACATATTTTCATTCATGATTTTAGAGAAGCTTGA
>NW_008825547.1:7133660-7144031 GCF_000699105.1 Pygoscelis adeliae
GATCCACTATTGTGGCAGCAGTCTTTTATCAGTGCACCACTTACCGTAGGATCATTATTACCTCAAACTTTGGGTATTACTGTAGCTAAGATTGTCTCGCCACAGCTAGTAATGAATGACTTCGATGTTTCTCCCTGTTAGCTCGCATGCTGGTATGGGATCATTCTCAGTATATGAGAGTTACGTGCTGAGGTCTGAACACTGCCTTGCCAGTCAGTCAGGTAAATGCTTTGTTTATTAGTTGAGTTAAGCACTGGTGAAATCATTAGCATGTTCTGTTTATGGTCCAGCTAGGAGATGGCTTTGTCTAGCCATACCCAAGGGATATTTTTGTTTCTCGAGTGAGGTAGGGGTCAGCTGATAGTCTTAGGAGAGGAATATGAAAACTTGATTTTGTAGTTAATTATCAGATTCATGAAGCATGGGTAGTCTTCAGGAAAATGTGAATATAAAAAGAAATTCCTAGGGGAAAATGGGTATATGCTTACAAATCCATTTGGAGATAGTCCTCACTCAGTGAAAATGATTCATGGGATAAAGATCATGGCTGAGAATTGGATTCAGTTGCCTACGCATCCCAACAGCTTTTTAACTGGATGGAACGAAAGGAAAGCTCTGGGAAATAAACTGAAAAATAGATGGCTTTAAACAGTACTTTTTTACATGTCTGTAAAAAGAAAACTTCTTTACATTTCTTTTTCAAATCTGACTCTAGTAATTTCTTAATAAATTGTTTATAAGATAATTTTATTCTTTTCATTTTTCTGGTTTTAAAAAGGTGATTTAAGGTGGCAGGTTATGCAGTAGCATTGCATGGAGACTGCAATATCCTGCAATAGTATCCTGCAGTAAGCAGGAGACTATTCCACTCTCTAGTAACCTGTCCTGTCGTACAAGCTCAGAAATACTGAGAATTAGTAGTGTTCTCTCTGAAGGTGTGTGGGCTGCTTCAGCATCTGGTGAAACAGATTTCTTGTTTGGGAGGCAGAAGGACAAGCATTAGCCAGAGAAGAGCTGTGAAGAATGTAGGAAAATGCCTGAGCCCTTGGGATCTCCTGCATATCACTGTTTAAGTGATGTGTTGCAAATACGCTATGGATATCCTGCAGTTTATCATCAGCAAAATTCATGAGTTCATGAGACATCTAGGTGAGTGCCTAAACTATCCTCTCTACTTAGCTGCATAGGCATCAGCTATGGGAAAATCAAGGAAACTAATCAAACAAAAGCACCACAAGTGTCTGCAGCTTAATCACAAGAATAATGTAATTAATATTTGTCAAAGGGCAAACAAGGACTTTGAGAAGTACTTAGTTGGAGTGCTCACATAAGGGAAGTGCGTGTGCAAACATTCATGCTATCAGGATTCTTTTTAGGAATAGAGCTGTCAGAGCAGCAACAGAAACAGGTGCAAGAACAATGGACAATGTCTCTCTTGCCATGTGTCTCTGAGTTTGAAGGTATTGGCAAGATAACTTACACCAACTTAATGCCTTTTTGTGGAATAGCTGTGTCCTTCAGATGCAGCATCAACCTCTCTCAAAGTATGGATAAGGAAGGCAATTCAATTTTCTGAATTTTGAGTATCCAGTTCTAATTTCTGATGTGCCTACAGTCTTTTTCACTTTTTAAAGATATCAAATTTAAAATTCCATGAATGCATCTATAGGCTAGTATATTTATTTGGTCAGTTTTCCATTTTAAGGACACTGACATAAAAGGAACAAGCAAAGAATGTAGAGAAGTAAAACAGAATGGCAAAACCACCATGACTTTGATATAAACTGACTCATGTTCTCAAAATAGCATCATAGTTAAATAAACATTTTAATAACATTGTTTTTTTTCTGTCATCACTTTATTCTTTTTGATGTGTCAGGCACATTCAGAGCAAATTTCTGTACAAACTCCGGTTAACCGAAGAGTTCTTACCATGACACGCATGCTGTACTGGAGTCCATGAGTTTGCATTCGCTACGGTGTAAGGGGCAAGAATCCAACAGCTGAATGCACAAGTACACATTCTTCTTTCAGATACATTAAAGATTTTGGAGGGTGTCTGATGTCTGTCTGTGTTCATCCTCTCCATAGTCTTGTATTTGAAATCATTATTTGCTTGTGTTATATTGATTGGTTTTCCCCTATTTTTTATCAGCCATAATATTTTATGTATTCAGGTAACTTGACACTAGAATCTCCTTTATTTTCTGCTAACTGTTGTTGGTGGTTACTGTGGAGACTGACAGTAACAGTGGCTTAGAGCTCTAATTATCTTGTTTTTAGAGATTAAAAACAAATTTGAAACAACTTTAATAAAAAAGAGTGAATTAACTTTTTCTGCAAACCTTTCCAATTATAGTTGACAAGTAATTTGCTTAGATAATACAAGAAACTCCAATACTTTTGGATAGCTGTAGTAACAAATAGAAGCAGATGAATTCAATACTCAAGAAAGTACAAATGGTTTTCTTAATGACAAACACCATGTGGTGATAGATTTATTTCAACTCTTTTGACTGTATCTTGGCTTGACAGGCTATTCATCAAAATTGACACTTGGAATAGAGTGCTGTTTGGAGGGAAAATTTAATCATTCTTGAAAGACCACAGACATTGTTCTCATCATAAATCAGAGGTACAGTAGGTTCAGAAACGCATCAAAAAATGAACATTTATTGTCTGTACACGATATGTCAGGAACTTACGCATTCACAAAGAGTGTACTTCGCCTCTCTGAGAAGAAAGTCCAGCTGAGAACTTTCATCTAGTTTAATTTTCAAGTTTGACTTTTCTTCCCAGAAGACCTTGTCTCTGTACGAGTCTCTACACAAGCCAGCAGAACTTGGAGAAGAATTTTCAAAGCATATGTCTGACCAAGATTACTTTCCTATACCTCTACAAACATTTTTAATGAACTGCTTCTGTGTCAAAAGAAGATGATGCCATGCCTTTTAATTTGGTGACCCAGAAAACTCTGTGATGTTGATGTGACCCAAGGGCTTGTGCATTAAAATTAATCTGTGACAGACACTGCATATTAACATGATACTTCATGCCTTATCATACTAGTTTTAGACATTATTTTTTTCATGCTGTCTCTGATCCTTTCTGGAGGGCAGAGTTTGTGGCTTGGGAGTAGCACCTTTAAAGGAAATGCAAGTGTGCAGCATGCATGTTGCAAACCTAGACAAAATTGCTTTTATTTCTGTAAAAGCGCATACTTCCTGCTGCTGGAATTACAGAATGGCTAATTCTAAAGGTGGATGAGTGTCAGCTCCAGGTGATTGACCTGTTCCTGAAGTTTAAAATGTTTAATGAGACACAGCTAAGCGGGATGCCGATTGCTTGCAAGTTTTCCTTTTAAAAGCATTTATCACATTGTTCCAAAGTGAGACTTTCAAGTATCGTTCACTTAAACTGGCCTCCAACTCAATTTGCAATTGCTGTCTTTAGTTTCCTGCCCCTGCCCACTGCAACATCTGCATTTAGGAATAGGTGCCTTTCTTTCCACTTATGTACTGTAGACCTACAAGATAGATGAGGTGAACAAAGGTGAACAGAACCTACCCATTTCTAGTAGGAGCAACACAGAATGTTACTTCTCATCTGGCAGCCTGTGCTAACTTAATGTGCGTGAGCCAGTCCTTTCTTTTTTTTTTTTTTTTTTTTTTCCTTATGCTGGCAGTTCTCTCATCCAGCAGTAAACCAGATCAGCTCACTGATAAGGCATAAAATTAACTCCACATAATGAAAAAAACCTTAGTTTGATGCCAGCTCACTGAGCTGAATGGGCTCACAGCGTGTCGGAGCAGCATCAGCTAGTACACAAGAAAAGGACTTAGTGTGGCTTAGATACCTGCACGCCCACAGCCTAAATCTAATCCTGCCTGGTTAAGCCCGTATTCATAGTCGTGACAATTGTGGCATTAGTTGTGAGTCAGCAGCTCTCAGCAGTTGTGTAAGTATTGGTTTGGTTATTCAAGCGGCAGGAAGAGTCATGGTGGTATCTTTACATGAAGAAGGTTGAAATGGTAGTGGAGAACGTCTCATACTGACCCTTTGGGATTCTAAATGTTGTAAAACTATGTGCTGGCCTTCTTTTTATATTGATTTTGCCTGCACAGAGAAGCAGTAGACTGGCATGCTATGTGCACATAGACCAAAGATGATTAGTTGTTGCAACAAGTCCCACATGCAGTGGTCAAGCTCCCTTACCCTGGTCTCTTATCTTTACTAATGCCTTAGGCTTTGGGAACTCATGATCTAGTAGGATTTGTGGTGGCCATTTAAAAAGGCAAAGTAGGTGGCAGACTGTCAGGCTATTGTGTGGTATGTTATTCCATATGAAATTAGAGTTAGAGTTTAGCTGTTACATAAAATGGCATTGTGAAAGCCAATCCCAACATTGCTTGTTATTTCTGCTGTTTGTTATTAAAAGACACATAACAAAACAATTATGCTAACAGATAACAGCAGATTAGAGATTTTACTTTGGGAGAGTGAGTTTTATGTATTTTATCAGCAATTCCCTTTTATACTTAAAAAAAAAAATCTTCTTATGAAAGAATTTAAGGATTTTTGTTTATTTTTACCATTGCAGAGGATGTTTGAAGGAGTGGTTTCAAGATGAAAATTTACAGTGGCCCCAGTTTGAAAAGTTAAAGTCAAAATACAGCTGAGTCTCCGTATTTTTACTCGGTTGTCACATATAAAGTCCTCCTGAGAAATGCTGGTTTGGGATATGTAGAATATTTAAGAAAACCAGTGGTGTCTTAACTGTATGTTATTTGTGTGTGGAAAGGACTGGTCACTCAAAATGGTAGAAACAGCATTCTAATTACTTAGATTGTGTAGGTCTTCTAATTTGAAGCATAACCTATATTATAGCATTGTCAACCTGCAGAACAAGAGCTTCTTGGTGAACAAAGTTACAGTACGGATTAGTACTGAGAAACCAGAGTGTGAAGTGCAAACTTTCAACATGATTTAGTAATAGGAAAAAAAAAATGGTGAAGAACATCTGGGGCATGTTAACAGTAATACAGTTTTATGGAGACCTGATAGACCCAACCTCAAGGAAGGTATATAAAGTGTGTAATGTACTGGAAGCTCTTCTCATTGTGTGTCCTGGATAAAGGTAGAGGGATGGTCTGGAGCCAAGTGCTTGTTAAAAGAAAAGGATTTGGGCTGCTTTCCTCTATCGTGGACTATCCTGAAGAAAAAGATAAGGCATTTCTTATAGACAGACACATTTTTTTTTACATTGACCTGTGGTGTCAGCTGGACACAGGGAGGGTACCAGCCTAGGCACTGGGGTGAAAGGTGGAGTGGTTGCAGCTCCTATTGTGCCCATGGCCCAGGATCCATATGCACAGCTGAAGTGGGTGAGATACAGTCTACATCACTCCCACCCTGGAGGTAAATTCAGTGTGCAGCTGGATGGATGCGTACTGGGAGAGTGGCACGTGGCCAGCGGACTCTATCTCATAATCCAGACGTTCAGATTTTGTTTCTTAGCATTCTGTGAACTTGTGAGGGTTGTGGCTCAGGTGCTTTATAGGTGCCTTTCGATTATGATCTTTGTGCAGTAATGATCCATATTCACTTATATGGTACTATCACTTGTTCCCTTTTTATGCAAGTGAAATACATTTTCATAATTTAACCTTTCATGTCATTTTTTCCATGATCCATTAACATTGTGAACTGTAAATCTATAGTACACAAAGATGATTTTTGTTTTATAAATGAGAAAGCCAGCTTGTTTTTGGAATGGAGAGCCCAATAACTTAGAGAATTAAGTGAACAAATCAGGCACTGGAAAGCTGAGATGGCAACATCAAACAATATAATGAACAGAGCAATCATTCTAGGAACAACAGAAGAACAGATAAGAGTGAAGTTTATCTTTGCCCTTAGGGAAGCACTATGAAACAAAATACAGGATTGCCTGTTTTCATTAGTGAGTTTAAAAAAAAAGAAAACACCTTATCAGTTATGGGAAAGAAAATTTGTTTTGCTCTTTAGATTAAATTTCCTGAGGCCAGAAAAATACATAATGTATATTAAAGTTAGTACTTAATGGATTTTTTCTGTGCATAGTCTTTATTTACTTTTGTTAAAATGATGAGTTTGTAACACTGAACTTTGATCAGTAGATTCTGCATCGGTTTGCTGTATCTCGAGAGTTGTACGTCAGAAGAAACTTTGGGGATGAAAGGTTCTAGTACTTGATGAGTTAGTTAGATGGACTGATGGGGTTTATGTCCAAATCATCGAGAATCTGCAGAATCATGTACAGTTACGTTTTAATGCAGAATAACTGCGTAAAGATGAGTTTTGACAAAATTTCTCTAAAATCTACATTTCAGACTTAAATCACAGGTTTGAATTGTCTTGGGTCCAAACTAAAGGAACAGTTTACACAAGCATCTACAAAATAAGCCATATTCATTCACATAATGGTACATTGCACTTTTGTCTTTCCGACTATTAACACATAAGCTCATTTACCTGAGGTCTAGTGTAGCTAGCAACCTACAGCAGGTATCTCAGTAGTAGACCCATGTCTAAACATCATAATTAAATCAGCATTAAACAGCCGAGCAGGCTCCTGAAAGTGCTCCTCTGGCTATGTTTCAACAATCATAATTCAGGATAGTGGTTTTCTCCAAGTTATATTTGATCTAATTTACTTTTATTAATTATTATACAATTAGTACATGAAGAAATGCTAAGTTCTTGCCTCAAGCATCTCCCAGTCAAAAGGCCTGACTGTTTCTTACTCAAATTAATGGAAAGGCTACCACTGGTTTTGGTTAAATTTATTTAGAATTTTAAGACAGTATTTTTGGGATTATTGGAATGAAGAGATGGTAGAATGGAGAGCTGGAGCACTTCTCAGGCTTCTTAAGAGGCAAGAGGATGGGAGTGCCAAGAGCAAACAGATGGCGTTGGTGAGACACGGTTCTTCAGTGCCAAGTTCGGTAAGGCCTGTCATTTTTATCAGTAAGTTTCCTGATACTGATCCCACTGCTAATATTGTTTTCTTCCTTGACTTTTGAAACATGCCCAGACTGATATTAGATAACTTCATCTTCTGTCTTCATCTTCTATCTTCATACAAGATAGCAACAATCTTCATTATATGCCTGCACATAATTAGTTACAAGAAAAGCACATTTAACTCCCTAGAATCATTCTTGTGATTCTCCTGTGTTTATGTTTTCCCTTCCTTTGGTCTGTAGCTATTACCTAGGGCTGTAAGCCCTTTGGTGCCGAGATCCTCTTTTGCTTTACGCCTGTAAGTGCTACCATTCCAGTAGACTGAAATGGAGCCTAACTTTCATCTGCGCCTGCAAATGATGCAATAAGAGCATGCTTTTTCAAATCCTACCTTTACCCAGTGAGAGCTGAAGATGGTAACTGTATCCAGGATATTATCCATGAATATTTTTATAAATAGAAACAGAAAAATCCATTTGATGAGTTTCCAAATCTTGCACTCAATGTTCATAAATTTTTGAATGGATGAAGAGTCATTTGAATTTATTAAAACATTAATGAACATTGACTAAGTTAACATGAAAGTAGGGGGAACCTTTCATAAATGAAGAGGCACTCATTTATATGTGAATACTGATTTTCCTGTCCAGTAATATGTCCCTGCTGGAACATGTAAGAAGTATAATTAGTCATCATGTCAGGAGACACAATACTACTATTCTAATGAGTAATACAAAAGCACAAATAGCAAATGTGAAGAACATTGTGAGGAATAAGATGTAAATGTAAAAATATGATATAAGCATCTGTAATATTTTCACATAAAGGGTACACTGAACTATTTTGTTTTAGGAAAGAATTTGTAAAATTATATATATCCTTTAGAAACAGTAAAAAAAGCAGCCGAATTTAGTGAATAAATTTTATTTTTTAATAATCTTCTTTACTATTCCCAAATTTGAAAAAGATTGTCAAAAAAAATATGGAGCATTACCAGGACTATGGGGTTAAATGGATCCAATGAGGAAAAAGTTTAGGGAGATATTAGTGTTAAAAAACCCCACACTTCTAGAAGTTACTATCTTCATACTAAAAATTTGGACTAGTAACAAACTGCTACACAGTGAAAGTGTTGTTCAATACCATCCGACACGTTTAGGTTAGTCCTGATTCTCCAATTGTTATTCTCCTGTTGCAGTGAAAGGTTCGACTGATATTGTTGCTTCCAGATTTTATACTTGCTTATGAATACTGTAAACAAAAATTTTCTTTTTGACTGACACTTATGTTCCTCTGTTCATATAAACTCAGAGACCTTTTGCCAACTTTATATGTCCTTTAGTGGAATCTTTTTTTTTTTTGCCTTGCCCCTGTTGTACCTTCCTGATTGAATGTTGAATGAGATCTCTAGAGTGTAGAAAAACAGGGAGCAGGGTGGGAAACTCCTTTTCTGAAATGTGTGTAAGATCTTAAGCATTTACAAAAGCTTGTCTTCGTTTGGGAAAACTTAATTATCTTTTATTGATTCACTGGAGCATTTCTGTGTACCCCCTTTACTGGTCACCAACAGGGCTCAGAAGATTAAAAAATTAAAATCTTACATTTCTATGATTTTTTTTACCTGATTGAAAGTACTTAATATTCTTCAGATCATTAGTAAAAAACCAACAAAACCAAACACAACCTCCTGCCTCCCCCCCCAAACCAAGCAGCCAGGCAAAGCAAAGCTAAGTGTTATACTTTTCTGTATTTGGAAGAAAACCTAAAGCCTAGTGACCTCATCTTCATTTCAAGTTCACTTCTTAATGATATGGTTAGGAGATGACACTGCCGAGTACTTCTGAAAATTAGGCCATGTGTTAGCACCAAAATTGGAGTTGGATGAAGAGACACTTTTAATGTGTTAAGTATTCTCTAAGAAATCGTCAATTTTTTTTTTTTTTTTTTTTGAGTGTTTCTTCTACCTTGCATATTTCATCACAGGTCTTAGGGAAAGGAGCATGTCCTTCCCCTTTACAACTAGCAGTGTAGCTGCAAAAACACATGGTGGAGACATGGGACTCAAATAATACCTACCCACTGAATAGGAGCAAGTTTGAAGCATCTCCTTCAGTTTCTACCACACAGAGTTCTCTATCTTTGTATCAATAATTAAAGATTGATGAAGCAAGAATCCAGGACAGGGATCTATAGACAGTAGGACCTCACTTTCTGATTGTCTTTAGCCAGAACATTTTCATTTCACTCTTAAAGATTGTGAGACAGGCATCATGGGCCAGGGGGTATCACTTAACAGGCATGTGGGTACATCAGGCTCACATTCCTGCCCTAGTGAATAGTTCATTAGTTATACAAGGTGGAACAGGTCATCCCATCCACAGTGACCAATAACCTGATTGTAAATGCATGCCCTTGGGCCTTGAAAATTAGTTGAACAGTTTGTAGCCTGTGTTAGGCAAAGTTTCATGTTCAGGAGGAGTAATTTTAATGTTGATCATAATGCCTGTATGGGGTAATTTGTCTCTAACCCTGCTGTGGACACGGCTGGGAAAAAACCCTGAACAAAACTGAATTCATGTTTTTGCAGAGAGGTGCATTTTCATCAGATTGGCTTTTTTCCTGGAAAAATGTCTTCCTGAAAATCTTTCTGAAAGCAAGCACTGGATACTTACTGCAGGAATTGAAATGGTCCTGTGAAGTAGGCCGGGTTTTATACCAGTCTCCCCAGGCAAAGGAGAGAGAGTTATATCTTCTGTGGAGTTTGTGGATAACTTAGTAATAATAGATGGATTTTTGACTGAGGAGGACTCTGCAAAGGTTTAGCGGGTGGTGAGATGTGACCCCAGCCAGTGACACTAACTATAATTGCTTCGCGTTCACCTTGTGCTGCCCCACAGGTTTTTGGAGGCCTCCATCTGTTACTCCCCACATTGCAGGTGGATTGTCATCTCCTTGGGGCAGTGATTACCTTTTCATGGTACGTATGCTTTGTTTTATACTGAAGGGCTAAGCAAGCCCCGATGGTGGCTTTTACGTGCATCTGCAAAATAAATAATTCAGCCCCAACAGTAAAAAGTATTTTCTGCTGGGACTATTTGCTGGTGATACAAGAAACCTCGTTACAGAAATGCTGCGGGAGCTACTCTCCTTTGCCTCTGCCTGTGCATCTTTCCTCTCTCCAGTTCGTTAGGAGCTCGGCCGTTGTCTCAGGTGCGCAGAGCGATTCAGGGACTTGCTGATATTTGTACAATGGGCCAGGGAGAAAACATGAGAAGTAAAAAGTAGGTTTCTCCGTTCCCAAGGCATTGCCTTTACAATACATATCTCTCCTGATCACATCTCTCCTTTTTCCTCCATTAGGTACTC
>NW_008825547.1:7144051-7147590 GCF_000699105.1 Pygoscelis adeliae
AACTGACCTTTTTTCTCTCCTGTTTCATGAGGATATGGCATCTATTAAAACTGAAAAGGAGGCACAGAAATATCTGAACTCCTTCTGTTTTGACATCATGTTTCTGGTCATGGGATTTTTAGAAGGGAGTAGACTGTTCTTTTTCTGTACAAAAGGTACAGTAATTTCCTACTTTCAAGTATGACTCACATTGTAGAGTCAGGATGGCTTACTATTTGGAGTGGTTTCTGATTCTCTGTTTACAATCTTTTTATTTCTCTGCCTCCTTCTTCATGTTTTGCTTTCGATTTTTCTTAAAGCCCTAACTTTATTTTGTTGTTTCACTGTCACGTAAAAATAATAAGAATATTCATCCCTCTGTACCTTAGTTGCTGTCGGGGCTTTCAGGTGGGTTTGGTGAAGAAATCAGCAGCCTGTAATTGCTTAACATATCTGTAACTGAACAAAATGGTCAAAAAACCAAGCCTACACTTTACAGATATGCTCTTCAGTAGACATGCTCATGACTAAAACCCAACTCTGCTCTAAAACTGACTTCAATCAGGGCAGAGGCCAAATTCTCTTCAATTTGTTATGGCCTCTTTCCCCCAAAACTCCATCTCAGAACACACACAGGATTTCACACTGCTCAGGTGCTAAGAGGGAGAGCTTGTAAGGCTGTGTGCAACAGTATCGTGGGAAATTTCACCTAAATTTTAACTTCAGAATTTTAATTAAAAACATTTGTAAGTTCTCTTAGTTTGTTCCTTCTTTTCCAGACTAGCTAAACATGACTTTGCTGTCCTGCTAACAGCTGGCTTCAGGATGCTTTGTTCATAGCAAACTGTTATGATAAGTCAAATACATTATTGAATATTTGACCTGAAATCTTCTATGTTGTCAGTCCTTGCCATGCATTGCTTGCAATATTTGTATCATAGGAGGATTTTTCAGTATTTAGTCAGCACAATAGACAAGGTTAAAAAATAATATAGTACAGAGCTGTATCAAATGAAAATCTATTTCTGGAGGATTTGGTATTTTATTTTACTAACCATGTGCAAAGTCAGATACTGTGGTGATAGTACAGTCAAGTTGTCTAACCCTGTACTATTCTGGGACAAGGTTCTTCTTGGCAAGAATGTACAACTTCCCTTTAAATAGCAAGAATTTCCAAATAGTGACAAGTAGACTTAGAGAAGAACTTAGAGAAGTGGGAGAGTGTGTTTTAGAGTTTTTTATGCAAGAGATGATACTGTGTTTATAATCAAAACTGTGAAGCAATGCTCATTAGTTATGTGAAGACAGGTTTATTTTTGTTCTATCATTATGAATGATAGATGTAAATTGGATGCAGCCTGATATCTTGATTTTTCTTTTTACATGAAAAGGAAAATTAAATTTTTAATGTAATTTGCACAATGAGTAATAAAGTGACACGGGAAGCAGAGACCAAAGAACTGTCATATGAAAGGAAATTTTATTTAGTCAGGTTATGATCTAATTTTGCACCCAATCAATAATGACAAAATCCCTGAGGACAGGCAAAAAGCTAGAGTAAAAAAGAAATTTCTTATACACAAAAGTCTCTTTTAACCAGGAGACGGTTGGAATAATGCCCAATCATATATCCATATGATCAAAAACTATCAGGTCTGCCTTTGTTCAAGGTACAATGTCTGTGTTCAAAATCAAAACAGATTTATTTTAACGTTGTAAACATTTGGGCATAAATGGATAAACATGAACAAGGCCGTTGGTGCTAGAGACCGTACCACACAGGGAGTGACTGGAGGTCATGGCTACCTTGTCTGGGCATATTCTGCCTGCAGGTGACATATAGTAGAAGGGGTATCCATGGGAGTAATAGGGAGATGCACATACAGAGCATAACAGCTACTTAAACTGTGGAAAATACTTTTCCTGACTTCACGATCCATTCGGTATATTGAGTGGGTGGGGAAGCTAGAAGGGAGAACGATGAATTTCATGTTTCTGTCCCCTTGGACATCCAAGCCTCCCATAGCAAGAGGTACTCTCTCCCCCTGGCCCCGGTCTCTCCTACCTTTTTCCCTTCACCTTCATGAGAATGATTTTTGCAAGCGTCTGGCCAAAAGCGGAGGAGAGGAAGGTTACCGGTGTGGTAACCTCGGCTGCGTTCAAGGCGCGGGGCCGGCCTCCTGCCTGCCCTGGCTGTGCCCGAGGTGCCCTGCACCTACTTTGCCACAGTGGAGGCTCAGTTTCTGCTCTGTGCAGCCGAGCGCCTGCCTTTGCTCTTTACTCTGTAAACTCTTTGAGACTGGCCTTGTGTTCTAATGAGTTTATATGTGAATTCTCTGTATGAGCTTATGGATATCACACAATATACTGTGACCTCAGCAATAGCCTCTGGATGCTAACTTAAGGAGTTAGGATGATTGAGTCTTTCTTAAATGTCAGTGTATGTGTGCGCTCTGTACAAGCAGACAAATGAAATCCTTAACCTGAGCTATTCAAATTCTAAATGAAGACACAAAGAGGAAGGATGTACTGTGAAGACTGGGGAAGGATTTGTCTCGGAATTTAATATGTGCTATTTGTTTGCTTCTTCGGGGCATCGTGGAAAAATTGCTCTTCAGGAGAGACAGAGTATGAAAAGACCAGTAAGTCAGGATGACGTCTAAGGTACAGCGAACAAGAGGAACTGACAAAGCAGGAGAAAAACTTGTTGAGGCTTATTTCATTGGCAGGGTTTATTAGTGAAGGGGAGGTAGAGGATGAAATATGATGGGCTCTGATATTCATCCTGTAATTTAATGTGTGCATGCGCACTACTGTGTTTTCTTCTTCCCCGCATTATGCATAATTCAGATACTCCATTCCATGCTGATAAGGACTCAGATTTATAACAGTTTTAATTTCTAATCTACTCCTGGTGCCTATTATGTCTATATATTATGTCCATATATTATACCTATTATGAAAAGCCCTTTCTCTCAAAGCCTGCCTATATGCCGTTCATGGTGTGTATGCCGAACATCTCTTGATATGATTAGGAGATAGGGTTTCCAGCTCCTGACTAAAAACATCTGGAACATTCTGACACTTAATGCACTCAGACTGATTGCAGTGTATGACCCTGAAAGCTTTAAATGACCTAGTAAGTATTTACTGCAAAACCATCAGGTAATGGGTGGAAATTGGCTGAATGGCCTGTTTCGCTACTTGCTAGTATAACTAGCTGTTGTGGACTGTCATGGTTTAACCTCAGTCAGCAACTGAGCACCACGCAGCCGCTCGCTCACTCCCCCCCCTCCCCCCCCGGTGGGATGGGGGAGAGAATTGGAAGAGCAACAAGTGAGAAAAACTCATGGGTTGAGATAAAAACAGTTTAATAATTGAAATATAATAATAATAATAATAATAATATAATAACAACAATACACAAAGCAAGTGATGCACAGTACAATTGCTCACCACCCGCCGACTAATGCCCAGCCAGTCCCCGAGCAGCGGCCCCCCCGGCCAGCTTCCCCCAGTTTATGTACTGAGCATGACGTCACATGGTATGGAATGTCCCT
>NW_008825547.1:7154476-7167222 GCF_000699105.1 Pygoscelis adeliae
TGACTCTGTGTAAGCACTGCTCAGCAGTAACTAAAACTTCAGTGTGTTATCATCAACATCCTAAATCCCAAACACAGCACTGTACCAGCTACTAGAAAGAAAATTAACTCTGTCCCAGCCGAAACCAGGACACTAGCTCTATTTTACATTGGGAGCAAGAGTAAAACAATATTCTACTATTGATGATACTCAGATTATCAAACATTACTGTACAAATTCAATTCCTCCTCTCTCCGCAGTCCTATCCTTTGGAGCCACAGGGTCCCATTTTTCTTGTTTCTTTGGGCAGTAGGGAGTCTCTCCTATGGCTTTATTGAAGGGACCATCTGAATGGCATCTATGTTCATAAAGTTAAGAGGGAATCCTGGGTGTGTAATGGGAACTAGGGAGGTTACTGGATGCACATTTTTTTAAGTACATATGTTGCAGCCCTCTCTGAAAGACTAGCTTCAAATACTGATAGAAAAATAATAGTTTTTCATGATTTCATGGGATAATGATTAGAATTTGTTCTATACCTCATTTAAAAGGATAAGAAAATAGGCTTTTTAAAATAACCATTGTAAATGAAATGAAGTATATATGAAGTTCAGAAACTCAAATATATCATTACTCTGACAGACTCAGGAATCCTAATGGAATTCAATACAACTATATGCAATTTCAGGCATTTAAAATATTGAATGTAAAACTACAAAGACATAAAGGAATAATTTGTATAAGCTGTCAGTCAGAGTAGAAATACATGTACAAATTTTTCCATTTGTCATGACTGAAGGAAAAGAGAAGAGACGTCAAGGCACACTTTTGGAAATGTGGTTTATTTTAAGGGCAGGATAAATGAGTTATGACTCACACGGTTGGTAATGAAAAAGAGAACCTTTCACCTCAAAGTCCTTCATTTAAATCCCAGTCCAGGTTGCTGTAGTCGCTATCACCTGAAGACTGCTGGGGATCTTTTTATCCTGATGATAAAAACCAGTGTGAGGTACTGAAAACAGGAAGATAAGCAAGTGGATAGATAGATAGTGGATAGACTTTGTTGCTTTCTGATGTCCTGCAGTAAGCTAAAACTCATTGAGTATCACAGTGCTACCTCTTCTGTTTGTCCAGCCTTTTTATGTCTAGATTCCTACATCATAATCTTTATCACGGTCACTGTGAGACCAGAGGTCATCCACAAATGTGAATTATTAGTACCATGAGAGAGAGTATATATCCAGTACTTATTGCAGGTCATTTAGAGCCAAATGCTTTGTTATACAGACTTGCTTCTTTTCCTTTCTCAGGCATGGTATAAAGAAGATTGTCACGAGCAAAAATCATGTTTCTTTTCTGCCATCTAAGGTTTGAATTAATGGGTTTGAAGCTTCCAAAAAGTCCGGCTGAATGAAGGAAGGCCAAAGCTCTGTTCATTTAATCCACAACTAAAACTTGCAGTTTGCTAAGAATGTTTCTGTCCTCATGATCTGCTGCTTTAGTCAACATGCTGTATTCTGATTTCTTTCCGTGTTAGACTGGAAACATTAACAAATGGGGAAGGCATAAATTAGTTAAAGCCTATAAGGCACTGCAAACATCAAAATGATCTATTCCACATGTGTGGCATTATACTGAGTCTTTCAGGGCAGCATTTGCAGCTTGATAGCTATAGCCAGAACTGCTGTTTTGTTATATTTCACTGAAGTCCATCACAGAAGTAAAAATAAACTTTGGAATATACTTTACAATCCCAGTTTTCCTTTCTCACTTGCTTTTGGGTAATGCATGTTGGATTCCAGAAGAGAGAGTAAGAGATTTACTGCATTGCCTATTAAGTGACTGAAAATGATTGAACTGGAAGTAAACCTTGGAAAAGCTCTAAATCCCTCCACTCATTTGGCTCTTGCTGTTTCTGTATCTTGCTGAGCTGTTTGTATGAGCTGAAATATTTTTATTTAACTGAAGAGGAGAGTAAGTCAACCTAAGGTTATAAAACTTCCATTTGGGCCTGAAGGAAAGTCATTAATGTCCACAGCATGTGGTCCTCTCACGCTAAGACTGCCACCTGTCATCGACTTAGCCTGAAAGCTTTGACTAAAAGAAACATGTGGGAGGGTGCGTATATAAATTGCAGAATAAAAAGAGTATCGCTGTCCCTAGGGAAGAAGTGGAGAATATTTGAATCAAAATGTCTTTTAAGCTTCCCCTGCCCACTGTCCAGTTAAAGCATATTTAGAATTTTGTAGCTTTTTATTTTCCTTATCTGCAGTTTCTTCCTGTGCTGTATCTTTGGGCTAAGTTGCCTGGAGTTCAGAAAGCAGAAAAAAGTAGTGGCTTAAAGTGTGTAAGAGCCTAATAATCAAAAATGAAGAAGAACTAAACAGGATTGTAATAAGCCCCACCAACCTGGGGAAGTCCCCTATTAATAAATCAGAAGAGCAAGGGATTCAATAGATTAATCAAAATATGTGTCCTGTGTCATTACTAATAACACTCTGCTTGAAGGAATGGTTTTTGTAATAGAAAGTATTGTTAATAAAGAAGGCTCTTTGTGGCCATTGGGATTTTTTTTCTTAATAACGGTGGTGCCAGTTGGCACGGGATTTCCTGGGTAATTTTCTACATTTCTAATGAAGTAATATATTGAAGCTACTGTAGGGACGTGCACACTCAGGTTTTCGTTGCTGTTGTTTTCTCAATTACCCTCTTCAGTGTAAAAGGTCAAAGGATAAATATTTGACTCGACTGAATCTCCCATGGGTCCACAGTGGAAGTTACAGCTTGTTTCTTACCAGAAATGTGTCCAGGGAGGCTCTTAGCACAGCTGTAGCTGCCAGATTGCACACATGGAGGTGCAGCACACGAAGAGGATATTGTGGCTCTCTTGGCATAGGAGTTTGCATGGGTGAGGTTTCTTCCACCCATTTCACAGAGGTTTAAGCTGCTAGGTCAGGCTCTCAACTGGTGTAAATCCATATTGCTCCAGTCATATTGTGGAGGCAGAATGACAGGTGCCAGCTGAGGTTTTTGCATCTTTAGCATCCATACGTATGTCAGCAGAGGGCTGATAGACCTACAGGCTCCAGCTGGCATGTCTGGTCTGTTATTGCTGAGGGCTTGATGGTACTACAGCAGTTCTCACAGATGTCTCAGGGCTTCAGCCTTAGCATTTTTCCACTGTACTGCAACGTATTTTGCCTCCTTTCAGTCCCATGAAGCAACTTGCTTTGTCACTGTTATGGGTGTAACCTGATGTGTTTCTCATGTTCCTTTAGCATAGGTCCTAACTAGGTGTGTCGGAAACTTCCACAGAAGCTTTGGTGTAATGGTGGGTTGCTGACCTGCCAAAGTTGAGGTTGGACTATATGTCCTGGCTGCACTGAGTTATACCACTATCAGCAGACTTTTCTAACAACTGTAGTAGAATTCGATGTGAAATTAAATTAAGATTGAAAATCTTTTATTTCTTGTTAAAATTAGTATTTAGTCCTATATGGTGGTGGACAGGGATGGCTATTCCTAGCATCTTGACCCTCTCTACTGTTAAAGAGTATACTGTCTTCTGATTTCGTCACTACCTGACAAAATATGAACTGATCAAACATGAGAACTGAAAGGAAGGCAGGCACTGTCAGTCCTTTTGTTTTTTAAAAAGCCTGTTCTCAGAATTTCTGGTTCACTGGAAAACTTTTTTGGAGAAAAACAGGTTCAATTTGGATCGAAAACAAATTCTGAACAAACATAAATGTTTTGTGAAAAAGCAATCCTGCATTTTAGCCAGCTTTGTTCTGAGTAGATACCCCTCGTTCATGATATAATAACTTGAATCTCATATATTTTGTACATTGCAGGTAAAAGCCAAACCCTCAGTTGAGTTAATTGACTTCAGTGATATTCCACAAGGTACAAATCAAAGCATATTGTGTCTACTTGAGAACTTCTTTTTAAATCATTCACTCACTCTACTGAATACTGCAGTTAAAGCAGAAAAGGAGGAGAAAGCTGCTGTTTTCTTCTGCATTCCTTTTTCTGAGAGTATGAATTGGATCTTAATCTCTGGCACAGAAACATCTGAATATTTAAACAGAAGAAAAGGTTGCTTAGAGACACTTCTGATGAAGCTTTTTTGCTTTTATTTTTCTGTCCTGTTTAATTGCATTTCTTCTTGCAAGGAAATTTTCCTTTGAGCTTCTTTCGTATGGCATAGAAGAAGAGTGAGCATGACATTTTATTAACTTTACAACATTTCTTGGCCTGGTTTTCAAATATGAAGAGGAGACATTTTTTGATCATCTAATTTAACTGCCATTATCTTTAGGCTTATCTGAGTATGAGGTACAATATGCCTAGTTAGGTGCCTTCGTATTTCAACATCATATAATCAACAGCCCCCCTATGTGATAATTATTTAGGAACAGATTCTTCCATGTTAGTCAGATTGAGTTGTATGTTACTGAAAAGTAGCCCCATTCAGGGGAATATCTTACCCTATTGAAATGAATAAGATATTATTTAGTATGAGAAAAGGAACTTAACTCGACCCAAAATAATTGTAGAGTGAGTCATTAGCACAGAATCACGGTGATGTTATGCCAGTAGCTTGTGTCGTGGTTTAACCCCATGACAACTGAGCAACTGAGCACCACACAGCCACTCGCTCACTCCCCCCTGGTAGGATGGAGGAGAGAATCAGAAGAGTAAAAGTGAGAAAACTCGTGGGTTGAGATAAAGACAGTTTAATAGGGAAAGCAAAAGCCGAGCACGCAAGCAAAGCAAAACAAGGAATTCATTCACTGCTTCCCATGGGCAGGCAGGTGTTCAGCCATCTCCAGGAAAGCAGGGCTCCACCACACGTAATGGTTACTTGGGAAGACAAACGCCATCACTCCGAACATCCCTCCCTTCCTTCTTCTTCCCCCAGCTTTATGTGCTGAGCATGACGTCACATGGTGTGGAATATCCCTTTGGTCAGTTGGGGTCAGCTGTCCCAGCTGTGTCCCCTCCCAACTTCTTGTGCACCCCCAGCCTCCTCGCCCGTGGGGTGGGGTGAGAAGCAGAAAAGGCCTTGACTCTGTGTAAGCGCTGCTCAGCAATAACAAAAACATCCCTGTATTACCAACACTGTTTCCAGCACAAATCCAAAACACAGCCCCATACTAGCTACTATGAAGAAAATTAACTCTATCCCAGCCAAAACCAGCACAGCTTGTTAGGAAGATTTATTTGCCAGCACATCATGACTTACAATTACTTCTCCTGAAAAATAACTAAAGAAAATTTACTATTCATTGAAAAAGTTTGGATCCTGCAACATTTGGGACAATCCAGTTATGTAACTAAAGACATTTATTGCATAACCTCATTCAGATTCATACTCTATAGATCCATTTTTGGCTAAAGATGAAACCTATATATATCCAAAGGTGGAGTGCAAGACTTCTTTCATCTGGCTAAGTAAAGTACTTACATAGGTGTGTTCTTTTTCATAAAAATCCCATTCTCTTTCTCACTAACAAGTCTTTGCTCCTCATTCTAGCTGTAATTAATACAGCGGTTGCAGGAAGAATTTATCACCAACTCTGCTTTTCACCAAGGAATCGCAGTTTATTTACTTAAGGCAAAGAAATATTTAAAACCTAGCAGATGATTACCTTATATTTCAAATTGCTTTGTCTCAGTATTAGCATCAAAATTTGCCCTTTGCTCATCTACATAGCATGTACTAGTATCTTGTTTTTTCTGTGTGTTAGACAAAGGTCCAGAAACCACCTGAGTAACTGCAATATTTTCACTATTGATCATACAGTGATTTTCTGTCCTCTTTGTTTGGGTTATATCTCTATGAGAACTTCAGAAATAAACAACATCTATTTAAATCTATTTATGGCCAGTGCATTTTTAAAAGGTTTAGAAAATTGTATGTGTGTCTGTCTGTGGACTTGAATTTTTCTGTTACAATTAATCTTTGCTTTTCTGTCCATTAAATGTTGCCAGTATAACTTCACATTTTCATCTTTTCTGTTCTTTGGCACCATTTTTATATGTCATTCCCTGAATTTAGATTTCAGGCAGGAAAAAGGAAAAACAGAAAATTAAGGGAACTAATGTCAAGGAGTTGGTGGATATAGTGTTCGTAAGGTGTGCCAGTGTGCAGAGATGTAGATATCCTGCTGTATACATGGATGTCTCTGTCCTCAAGCTTCTGATAATACCTCCTTGTATGATTTTTCATCAGCCCTGATCACCTTGTAGAAGTGGACAAAAGCGCCTTTCACACAGCACCTTGATCTGAGAAAACTGCTGACATCATAGAAATATTACTGATTTAATTTTCCTTTCTGTATTTTTGTCTTGTCTAAATGTTCTTTAAAAGTTTGATGCAGATTCAAACTTACCCTGTGAATCACTTTTCCTCTGTCCAATCCATAGTGGACAATGAGTTTCTTGGAGAATTACATCAATCACCAATATAAGGTTTACAACATGAGGGTCAGCATCTCTTGATAGAAGGAAGGCAAGTGTGATGCAAGAGCTTTATCACATTTTATATCTATTATGACTTATTTCAACTTGTTTAAAAGGAATCTGAACATATTAATAGTGACATGTTACATTTTTAGTACTTAAAAAAGTTTCTTGAAAAAGGCTTGAAAATACTCCAAAAATGTATATTAGGAGTATATTTATAATGTATAAGAGGAGTATAATGTATATTGTGTGTGCATGTGTGAACAAGTATGTTTACAATTTCCCACTCTCATAATTACCTGCTGAAAAGCAATGCTCTGATATGACAGGTCAAAACTTCCCTTCTTCACATTACTTAATTGCAAAATAAGAAAAGGTCCTCTAAATATCTTATTTTCAGGTTTTTGGGTGTTTTTTCCTTCTTTCTGTGTTAATAATTTTTTTTATTTCACCAAATGTTCACCAAGTCTGTTAGCCCAATCCTGTTGAAGAGTTCTTTACTCTGTAAGTAGCAATTTGTACTGCTCCCATAGTAAGAAAGTATACTTACTGTGAAGGATGATGAGAAAAGAGGGTGCTACAAAACCACAAAAGTTTCAACAGGATTTAAAGTGGGATGAGGGTGTCTCTGAAGGTCCCTGGGCAGCCTGTTCCAATGTTTAACCACTCTTTCAGTAAAGAAATTTTTTTTCAGTTCAGATAGAATTTCTTATTTTTCAGTTTGTTCCCATTGCATATTGTCCTCTCACTGGGCACCACTGAGAAGAGTTTGGCTCCATCTTCTTTACTCCCCTCTTTACTTGCTGTGAACGCACTGCCTAATGCAGCCCAGGGGGCTGTTGGCTGCCTTTTCTGCAAGGACACATCGCTGTCTCATGTTCAACTTGGTGTCCACAAGGAACTCCAGGCCTTTTTCATTAAACTGCTTTCCAGCGCCAAGCAGTTGTCCTCCAGCCTACACTGGTGCAAGGGGTTATTCCTCCCCAACTCAGTTGAGGTGTCATTGAGTACTTTAGCCTTTTCTGTGTCCTTTGTCACCGGGTCACCTGCCCCATTCAGCAGCAGACCCATATTTCCCCTAGTCTTCCTTTTGCTGCTGATGGACCTTTAAAAGCCCTCCTTCTTACCCTTCATGTCCCTTACCTCATTCAACTGCAGATGGGCTTTGGTTTCCCTAACCCCATAACTGCATGCTCTGACAGATTCTCTATATTTCTCTTGGGTCACTTGACTCCTCTTTCACTTTTGTATGCTTCCTTTTTATGTCTGAGTTTAGTCAGGACCTACTTGTTCATCCGTGCAGGCCCCCTACTGCCTTTGCTTGACTTCTTGCACATGGGGATGGACCAATCTTGGTCTGGCAATCCTTGAAAATAAACCAGCTGTCCTAGACCACTCTTCCCTCCAGGATCATCACCCATGGGATTCTTCCAAGCCCATCCCTGAACAGGCCAAAGTCTGTTCTCCTGAAGCTGAGGGTTGTGATCCTACTATTTGCTTTGTTCTCACCACTCACAATCCTGAACTTCACCATCGTATGGTCACTGCAGCAAAGACTGCCCCCAGCCTTCACATCTCTGACCTGTTCTTCCTTGTTTGCAAGTGTAAGGTCCAGCAGAATATCTCTCCTCTTCTGCTTCTTGATCATCCGTGTCAGGAAGTTGCCATCAATGCACTCCAGAAACCTCCTAGATTGCTTGTGCCCTGCTGCGTTGTCCCCCCAGCAGATATAGAGGTAGCTCAAGCATCATTACTTTTTATTGTTAAATATTGTGGCAGCTCCTCCAATGTGGCTGCTGTGTTGGATATTGGATAAGCATGTAGCACGGGGGTGATTTGTGTCTCAAAGGATAAGGGGAAAGTTTGTGGATTCGGAGAGAAAACTTAGAAGGATAGCTCTTGAGTTGCACACTTAATGAAACAATGCTGAACCCATCAGCAAAGTATTGCCTACTGAATTCAGAGAAAAAGGTCTTTGTATAGTCTTTGTGGGTAAGCAGGATCACATTAAACACACCAGACCCCCCATTAATGTCTCCTCAAAATGCACACATTTTACAGAGCTCTGGAATTCAGCTAGCATCCAAAGGTAAAAAAATAAGTTATGAATACCTTTTGCTATATTCTTTGTTGTTTCTCTTCAGCTAATTGATACTTTGATTTTCTTCTGCTAAACAATACACTGGATAAATAATACATTGGATAAAATTAATCTCTGATGTAATTCCATTAAAATAGCTTGACTATAGTGAAGTAATATAAGGGGTGCATTTGGCTGGTAAAATTTACGTACTCTCACAAGGACTTGATGTTTTTCAAGCTGTGTAATTGGGAACCAAACAATTACTACAATAGGTCAACAACTGTCTATTCCATGAAGTGTACATCATATTGTTGGAGAAATTACAGGTGGTTTTCCATGCCGCAGCACAGTGCTTTTGGAGATTAAGCAAGGTCACAGAATATGAAAATCTGGAAAAGCTTGTGATGCCTTCCTTATCTCTACAGATGTATTTTCATCATGAATTTTAGCACTGTAAATTTAAATGTTGGGGTTTTTTTTCTTGCTAGTTATATTTTCAAAGTGTTTGAGAGAATCTCTTCTTGCAAGGTTGATTGCCATTGAAACAAAATATATGGCGGTCTTAGTGAAAGAAGAATTTTACAGGATAATGCTTTTCAATCTCTTAACTGTACATTTTCAGTCCCTCATAGATTAGTAATCTTATCCTACTCCAAACTGTATGAAAAGACTAAATAGGAGAGACTTCTCCTGGGCCTAAAAGATTTTTCTTCTTTCAATCTGTTCCCTCAAAAACTGGATAAGTTCACTCATGACAAAGCTCAGTATGTATTAGTAGACTGCCACCAGGGATGAATTATATCCATATATTTTCATTCTGAGGGCATTTCCTCAGGATATGCAAGTCTTTCTTTTACACTTTTGTAGACATACTCTTGAAAAATCAAGAAGGAATTAATGATAAACTCAAATAGGAAAAATCAGGAAATAAGTGGCAAGAAAAAAGGCATATGTTAGAATGGCTCATAATATTTATCATATTTCTACAGAAAAAATGAACAGGCATCTAAGAAACAAAAGGAAGGATAATGACCTAATTTAATTCTATGTGCCATTATTCAATTGTCATTTCAGGCCTCTTGTTTCTGACTGGGGAATGCAAAGCAGCAAATTGAACTCAAGGTTTGAAGCTAAAGCAAGATCTGTCTAGAGTGCTGTCCAGCTTATGAGAAAGGCAGCTGTCCAAAAAAATTACCAAATCAGCTCTTACTTTCTTTAAAATATATTAAAAATCTCCTTTACTTCTAATGTCTTGACTTCCCAGCAAAGTCTGAATTTTGTTCTGAAGAAACAAGCATAGCATTATTTTTAATAAGCAGGATGAACTATACTTGGGAAGGTCTTAAGTTGAAATGGAGCTAACGATGATGCACGAAGATCTCAAGTTGTGTATTTTGGTCATGCAGGAAGTAAACAGCATTTTTTTCACTTGTAAAAAGCTGTAGTCTAGAGATCAAAGGATGGCTAACGACTAAATAGCTATAAGGAACACGCTATCAGCGTGAAAGGAAAAGAGAAGTGCTTAGTAACAAAACCAGTTAGTATGTAACAGCATGTGATGATTTTATTAATAAGTTGTATGTGCTGTTTTGTAATAGTCCAAACAAACCAGAAAAATATTTTTCAGAAACCCTACATAGATACATAAATATATTCCTATCAGTCACATTCCTAGTCCAACCTGCAGAATATTTCCAAGTTTATTGTTGCTGAATCACTTCTTCGCTTGAGAAAATAAATCTAACTGGTACAAAGCTGATGCTCTTATTTCCTGGAGACACATACCAGCCAGACTGGTGAGCAGGAGATTTATGGTAAATGACTATCTCCCAAAAAGATAAGGAACTACTTTCTATATTGATCATGTTGCAAGGAGTCCTGATCAAGGACAGTCGAGCTAAAATTCATCTGACTCTAATAATTTATATGGATTTTGTATCACAATGAAAAGTAAAGATTGTTGGTTTAGCACTGCTATAACATATTGTGTTTAAACACTCAACATGGAATTTAAATAATGGTTGATACATTACATAGGAACTGGAGTGCAAAGTATTTGCCCAACTAGAGCATACTGTGATCAAGCCCATCTGTTTCTGGCAAGAGTTAGTACATAAGAATCCTTCTCATCTAATTTAATATACAGATGAATTTATACTTGCCTTTCCTAACCTGTAACCATTTTTAAATGAGCAGCTAGGAAGAAAAATTGCTACTCTCTCATTTAGAAGAAATTGCAATGGTCCCAGATACTTATCTGATGCAAATTTTTACATGTATAAAAATATGTAACTCCTGTTTCACTGAACCATAGAAGACATCAGTTTCTACTTTAGGCTAGAGTTAGGCTGATCCCCTAGATCTAACATCCCCAATACCTGTTGCCTGAGGCTCTTCAAATGAAAACTGATCTTTGCTTTCTGGTCTGTGAGCTCCTCAGTGGGCCACTCTACCAAATGCTGAGTGAGCAAGTAACATGGACAAAGACTTTCTTAGGACTTTTTGCGCTGTAACTGTTTTCATTTGTCACTTGCACTGTTTTGATCACAGATGTGAGGAGGAGAGGACAGGCCCAACAGCCACCAGGTTATGCAGAGCTTACTACTACTATCTTCCCAAGACTACTTGACATCTAGAGAGGGTCTGGGGTTGCACAACAGTCTGGGGTTGGTGGAGATGACAGTCCCCAGATCTGGCTGGTCCTCTTTTCCTTCTCCCATTGGTTCTTCCTACTACTAGTTGCCACTCAAGAGCATGGTGTGCTCCTGCCATATCCCCAGAGCCTCCTGCTCCCTTGCTCTGCAATCTGAAGCCTCTTTGTCAAGAACTGTTGTCAGGTCTGTTAAGGACTCTGGATGATCCTGTCCCTGAACATCTCCTGAGTCGACCTTCTCTCTCTCCTCTCTTCTTAACACTGCCTGAGATTGATGCTACAGCATGTTTTCTAGGATGGCATCCTGGACATACACTGCCTCCTGCCTGAGGCAATGCAGGGCTGAGGTACCAGAGGCTGGGGGTGGAAACTGGAAGAGAGCAAGACTTTTGTGGCTCACCTCTGTGGAGGAAAGAAAAGCAAGTCTGTGAGTCCAGGACTGTCTGCAAGTTTACAATGCAAGTCTACTGCCTACAGCACCCCAGTTTTCTACGGCACAATTTTGTGTGTAGTACTGAGATTTACCCATTCCTTCTCTAATTTCTGAGAGGGACTGGTGAAGGTGAGCTCTGAGAAGGATGAACTACCTCAAAACTGATAAGTTACCTTTATGCCATGGCCAGCAATGTGCCATGGGATTCTTTCTTCTGTTATCTGCTAGCCTTGGCAGATGGGAAAGGCAGGACAGCTAGCGGTGCTCTCAGGTGCTCAAATGGGAGGAAGGCCTGAGGGTAGTGAGAGTGAAGAAAAGTAGGAAAGAGTTTCCATGATTATGTCATGCTTTGTTTTATGAGAACATGTTACTGCTTCAAATGTCCCCAAAGATGGTGGATGAGGATTTTAAGCTCAGTGAGGGCATTCTACCACTGTTTAATATGAACTTGTTCCACACCAAGACACTCCCCATCCAGCTTAGAGAATGGGCTGATGTGTTGCCAAGACTAAAAAACGCTATGGCTTCTTTGGTAGTCAGCTACTTGAAACTCTGCCTGATTCACAGTCTTGCCTACATCTTCATCTTGCCTTGGGTTATGGTGTGGCATGCCAGGGACTTCACAGTGACATGTTAGCAAACAAGACAGAGCTTCCTTTTCCATTTCTTCTTGGGGGCCTGAAAGTTTCTGGAGTAGAAGTACATCTCTTCTGCACATCAGACTGAGGCCAGGTGGCTTTCATGTTTGCCAAAATATAAAGGAGGGGTATGAGAAGAGCATTACTGGTTCCAAGCTCTACCTCAGCTGCCAACCACCTTCTATGCCAAATAGATAGGTCTGCCTCCCAAGCTGTACGTGTCCTAAATTTTGGTTGGGGGGATTGTTCAGATGTATTCTTGCCAAGTGCAAAGTCCTGCACCTGGGTCAGGGTAACCCCCAGTATCAACACAGTCTGGGGGATGAAGGGATTGAAAGCAGCCCTGCAGAGAGGACTTGGCAATCCTGGTGGATGAAAAATTGGACATCAACCAGCAACGTACACTTGCAGCCCAGAAAGCCAACCGTATCCTGGGCTGCATCAAAAGAAGCGTGGCCAGAAGGTCAAGGGAGGTGATTCTGCCCCTCT
>NW_008825547.1:7167509-7202330 GCF_000699105.1 Pygoscelis adeliae
GGGGCTCTGAGCAACCTGATCTAGTTGAAGATGTCCCTGCCCACGGCAGGGGGGGTGGGCTAGATGACCTTTAGAGGTCCCTTCCAACCCAAACTATTCTATGACTCTATGATTCTGCAGCCCCCAGTCCTGGGGAAACTGCAGTCCTTTTGATATTTGTGGGCCTCTCTGCACATGCCAGACATAGGAAAGCACAAGAAGCACATCAGGGAGTTGCAGATGGACAGTTTCAGAGCCTTTTACCAGTACATTGGTGTCACTATTCCCTGGAAGACTTTGTCACAGTGGAGCCTGCTTCTTGGTTTGGATTCTTGTGATTCTCTATGGTGCATCTGCCAGCCAGTTTCATCCTAAAAGAATCCAGTCCACACACACCAGAACCCTTCCAAGCACTGAATAAATGCATAATAGGTGGGAATGATCAGGGGATTCACTTAATTTCACTACTGCTCTGAAATAAGGAACGTTAATATAGATGTACCCACAGATGATGCACCTTTTCTCCACGGGAATGCGATTGTACTTACGATTTTCATTAAGATTTAACCATGTAAGTCTTCTTTAATCAAGTCTACCCATGCTTGTATGTCCCTTCTCTGGATCAGTGGTAGAGAACTATTCTTTCTTTCGAGTCCATCAGGCATTTGATCCAACTGGTTTTGCTGCTACAAGATATTTGACTCAAGGGAAGGGCAATACTGGGAGCACACAAACTAGGAGCAAGAACGGTCGATTGCCCTGGATAAGGAGTAATTTGAGTCCATAACGTGAGAGTGGCGGCCGAGGTAGAATGTCAAGCAAAATCCAATTCCCATGGGGGTAATGTGGTTTTTAGCTCATAACTGTATTCTGCTTTGCAAACTTCTTGGGAAATTTACTCATTCTTATATTTTTTATTGTTCTAAGAAGAGAAAGGGAGAATATTTTCCCATTAGCCAATTGGATCTCTTCTTTTTGGTATTTTAAAAGACATAGTGAAATCTTACTTAAACTAAACAAGAAAAAAATGTGGATGTAGGATATCACTGATGGTTACCAAATAGAAATCTACATAATTCAGTTATTACTTTTATCAAATTTACTTCCAACAGCAAGAGCAGGATGCACTTGTGAGCTGTGCCAACAGTTGCTCAAATTCTGATAAGTTCATTGCCATGAGCACTATATCTCAAACACTGGGATTCACAACACTGAAAAGGTCTTTCCTACCTATATTCCACTGTGCCACATGAATCTTGCATTAAGCGTTCCACATTTTGCATACAAAGACCCTTATATTTTACTTAATCAGGGAATCGATTCAAAACTTGTTCTTTACACATGGCTGATTACCTCAATAGATTGTAAGGTATTAAACGTGTGAAATAGTCTATAAAACAGCTCCAGCCAATTAATCCTAATTTCACAACTCCAAAGCGGAGTTTTGAAAGTACTTGCAAATACTTTGTTAGCGACCTTTCTGATATGTGTACCCTACCTGTCAATACCATTTATTACTACTGCTATTTAATTCCTCTTTTATTCAAATTAAATACCTTCCAGCCATTCAAAAACTGAATTACGTTGCTGCTTCTTGCAATTGTCACACTAGTTAATTAGCTCTTGCCATGCCTGAGTGTCTGAAGAAATTGGGAAAATGATTTGTAATTGTTCACTGAAGTACAAAAAGGCACTTAAATAAATAAAGCCACATAAATGCAGAAGAAGAGATGCGTATTTCAACCTAATTTAGGGGAAAGTTTTTATTTTATCAGCAAAAATTAGAAAAGCTCATTTATTTTGTATGCAAGCTATGTGTTCACCACCTCTGCCTGTACCTGAGCTTAGCAAGGTTATAAAACATAATGAAAACAGTGAAAAAGAAAAAATGGGATTTTATAGAAGCAAACTGCCAAATAAAATTTTTAAGAGTTCCTCCTGTCCAACCTCTGACATTAAATTGATTCTTATTTCTAGTTTATATTGTAAGTGTGATAAACTGGAGATATTTGAATATGATAGCAGGTGGTACCTTGGGATCTGTGAAACCCTAAGCTCCCAGCTCTGGGTCATAGGACCTCTTAAGGTAACTTTAGGAGTCTGCATTGGCACAAAGCAGCATTAAAGCTAACCCAAGTAACCAGAACAGAATTTCCCCACAGCTTTCCTTCTGGTAGCCGTGGGACTTGAGAAATACAAAGGTAGCAGGCAAGGCTTTTTCCTTCCTCAGTCTTGTTCCTCACACTTGTGAGTGCAAAGGGGAGGCCCAAGAAGCTTTCAGTGAGTCCCCCTGAGTGATTTTGTCCTATCTGTTGCACAGGGGAGGACAAGGCTTTCATTACTACTTTAAATAGTGTCATGTTTGCAATGGCCGTTTCTTATTTTAAACCAACACACAACCAAAGTTTATTTAGTCAAAGAAGAGGATTATACTGATCCAGACACGGGTCAGTTCAGCGTGATCATTCTCCTTTACGGGAAATCCCAAAGCACCTTGGTTTGGAAAGGTGGTTTACTCCAGCTGCTTGTTAGCTCGTTTTTCCTTCCACGTGCAGGATGCACGGTGTGCACGGGGGGAAACCAGGCGTATGTACACCAAGAGAGAAATGGAGCCTGGGAAGCAGGAACTTCAGAAGTCCTGTTGCCTGGTAGCTTGTTGTTTAGCAATTGTTCAGTCTCCCAAGGAGTCACGTATCTACAAATGAGGATGCCAAGTGCCTTGTTAATGCAGAATTTAATGTACTGCAACAGTGGTGCCAGATAATTAGCTTGACAGACCAATAGATTTTCCAATAAAACTGATCATATAAACCTTTTTTTAATTATTATTATTTAGGTCAGGCATTGTAGCCCTTCGATGAAATTAAAATCAATCTGGAAATAAAGACTCAGAGTCTGTAGGCATTCTTGTAATTTTGGTCACCTTGTCTAAGAATTATCTCTGGCTCACTTCTCACTGCTTCCCTGCTCACTGTAATTCAGACTTCTTTGAGAAAAATAAGCTGCTAGTGGTACATTATTGCTCATAATTTGATAAAGAAAGGCAATGCAGTGTGGAAAATGAATTTTCACAAACAGTAGCCATTTCAAATAACTTTGCAGTATTTACAGTTTAAATTTTTCAAGTAACAAACTGTCATCTTTTCTGACACTCTAATTTTAGTCACTCCTACTCAATTTATGACTCTTTTCTGAACAAAATTGCTGTATAAAATATAGGAAACATACATACTCTTTATTCACACTGTCTATGCTTCAAAGCGTAAGGCAGTCTAATTAAAATGTTTGTTGTAGTTGTTGAGGATCCATGGTACTGTAGCTGGACTTGAGTGCCACAGCTGAGATAATAGCTGGGAAGCCGTGGCCTCCGGAGAGGTGGGCTGGTGTCTGCTGCTTCCCCTTCTGGGGTACATAGAATCATGGAATAGTTTGGGTTGGAAGGGACCTCTAAAGGTCATCTAGTCCAACCCCCCTGCCGTGGGCAGGGACATCTTCAACTAGATCAGGTTGCTCAGAGCCCCATCCAACCTGACCTTGAATGTTTCCAGGGATGGGGCATCCACCACCTCTCTGGGCAAGCTTATCCTGGTCACATCGCAGATGAAAGCCAGTTATAATAAAAAAACCCCATAAACCGAGTATTCAGCCTGTAATGGAGTAGAGAGACAATAAATGACCAGTGATGTTTATTCCTCGTTATCTCGTTAGCAGTTTGGCTTCATATACATGGCATAGGAAGAATGTTTTACAATGGGAGAAGAGTGAGTTGCTTTCCTACGGGCATGTTTGTATTACTTGTGTCAAGACATTCTTGCTGAGCTGGAGGTGCAGGGTAGATGTGGGTGCAGGTCAGCTGTAGGTGTGGTGCCTTAGCAAGCGGTTGTGTGACAGTGAGCGGGGGAGCTCATACCAGTTTAGGTTGTTAGTTCTGCATAAAATAATTGTCAATTTTCTAGAGTTTTAACTGGGTATTTAGATAAACAAAATACATTCTGTGGAACTTTTCAGCCAGGTAGATTTAAGATACAAATGGAGTGTAGCAAGGAACTGTAGAAAGAAACGTGGGCAAATCACTACGTGGCTAGTGAAAATGCAGAGGTTTCTTCAGAGCCCCCCTCGGAGCTGCTCGAAGAGTGGGGGCAGCACGGTAGAACGTCCCTTTGGTAGATCTGGCTTAAAGAAAAATAACTAGCAGATGCTTTTATTTGAATTACATCTCCCAGGACAGCTATACTTCTTTTTTTCTTCCCAGTATTACTTCTGGCGTGAAGCAGGTTTTGAAAGCATGCCTGTAACTTTGTGGTGACCTGCAGAGCAGCACGGGAAGGTGGGCGACTGCCCTGGGGGGAGCACGAGCCTCCTTCCATGGGCAGACTTTCTCTGCAGGTGGTCGGGACTTTGCCTTGCTAGATAAAGCAGAAAGTCTCTGTCAAACTCAGTCCTCCCCTTGCTTTGTCTCTTCATCTTTCTTTTTCCTCTCTTTCTCCGAGATTGCACATTATGTACTTTTTTTCCCCCTGTTGCAGTCTAACAGGGTCGCAGACACTTTAAAATGGATTGCAGCACGGGTATAGAGAAATATGAGAGACAAAGGAGAACATTCTGACGGAAGGATGAAATGACATGTGGTTTCGCTACCAGTGCAGAGACAGCTTTGATTGAAGTAAAGCACAGGAAAAAAAAGAGCAATCACAGGGAACTATCACAGAACTCTGAGGGCAGAATGAAAAGGCAGACTAGGAAATGTTTATGCAGATGGAGGCAGCAGCTTTGTGGAAAGGCTAGGACACTAAGCATAGGGGATATGTTCAGAACTCCTTTGAGTCAAAATTGTAGTATTCCCTGTAGGATTTTAGTGGGAACAATTTCAGAATGTATTTTTGTGGACTGCATGAAAGCTTTAAGATGTTACTGATTCAAATGAGTTAGATGATGTGTTATTGCTCCATTAATAGACTAAGAAATTTGTTAGCAAGGGTGGTAAGCAAAGCAAGAATCAATGCAAACAGCTTTTCTGCTGGGTACAAGTGGAGCAGTGTCAGGGTATAACCATGGCAGCTGCTTTTGCTAGATACAGCTGCTCCATTAGTCTGCCCCGTATGCAAATCCTTCAGTATTTGCAGCGCCTTTGCAGGCGGGGGGAACCTGGAGTCCAAAGCCAAAACCTCCTCCTTTAGGTGGGCCCGCAACTCCCCTAGAGAGGCTGGACACTCACGTAACTCCATCTGTACAACTTACTTCTGCTCAGAGTCTGCCCCATTTACTACGAAATATCTGGTGAGCAATTTCTGAAGCGGTTAATATTGCAAGGGACAGTAGTTAGTGACCGCAGCAAGTCCATGAAGAAAAGAAAAGAAATAAATGTTAAAAGGTCTGAGGCATCGGTGTGTTCAGAAAGAACGTTTGTGAAAGAAATAAAGACGGATGGGAAATCAGGCTTGCTGAAGCTTCTGCATATGTTTTCAATAATCCAGAATGAACTGTTGTATTTGGCAGAGCGCCATGGAAATCAGAGGGTATAATCTTATAACTAGGAAATTAGGAACTATAAAATGTTTTAAGTACACAAGAGGGAATAAACATATGTAATAAATTACTGTTCAAATGAGGAGAACTAGCAAGACAGCTCCTAGGCAAAGGGTGAGAATGAGAAGAAAAATGGAAACTAACTGAATCTTTGTATTTCCTGCAGAATTTTCCAAACCATGCTTTCCTGGGTATTTAAAAAAAATTTTGAAAACAAGAAAATATTTGTCAATGTCTTGGTTAGCTTAAAAAAAAAAAGCTCTTGTGATCTCTGCAGTTCCTATTGGGCCAATGCAAAGGATTTTGAGTTTGCAGAGGTGTATAGATAGAATATATATTTATCATCTCACCGTATTTAACTGAGGTGAGATACAACATCACTTCAGTGCAGATGGTAGGGTTACATGACTATCTTTTATGGCAGAGGATGCCGTGACCAAGGAAAGTAATTTCTTGTACAAGGGTGGATAGTAAGTAGATACTTCCAGAAAATGAGTTTGAAATGCATATTTTAGTCTGATGGATAATAAAAGGGAATTTTATGTGATACCAGTATTTTTGGGTTTCGTGTTTCAGGTACTTCCTTGATCAACTCCTTTTGTAAGGGCTTGTGGCAGAACGCAGAAGAAGAGGCTGACTTGCCAGAACTCAGCTTAAGTGTGTCATGCGGTTAATTCCACTGAAATTTCTGCTTATTTGCAGAGAAGATGATAAAAGCAATATGTGAAATGGGAAATTGAAATATTTTGAGGATGTCTGATAATGCAAACCCTGGATGAAGTAGGCTGGAGTACAGCCTTTATGTCTCTGCCTTCCATCTTTCATCCAGACTCTTCAGTTAGCTGTTTCTATCTGTGTGACAGAGGTCAAACAGGTAAAAATATGTCATTTTTTGGGAGAAACCCATCAGAATAATAATATAGACCACAATTTGACTAAGGCAGTATGAAATTCTCAAAACAAAACAAATATTATTTTAGAATGAAAATTGGCAGAATGACCTAAGACAATTACAATATTGTCATTGTCTTTATCTTTTTCTAGTGGGAGGGATTCCTAAAAATGGTGTTAGCTTTTAGATTAAGCCTCAAGTTAGATTTGGAATGAGATGGTAAAGATACTGGATGCAAATTTCTCTGAAACAAGGCTATTTCCATCTCATCTTGATAATTAAAGGCAGGAAAAAAAAATCCTCATCGCCTTTTTGAGAGAGAGGGAGGGAGGGAGAGAGGTTTGCACTATTTCCACCTTTTTCATTTTACAGTTTCTGGTCTAGTGGCTTCTCTCAGTTCCCCAGTTCAAGCAGCAGTTCCCCTTTCTGTGGTGCATGTGAGAGTTGAAGCAATGTTTTAGAATAAAAATACTTGTAAGTGCATTGCACTGATTTCAGTGTATATCTTGGTAAACAATGTTCTTTGTGAGATGCGGCCTGTGTGATCAAGTTTTATATCTAAATAAAGGCAAAGAAGAAAATTTGAATTCATTTGTACTCTTTACGTGCTGTTAAGCATCTGATTAAATGCTTGCCTAAATCAGGGCTAGAGCATCCAAATATGTTAAACATCCTTCTATCTAATATAAGTTTATAGCTTAAATAGATATATTTACTTGATACAATTATTTTTTAAGTAGAGGCTAAGTTCTGTAAAAGGGTATGATAACCATTGTCACAAATAAAAATACCCATTTCAGTGATAAACAAGATGCAGTTCTTAAATATTGTCCAATACTGGGAATGCCAAAAGTGTCTTATAGTTATGAAATTAATAATGATGCTGCTGTTAAGCTGTCTTAATGTTGCACCTTGGAAACCTGTCCTCTGGTTTTGATGCCAGGCTCTGTGTTACACCCAGCAGCTTCAACTAAACATTTTGTAGTGTTTAATTACCTACTTCAAATTATATATGGAGTAGGAAGGAGGAATGAAGACAATACATCAGTCAGCGATGATTGGTGTCCTACAGAAGAGAACTTTACTGGGGGGGCTTTAGCAGAGTGGAGTAAGCTGTTAAAGAATGACTTACTGGCTAGAAAAACAGGTTCCATTTTTTTTGATGAATGGCCCATGGTCCGCCTTCATAATTTCTCACCAGCTTGGTCGTAGTCATGTGAATTGAGAAGTTTGTGAATGGTGGTGTTCGTACAGACTGCAAACTCAAAGAACTATTTCCTCTGGTGTCATGAGCTGGGACCACAGTCTGGTCTTTTCTATTTCATGTTAGTGATTCAGGCTACAAGCTCAAGAACTGATTTTATTTAAATTGAAAATGAAATTGAATGTGCACTAAAGACCTGAGTTTGGAGCAGAAGATGTTTGTAGAACGTTACTGAGGTGTTTACTTTTATAATAATAATATAGCATGGAATCATATCTATTCCTGGTTTTATCTAAACGTATGCATCACTAGGGTCAAAAACTGCCTAAACACAAATAGTCCATACTATTTTAACAGTATAACACTTCTTTAAAGCTGTGAAAATATACCTGAACAAAATTTATCCCAATGCTTGATTTTTTCCTGCATGTTTTTTATAACATTTTATATAACAATTTATATTATTTATAATATTTTTATACTTTTTACTAGACTAAAAAGAAAATCTATCAAAGTTCCCAGTTTAGCAGAACATATTTTTCATTTGCACATGCATCTTTTTGCTTTAAAAGGTTATTCTATGCAACTTCTATCCAGACTTCAAAATGTGTGCTATGTGACCTCTCTGATCAATTACAATATAACTCAATCAGTGAATAATAACTAGGAAGTATTAGCACATACCTGTTTCGACCCGTTTAGACATTAAAAAGTGGCATAAACACTGAATACTGTACACGTTTAAAAGAATGGAAATCTCCTGGCATATGTGCCTTAGACAAAAGACAGGTTAAGCTTCTCTAATAATGTAATCACTATGAATTATTTGCTCCATCCCGCTCATTGTACAATGTTTCTGATGGAATTTTCTGTTGCATAAAACATGCTCCCTCTTTCTTCATATATTATGGCAGTTAGCTTAGATCTCTTGGGAGAAATAAAAATTGATATTTATTTATATTCTGACTTCTAAACAGGCATCAAGAATCTGCCTAAACCAGATATGTTCTCTTTGATGGATTGAAATGTAAGTGGAAGTACAGAAAATGCTGGTTTAGCTTAGCTCAATTCAGTGGCTTGTACTGCTGTACTCCAGCAGCAATGACAGGGGAATGAGGTGTCAGAATCCTGCTTGAAAGTTTGTATATAAAAAATTATGATTTCAAAAAATTGAGACGTCCCCAAAGAGACAAGGAATATTCTACAGATGCCCCCCTTTCAATTGTTGTAAGACAGGAACTTGAAAAAACTGCAGAAAATGAAGGATGAAACAGTGAACTTCTGCTATAAAAGAGAGGAGGCAGAACATGCTTGCTGGGTTATAATATTCCAGCCAAAGCTCAGACCTCCCCATATGGTCAGAAATATAATCACTACCGTATGTCAGAAGAGTTTCAGCAGAAGATGGTCAAAGAAGTGCAAATGCATAGTAGAGGCAAGCACTAAGAGAGGAAATCAAAATAGATGTTCATAGTCCCAAGGCATGAACACTGTCTTGAAACTTTTGATTAATCGCATTCTGTGGTGTTCATCACAGTTCAGCTTCAGAAGCAGCCAGACAAACATGTCTATTCTGAGTGAATTCATGAATTACATTTGAGCTGAGAAAGAAAAAGAAGACCTTATAGGGTGGTCGGCAGAACAAAATCTAATATCCTTCACTGCAATTTTAAACCAGTGCCTAGCCCAAGAAATAATTCTTAGCTACTGTACAGTGATAAAATTAAGCAGTAGTTCAAGCAGAAAATACCAGCTCACCTTGATTGCAGGAAGAAGTCACAGAGGCATGGATCAGCCTAATCAGCACCTACAGCCCCTGAAATATTTTTGTCCCTGGACATTTATTTAACCCCTTACTCCTAGGCAAAAATGGCTCAGCACACAAGGCTGCAGCAGTGCTATATGCTATTCTGTTTACAGCATCTGTCTCCTATAATAACCTGGCAGCTGCTCCCCTAGTTCTCCACACCACCCTCCCTACGGCTTCCCTCTTTATTCCTCCCCATCTCTGGCAGCCACCAGAGCATGCTCACGCTGTGCACATCTGGCATGGAGCAGCATCCCCTCCCCTCATCAGGCTGGCACAGCTGCTGCTCCTAAATGGGAGCTGGCCAGGCAACTGCTCCTAATGATTCCCCTGACAGCTCTTTTCCACTTACTGATCCAGCTTTCCTATTCACCACCTGCTTGATTTCCCTTCCCCAAACACCCTGGCTGCTCAAACCCACACTCTGAATCCTCTGCTCCCGGCAGCCTGCACACTAAAGCCATGCTAATACTGTCCTCCCTAGGCCAGTTCCCTATGCCTCCAGCTCAACAGCTACTGCAGTTATCATCCTTGGATTTAAAATAGCAAACCAATGAATGGAAGGTTAGTTCTCTTGCTCCCTGTGTTGCTGTGCTCTAATTCAGATCATATGTCTGCAGGTTAATACTAGAAATAGGACAAAGCAATGCTGAGGTTCTGAGTTACGAAGTAAAGCCTAGAAATTGGGGTCTTGAGCTGACTATTGGGCAACCACTGTCTGTTATCCTGTGAAAAAGATCATTCTAATAGTTGCGCTCTTGTGTTGCAGTGGGGGCTTTCCCATAGGTACAGTCAGTCTTCTTACAGTTCACTTGTGTAGTAACGACCTTGGGCAGCAAAACTATGAAACACTGAATCAACCACCTTACCACTTTCTGAGACTTAAATCTGATGCAGACTTTGTTTTGGAAATTCATCTCCATTCACTGTTTTACCACAGAGCATGGCTAGTCAGGAATTTTATGATAATTGCTTTCCCTTTTGGTAGGAACTGCTTTCCTTTCTGTTTTCCATTTTGAGAGGAAGCATATCGTATTCCATAATTGAGCTTTTTTTCTCAAAACCAGAGAAACCCAAGACCCCAGAAATACCTGGAGCCTGGAAAATTCGTCCAAGATTTGGGGACACCCATGTTCAGTGCTAAGTTCTGAGTCAAACTAGGGAAGCAAACATCAGCATCTCATATTCTGTATGAAGTCCATCACTCCAGACTAAAAAATTAGGCCTACCCTTTGTATCTTGTCTTTTGCACTTTGCAGTATTAAAGAAAATAATTACTGTGCCAGACCATGAATGTGATTGATTTCATCCATGTTAGACAATTCCCTTGGATGCAGGACAGCAAGATCTAATTCTTGAATCTGAATCAGGTCAAATCCAAATATGTCTTCAGCTCCCATATCCCAGGCTAACTCCCTGGTTGCTAGATGACCACTAGCACAGCATTTGCCATCCCTGGGTTTTTCCAAAATGCTGGGATGAGCATAGGTCCTTCCAGCAGAGATGAGGAACATTTTTGAAATCTCAAAAAAAAAAAATTTTTTTGGAAAAGTATTTCCCTCCTAGCACTACTGCATATGCTCCTCCTGCCTGTGCTTTTTGGGTATGCATTCAAAGCCTTGAATGGTCAATAACCTTTCATAAACATCGGTGGACTTAAATTATTACAATTCATTTATATATCCAGAATATAACAGACTGTAACTTCATAACCTTTTAAAGCCATCTGAAGTAGGAACTCCAGCAATGCTGAAGGGGTCAGTCCCTGGTTCAGAAACCACTACAGAAGATAAAGTAGGGGCAGGGGCATTCTGGCAGAAGAGAGTAGAAAGAATAGGGAGTACTTTGTGGAAAAATACAGAGAGCAGGAGGACCAGGATGATTTTCTTCAAAGCAGCCTTTGTTGATGCTGTCAAATGTGACTCAAATGTGTAGACCTAATTCTAACATCTCCTGCTTTTCAGTTCCACTGACTTCACGTCATTTTTGTGAAATTAGTTTCTTAGCAGGGAACGTTTCAATTTTCTTTCCCTCATTCCCACCAGTCTAATGATTCTTTACCATCTTAATAAGTACAATGAATGTGCTCCATTAACGGACAGGGGCATTAGGGAATAATGTCATTTCTGAAAACTCTTAATACATTTCACAATGAAGAAGGCATTGATTCAAGCTCTTTTTCAAATAGGAAAAACCCAAATCATTCCCCTAGTGACATTTACTGCCCTATGAGAAGTGGGTATTCTAGTAAGAAAGTTTCTTTGATTTTTTCACGTTGGTTCATTTGGATGAATCAGCTTTGCCTGATCCCAGAACCTGGCTGACACACTCTTCTGCAAATAGCAAAGGGCTATTTGTATCAGGGTTTTATGCCAACTTTTGAATTCCAACCCAACGCAAATAGAGAAAAAACATAAATGCAAGTGATTGTGGTTTTACATAAGTGAAATTTAAATCTAGTACTATCAAGTTTTTGAAACAGTAATTATTCTGTGTCAAAAATTTGTGATGTACTCTTTGTTCCATAGTTCTTCCTCCATTTTATTCTAATAGACGGATGCTCTGCTTGCAGTGCTCATCTCTGCTTAAGGTGTGAATCTAAAAACATCCATTCAACCAACCATTGGCCCTTTGACAGCAAAGGGCATGTTTATCCAGTCAAGTGCAGACAGTCATGGCATAGTGAACTGGTGAAACATGAACTATATGTAGTGTTAAATTCATGTCGACACACCAGCATGTGATTTTGCTTTGCTTTGTAAGACCCGTCTTTCAGGTCTTTCAGCAATTCAAGCTCAGGTAACTCAACTCAAAGCATGAATGGAGGTGTCTGCACATAACTGTGAAGACACAGTCAAATTGCTTTGCTCAAATGGCAACAAGTAATAGTCCCACTGAAGCCAGTTTGCCCAGACTTGTGTGCAAGAAAATAAGGATTTTCATATGTGTGGTATTGGAGCCTAATGTTTCAGATTCTTTTTTTAGGATCTAAAACATCAGCGTGTTATCAACATTATTCTCATACTAAATCCAAAACACAGCACTGTATCAGCTACTAGGAAGGAAATTAACTCTATCCCTGCCAAAACCAGGACATTCATTTTTACTGGAACACAGAACTTCTGATTAAGTACGTATTACGCTTCTTTCTTCTTCATTGAAAGCAAACTTTGTGGGTAGATCTACATTAGCATTAACATTAGTGCTTCTGAAGGGAATATCCTGATTGTCTCCTCTTGACTGCACTTTGCTTTCTGTCATGGAGCACTCTTCTAGTACGTGAACTAGGTTTCCTTCAAATGAAAATAAGCCAGGAACATTCATTCCAAGAGACCAGAGTAGTTCAAAGTAAGCCCCTCCATATGCTGTAGACTGGGTGATTTGCTCAGTAGTCCTGCTTCTACTACACAGCATTGTTTGCTGTATTGCTTCTACTGCACACACAAGCTTATGTGTGCTAGTAGAGTTTGAATGGAGAAGATGATAAATTATTTTTTTAAGTATTCCTCTTTACAAGGAACAGAAATAATTTATTTCCAATCTCAGCCAATGTTGCTGCATGTGGTTTTTAGACCATTTGATATATCCAAATAGCTTTGCTTTGTGGTTTTACTTGTGTCCCTGCCAGCTGCAGCATATGTTTGTTCTTGGAAAATATTGCATGGGCTGGAAACTTATCAGATGCCTACAGGGGTGCCTTTAACTTATCTAAAATTGTCATGATTTGTAGCTTTTAATATGGTGGCTCATTGTATGCATGAGCTATAATCACAGCAGGCTAAATCCTCTTTTATAAAATTATATAAAATATAATTCTTGCAAATTCTATACATTCTGTAGAGCCATGAGCTAATTTAGAGTACTTGTTCTCTAAGTTGTGGTGTAGTGACAGCATTCTCCATGAAGGACCATCTTTCCCTTTCTCTTACTATAGCTAGTACTACAGAAAAGGTTAACAGTTTAATTAATCTCTCATTATTTCTTGTCATGGTTGAGGTATCTTGAGAGGACTGATAGCATCAGGAAGATAGATAACGGATGATTTATGTGATGAGAAAGACCAACATTTACTAATGTGGGGCATCACTCACAGCAACAGATCATTTCACTCTGTGAACAGTTAAGATAAAACCCAGCCATCTGGAATACTCTTGGCCAATCTCCTTTAAACCCATTAGCAAGACAAGGCCAGTGCTGGTAGTTTTCCTCACTCCCTTTCCATATGTTTTAGGCTGACAATATCCAATGGGTTAGAATACATTGTATATGTCTGCACTTCATTTGTTTTGTGATCGTGTAAAATGAGAAGGTAACAAGACGTTACTCCATACAGACCTGTTTTTCTTTTTCATGGTTAGTAGGGATTAAATTCGCTATTTACTAAGACTTCTAGAGATTTAAATTCATGACTCATTACACATGAAAAACCAGAGCTTTCTTGCCAAAAACTAACAAGAATAACTGCTTCATTTGAGTATGGGTGACTCTCAGAAGATTTTTAAGTTCTGAAGAATGGTCTTATGAAAGAAGTAAAAAATATATTTTCTGAATAGGAAAGTGTTGTTTTTAGGTGGCTAATAAATATGGTTTAGGAAAAAATTGACAGTTCTCAAATGAATATTTTTGCAAAGAAATTGATTGATTTAATAAAGCAAGTTTTATTTTCATATATCAGAAATTGTTGTGGCTTCTGCTTAGATCTGTACTAGGGGGTTTTTTTGTTAGTGCCACTCTCAGGTTTTAGTAATCTGCCCATGGCTGTGTCTTTGGGAACAAGGGTCCTTCTGAGTGTCTAGACATACCTAGACATTATTGCCATTACCCTGGCAGTATTACTGTTGGGTGGTTAGGAAGGAGTTGTGGTCCCCATGTAATGTGTCTGGAGTTGAGATACGGTGCGGTCAAATGATATGCTCAAGGTTACAGGAGGCCACAGTACCAAGAACTCAGAAAACAAACAGAGGGGTTTTTGAGGTCAGATCTAACATGTCATCAGCAGGACCAATACTTTTTCCCTCTTGGGTGATATCTCTGGTTTCTCTCTCTATCTCCTTTTATGTCATTTCTGGTCTATAATGCCCTCCTTTTAAACTCCCATCATCTTTTCCCCTAATACTAATTACTTTGTCCTGCTGATTTCATCTACTGAGAGGGAGTGAAAAAAAGAAAAGTGTATCATCTTGACTCTTTTGACTTGCTATACCCTATCCCAGCCATGCTTGTTCCTAAGGTTTTGGATCTTTTTGCATAGGTACAATTTCAGAAAAAAAAAATTGGCATATGAAATATGAATTCATGTGAACATGTGCAAAGTCCTTTAACAGATGTGAAAACTTCTTCCAGCTGAGCGGTTTATTCTGCAGTACACCATGTGGCACTGCATACTGTTAAAACAGATGTGCTATCAACATAGTTTAGTGCTCCAGTGATTTATTATCTGGGGCTCTCCCACAGAAAGTCGCTTTCTATCAAAATGTTATATAAAAGCAGAAGTGTTCAAAATCCTCGTCTAAAATGCCTATTACATTCAATGACAAAACTACTTAAAGGAGGTAGCAGATACCTTGTCAAGATATCATTGATAAGCTTAATTGTTATAGATTGTAAGTATGTAAATGAACATACTCCCAGAAAGTCCCAAGAAGTGCTCAACCCCTGTTAGAGAACTGTCAAAGCACAGCTTTTTTATGATTTGAGCACTTGTCGTGTGACAGTGAGAACTCTTCTGTCCCACTAAAATGTGAGTTGAATAAGTTTGCCTCTTAAGTTATTCAAGGGTCCTGTAAAATAGCTCAGACTTTCTAGCTAAGTGGTTTTATCCCCTTTACATCTCATATTCAAACCTTCCTCTGCCTATATATGAAAAGATGTTGATTCTCTGGATGCTGTAAATAAATATTCTGTTCCATAAAATTTAACATTAGTGTATTCCCCTCTCTTTACCTAGCTAGGCTTTTGCTCTTGGAGTGCGGTATGCTGATACTTTTGTGATCTGGTTGCCTGCTGACCATACAGAAGAGAAGAAACATTTTGATTTCTTTGAGTCTGTCCTTCCTGGCTGTCACAGCAAAATAGCAGGTTTGCAGTGATATTCTTGGATTCACTCTTTTCTGAGTGCATCCAACCTCTGTTTCAAAGGTTAATACAGTAAATCCCATTGTGCTCTTCTGGGACTGAAAAAGGAAAAGCTTCCTGCATCAGAAATCATTGATTTGTGATGTGTTTCTAAGTGCCTCCTGTAAGGTGTAGACCTTTGATTGGAGTGTCTTGGTTTCTACAATAAGCAATAATGTCAGAAATGTGGTCTTGAAAATTTGTTTAATTTGTGTGTCTTCCAACTGGTAACATGTGGTGTAAATGTGGTTCATTTGCTACTTATGTGTGTGGGAAGCAGTTTTATATGGTAACTTTTTTGCTCTTGTTATTAATGAAGTTCATCATTTTCTGTAACATAGTGAAGACCACTGGGATAAATCACCGTGAAACCTCATCTTTGGGATGAGTCTTTGTTGAATTCCCATACTTGAGAAATATGCTGTGAAATCCAGTAATTCATTCCTCCTTCACTGCTTATTCTCCCATTGAGTGAGCCTAAGGCCGCTGTACCTCAATACATGGGTTTGATGGGCAATGGGAAATGTTGTGTCTGCCCTCCCAGTGCTTTAGTCTTCCCATGTTTTGCTTCTTCTGTTCACTCCGTTCTTGGGTTCCTGTAGGCTTTTCTGGGGAAGTCACCCAGATTGTGTTACTACTTCTTCCACTGTCCTTTTCAGTGCTTTTTTCTCTTTCTATATTCACTTAACTAGACACAAACACAGAGGCAGGCTCCTCACAAAGATGTGTGTAGTAGCCATTCTGCCCCCTACTTGACTTGATCTATTTATTTATTTTGCCTGTTTTTCTGAACTCTTGGGCAACTCTGAATGTGTGGAAAATCCATGTGGTATCTGGGTTTTAGAATATATAACTTGCCTGCCATCTAAGACTTGTAGGCTGAGCCTGTATAGGTAAACTCGGGCATACTGAGGAATGCTCAGTGCCGAAAACCCCAGTGAGCTCTGCTAGCATTCGATAGTAACTTCTTGCAGAGAGATGTATGCAGGGAGATGAAAGCTCCATCTCCACTCTGCTCCAAAATTTGAGGTGCCCTCGCTATGTTGCTCAAAGAAAATGAACAAAAGAAATGCATTACACTTTATTGCCTTCCCTGAAACGTCCCTGAAATTCCTGGGGTAAGAGAACCAGATGGTGTGAGACCTCAGGTTAATGCTTATCTCTAATTTAGAGATGTATGCATGAGATATCAAATCCCAAATGAATTTCAAGAGCTTGGATGTAAGTTTCATTGAGGAGTTTGCACTCACTTATGCAAAGATGGCACATCACATTGCTACACTGACAAGTAAACCCCGACCAACTGGAGTCAATTGGAGTTCCCTGGTTTCCAAGTTTTATGTTCACAGTATACAAGCTTACACAATTAACCTGTGGACAAGGGCATGCCCTTTGGCTATGCTGATAAATATTTATTTGGTCTCACTAGGCCTAATTGGTCCCTGGAAGAGTTAGTCAAAGTGCTTTCCCTTCTACTAGACAGCTATATAGCAATCCATTTCCTTTTCCTCTTTCCTCATGCTGATACAGGCTTTATTTTTGGGGGGAGATGCACTGAATCCTGTGCTTCTTTTTATATGTATTAATATATTCATCTTTAGCTCAGTTTTCTATAGACATCTTTCTATGTTCACTGTTTCTACGAAGTTACATGAAGTCACTGGTGCCACTGGAGTTACATTTTTCCTCAATGGCAACAACAAAGCTGAAATTGCTTTTATTCTGATTTTTATGAGCAAGGACTGCTGGAAGACATCATGGGGACAGGACTGTGACTTCTTTATCTTTCCTGGTGTTAAAAGTGCTGCTGCTTTTCCCCACAGATGGTCCAAATATGTTAGCAGATAAAAAGCCTTTTCTTGGTGAGATCTGTGAGACAGCAGATATCTGACTTGAGGCAGCCCTTTGCAAATGCCAGCAAGGGAGCAACAAGCCTGCAGAAAAGACACACACACAAAAAGGAAAAGGTGAGAGAGAGAGAAAAAGATAAAGCACATTGTGACATTTGGAGAGACATTGGCTGGTGACTATTGGTGACTGTTACTGCCAGGCTTATTTTTTGGTTTTTGTTAAATGGTGTAAATGTTGCAAGAAATATTCTTTAATATCTAAATCAATTTTTCATAGATGACAGGTCTGATATGATTTTGGGGGATTGGTCTTATTAACAATATGAGCATGGATTGGCACTACAGAGAAGTAGCTGCTTGTTTGTCTTCTGTGGGTGATTTTTTGTAGATACAGATTATGAACAAAGTTGGACTGGTTGTATTAAAATTTTAGAAAACTCACAGCAGGATCAGGGATGCTTTGACCCCTATTCTCTCTCTAAAACTATGAAACACTTTTACTTTTTTCATTCAGTTTCTTAGAAAGAGCCTGCTCTGCTCTCACCTTCCTGCCCTTGCCATCATTAAAAACTTCACAGAGGGTGCTCCCATGATGAACAGTGATTTTTCCTTCTTTCTCCAAGTGGAACTGCTCATTATGAAACAAACTCTGTTTGGAGTCTTCCATTGGTCCTGAAATAAAGACCTGTCCTCCTTTAAACCTGCCCTTACACGTCTCCATTCTGGCGGGTAAGAAAGATTCTGCTCCTTTGCCAGATTTACTAAGAATATGTGTAATATCGACTTCCACACAATGTCTTGACCCAACACCTATGAATCTCTTAGGTAGAAAGCAGCCACCTGCTCCCAAACAACCTTTTCTGGCACTAACTGTCTCAAGAGCAGAGAAAGCGTGGAAGAAATGCTGGTTCATTCTCTCTGCTAATTTGAGCTGCACTAAGTAGGACCGCTCCCACCTGACTTATGCTTCAAATATCAGGCTCAACAGCATGTAGGAAAGGTAAGGGCAAAGGGCTGAAGAGGAGGGGGGAGTAATAAGAGGAAGAAAGGAAGGAGAAGAGACAGGAAGATGTATTCAAGAAAAGGGGGTCATTTTAAGGGTCACATTTTCAGAAGGGAGGACAGTGATTTCTGAGCAAAAATGTATTCTCTGAGTCAAACACATTTGGCAGCCTCATACATAGGGCCATCTTCACACCTCTTGCAGCCTACTGTTACATCTGTCCTCAAGAGGCTTGAACATTTTAAACTGTTGTTTAAGGATGCTAGACCTTGGCTTCCTGCTGTGGTCAATGGAGGGAGGTAGTCACAACACCTTAGATTAGGCAACCCCCAAAAGAATTTGTATTTATGTGTCTTTCGGTCAGCTAATTATATATCTCAGTCGTTGATTGTGTTTGTAATTGCACTTTTCCTATACCATATACTGCTACGGTAACCAATGACACTTTTACCACAAAAGTGGTACTCTTAAAAATATTACTCCAGTTTTCACAATCATTATGTTTCTCACGGCTGGTAATCTTAGCAGATACTCGGGGAGTGTTGTGGGAATTGTAGTGAAGTACCATTAGACCATTTCTTCCTCCGTCCTACACCACCACATGTCACAAAGCTAGTGCTTTACTGGGTTGATTTGTACACCCCAATATATCAAGGACATCGCTTTTCAGAAGGTGTAAGTCCTTAACAACAGCATATTTCCCCCTTGCATTGCAACTTTGGAATCATACAGCCTGGGGCAGATGAATTGCTATGTGCATTTTACTGCAGAATAGACTGTTTAACTAGCATATATACATTACAGCTCCTTCTTGAAATGCCTGACTCAGTATTTCTATTCCAGTAAGAGCAGAGCTCCTTGGGGCCTACTTATAGGTGCTGCCTGGGTATAGTTTACTATCCTAAAAGGATGGACAAAGATGTGAGCAAAAGAAATGTTACTACCCGTATTTTACCTATAGGCAACTGAGAGACAAGAGAAGTTGATGGCCAGGTGTTTGGAAGTAGTTGGGCCCCTTAATAAATGATTGCCTAAAGCCAGTTAGGAAGTCTGTGACGAAGCTAGAAATGTGCCACAGTTTAGTCTAAGCTTTGTAATAGAACTTTATCCTAGCCTAGGTTTTTAAAAGCCACACCCAGTCCTTTGTTTATCCGTCTGTTATCATGCCTGTTGACGTCTTTTGGATCTACTGGCCCTGTCTAAAAGAAAGAGGAGAGAGACCCAGCCAAGACTGTCGGGCAGGGGGCTTCCTATCAGACCTATCACTTCGCCAGGCATTACAGAGTCCACACACAAGCTACACCCACGTCCCGTCCCCTTCATCCCTTTGCTCAGAGAACTGCTATCTATAGCATTTTGCTTTGTTGACTCCATAGGTATTCCAGACATCAAGAGCCTTCGTGCTTATGGGTTTAGTGCATATACATTCAACATTTTTCATCAGTTTGCAGACAGAATGGTTTAAGTCTCCCCAGAAATACATTTGCAGAGTAAAAAGCCTCAAATGTAGTTCCAATTCATCTCATGTAATGTTGGCTGCTCTACTGAGGTCCCAGACCACTGTTTGTCCGACTGGGGCTTTTGGCAGGCATGTGCTCCGAGTGTCACCTGGCCCCAGGAGAATGGGCATGCTCGAGAAGGCAGGGAGGGAGGAGAGGGAAGGCAGGGTATGCTGGCACACGCCTGGCTTTCAGTCCAGTGTGGTCAGAGGTCTGCCAGGGTACTGGGCCTGGGAGCTCAGAAACGCTCGCATGTTTAGAGGTAACTGGTTTAGACGTAACTGGTACAAGCTGATGAAAATTTCCATTCCTCTTGATTTCTTCGCTGCAAAACGGCAGCTCGCGTGTTTTGCAATAGTTCCTTTTCTAGCATTTTAAAAGCTCTCGGCATGGTCATCAAGTTTTGCCATGTTTTAAATACTAAAGGTCTGTAATACAAGGATACTGTCTGATATAAGCAAACATATTTATCAGGAAGTCTGATACGTGTGTGTAACATATTCTGATGATTTATATAGAATTGTCTTAGACTATTTTCTGTGCTGTTGTGTAACTTTTTGTGGAATATGCATATGAGAGAATTTTGTCTTTGAGGGTTTTATGGAAAACATCAAACAGATTAAACTTTACAATTTTGTGGTAAAGTCCTGACTGTGGCTCTTAATAACACTTCTGTCAGCCATAAAGAGAGCGCCTTCCATTTACTAGTAAATATGCATTTAATAAACAAAAAAAAATGCAAACAGTGTTTAGAATATGCTAAATGACTTTAAACAAAAGCTATTAGTAAGTCAAACATTGCCTTCTATTCCAATTTGTTGTTGTTGCCACATTCTGTTTCATTTTAATATGCATATCTCAGTATGCTAGTATTCACATAAACACATTATCCTCTAATCATCTTTCAGAGATAATTATTCAGTACCTATTTTGATTATAATATACAGTATGCATCACTTAGTGTTTTTAGAGCTGAATATAACACAGGCATCTTAGTCTCTTTTCAGATTCACCAACTTCCTTTCAGAAAGACTCTGAGCATGTTGAAAGTGGAATTTTAGTCCATTCATTGACCTGTGCTGTTGACTTTCTTCCAGGAAAATAGAAGCCAATAGAGATATTGAAGTGAGCAAATAAAATATCCGTATCTTCTCTGTGCTTTGCACGTGATAAGAGTCACTTTTCCCTATTACCAAAGTTAAATACGGATCTTGAAATCCCCTTATTAGTGCACCATGATGAACTTTCACCTTATTATACCCAATCACTGCTTGATGGATACTAGTTTAAAAGGTTAACTGTTAGTTAAATGTTTTTTTCTCAACAACTTTTAGCTTATGGGAGGGACAAAGGTTCCACTGCCATAGGGATACCATAATGTCATCTATACATTAGATCAACTGAGGCATTCCCTAACGCATAAAACCTGAAAAAACACCCATCTCAATTCAAAGAGGTCCAGAGAGTGGAACCCATCTCTCAAAGGGCCTGAGCCTGTCGGTGCTTTAGCTCACAAACCTAGCTGTGATCTTGTTACTGGCATCCTTCCCTCTGCACCCGTGTTCGGTGCTGGTTGTCTCAGTTCAGGGACAGCAGTTATCTTGTGTACGATCAAGAAACGAACTGAACGTCGTAACCACAACCTCCTGCGAGGTCAGCCAGCTGAGCTGCCTTGCCTTTCTCCGCACAGCTGCTGAGGCACACGAGTTGGATCTTTCCCTTTCTCCAGGCTTTGCAAGGAGGTTTATGAGCTCGGGAAGGAAGAGCCAGGTTTTCTGCAGGTTTGTCTTCCAGTTAATTGACTTTGGTGTAGGCTTTGATGTAATCTCTGCCTGGTGTTTTACCAAATGGGACTCCTTGTTGTAGCCTTTTCCTGCCTAAAAAGATGTCTCTTTTACCTTGTTTTCTTGAAATACTATTTTTGAGACCTCTGCTCCTGTCTCATGTTTCAACGTGCAGTTGAAATAGGCCACACAAGGAAAGGGGGAGCAGAGATATGGGACAGACACAGAAACATGCTTGTGCATAAGGTGATTATACACATTTCCTTAGTAAATCATGTTAAAAATTAGATGCTGAAGTATAAAGTGTAGGGTTTATTTATGCAAAGTGTTGCAGATATGCTCGTCTTATAACAGTGTCTGTTTGTGATATCTTCTAGTGTAGATGCCTAGTTAAGTTTTAGCTTTTTTAGCTCTGATTGACCAATGTGCATATATATATATATATATAGTTTTTATCTGTGTTCTTGAAATGGACTTGAACATAGCATATAGCGTTGTTTGCATGCAAGACAGACATACTTGGCAAGAGAAAGCAGGTCATGTGAATAGCAAGAATGGCTGCTGGTCTGCTCCCTCAGAATGATTCCTAATAATTTTCTGCCTATGTGTGTGCACTGGATATTCATGCCACTAGAATAGTAATAACAAATCTTAACTCAGAGTACCTTATTCAAGTGTTTTAGCTGGTTTCAGAAATAATTTTCTTCTCGGACTCATCACTGTAAACCTCTCTGATATGTCTGTACTGCCATATTTTGCTTTATATAAAGCATGTCCCATTCATGGTGAAAATAACCCAAATGGAGAGGCCTTAGCAAGAAGCCTCACTTAAAATGTAAAGCAGAACTTAAGTGCCATGCAGGTGCTCCCACAATTTGTCTGCATGGAAATGCATTTCAGCTACAATTGAGATAGTAATAAGGATCTCTGCTGCAGCTTCTTAGGCAAGTAGCTGGGCTATATGCCTACTTTGTATCTGGTCCCATCTGATTACACTGACATTTTGACATCTGCAATTTTTCAGCATGTATCTTTGAAAAGCAAAACCATTTTTTTTAAGACTGTGCTATCATGGCTGTGAAAAATGCTTGTTTCACAGGACACATACAATATATGGTGATGACTCTTTCATCAGGTTAGCATTTCTTTCTAATCATGCCATAAAAAAATATGTGTCAATGCCAGAAAAATGAAAGGAGCAGAGGAAGAAAAAGCAAGCACACTTTCACAGTCAGCCAGAATTATGGATTTTACAATATTCTTTGATTTTTTTTTCTTGTGATGTTAATGATTCATTCTCTATTTTTCAATTGCTATTAAAAAGTTGAAAATTGATCCAGGTAAAGAATCTGTCTCTTTCAGCCTGGAAAAAAAAAAAAAAGGTTTATTAGTTTTGTATTTTGAATGGAATCATTTAACACATGTTTTCTTGTAGCTTGGCAGTAGAATTAGTCAAATCACGGTGTTACAGCAGACTTTAGCTAAAATGTTAGTTGTTAAGTGCTTTTATACTAATGCTTTGTTGCATATATATGGAAGGTGCACTTCGTATTAAACTGTTAATATAACAGGAAAAGATAGTTCATTACAAAGAGGGTTTGTTTTTTTTTTTAAACAGCATAAAAGCAATGACCTCTTGTATCAAATCATTATTAAAAAGAAGAAAAAGATATTTAACAGCACTGCCTAGAAAACTGTGCTAAGAATGATGTTTCCATTGGTCAATGAGTTATAGTTATACAGATACGCAGTAAAAGATAATCACAGTAGAATGAAATTCATTCCTCTGAAGAAGATTAACACAAAGCTTATATGTCTCTTCAGTACTTACTCAAGCCTCATTTTGAAGGGTTAAATTGGAATTTAATGATGCAGAAACTGCTCCCTCTGGCTCTTTGCAGAGGAATGGATTTCAGCTCCCTCAAGAATATCTCAGAACCACCATGGCTGATTATTTCATCTGGGGAAGGACACAGACCACAAATGAAGCACCATCAGATAGTCCATAAATATGTTACATAAGTGATATATTGAATGAGACTCCAACAAGTGAATCCACAAAAACTGCACAATTTGAAAATAGCTGAAATGAAACATTGTGTATTGATTAAGCGTGGTTTAGAACACAAAGGTAGAAACTTCTGATGATTTTTCTAAACTCTAGTCCAAGGCAGAATGAAAGATTTAAGTTTTTTATTTAGTGGGACTAGTTCCTTGGCTTCACTCATTGACATCATTGAGCCCTCACAGTGTCATTAGTGAAAGAAACAGCCTCAGGTCCTAATCTTATTATTATAAATGAGAAATCTCATCTAAATCAAGGGAATCCCTTCACTTTCTGTCTATAGTATATTGTCTACTGAGCAAGAAGTCAAGTTTCAGAGTTGCCTGTAGAAATTTATAGTTATTGTGCTAAGGCACTTGAAGGATGCTTGGATGCATCCCCAGGCATTAAATCATTATGGACCACCTCTGAAACACCAACCCTGTATTTTTATGATCATCTTCAGGCTCTTCTGCTATCCAGCTGTGGGGAGCAGGGTCATGACAAGTGTTTTGAACTTTTGTATAGGTGGGTATATGCTCACACCTTGCTTCTATTCAACAGTATGAAGAACAGAGTTTAGAAGAAGATTTTAACTTTGTTATCTAGCCAAGGTTCATCATCTAGCACACAGCAAATGTAAAATGTTTTAAGATTATAGATTGGTGCTGCTCTTCAGATTCTTTCAGTAAATAACTATGGCTCAATGGCTTTCATGGGAGACAACACAAGCAATCGTATACTTGTATAATAGGCAGTGCTCTCATATATGAATGATTTGCTTTGCAGAGACTTTGTTGATCTTAGATTGAAACAAACATTTTTAGCATCCCCCTGGCTTGAAACAGTTATTTATTATTTACAATGTAGATGTTTTAGGACATTATTCAGATAGAATTTCCTTGACTTGGGGCTTAACATTCAAGACAGCCTACAAGATAACAACCCTGAGAAACTGGAAGAAGACTGAATTCGGTTTGAATCCTAATGAGCTGCAATGGTGAGTCTCTTGGCAGAGCCTGTGCTGAGGAGCTGCATTGTCAAAACAATTTCCACGTAATGCCCATGGAATTTAAAGCAAATCAGACACGCTGATAATAAAATAAACACAGAATGAACGAAAATAGGGGGTTTTAACTCGGGCGTGGTTCATGCAAGATTCATTGTGAGCCTCAGAAGAGGGAAAAGATGATTTTCTGGCAGACTGGAAACTGTGTAGGCAGTCTAATTTCACTGTGTAGGTTAAACTTAAGGAAGCAGGCTTAGTAATGAAGTTTTATATGTTTCAAAGAATGAGACAATGAGGTGTTTTCTCAGATTGTCTCCTGACAGGAGGAAATAATTACAAAAATACACTTGATCTCTAAACAGATGACGAACATAGTTTGAGCTATGAGGAACAAGAGAAAGAATGCTGAAGAGAGACAACTTCTGAGTCTTCCTTCCCCCTCTAACCCTTTTGCCCTCCACATACTTTTCTTTAGAGCTTCTAATGTCCTAAATCAAACTTAATTAAAAGAGCAGACTATTTTAGAACTTTTTTAGTGGTGATTGCTCTCAAAACCCAAAATATGTAAGATGATACAATTTATTTATATTTTTTGTGGAAAAAACCAACATATAAGCAAATCCTCACTGATAGTGTATTATCATAACACAATTGATTTAACAGAGCTGTGATATTTACACCAGGCAAGGATCTGTTTCCTGGGATTTAATTCTTCTCTCATTTACATTGTTTTAAGCATGCCTAACTACGTAGCATTTCAAGAGGTTACTACCGATTTGCCACAGTGCTAGACTAAAATCAGGGTGACCTTTTCCTTGCTACAGTAGAAAGGTGTTTGTTTCCTAATACCACTTCTGAATAACCATAGGATGGAGAAGACTTACTCTTCAGCTTCTCCAAGGTTAGAAATATGGGCTGTCTTTAAAGTAAGACATGAGCAGTACGTGACATTTTGGTGAGAGACAAATGAGCCTGATGATACCTCTGGCTTCACTTTGAATGCCTTGTAAGGCTGGCCCTATATACATCCCAGACCACCAGTTCTTATTTATTTTAGCTTGTTTCCTTGATTCCAATTTTGTTTACAACCCTTTCTGTGTAAAATTATGCAGTTTGCTAAACTGTACACTTATCTCACAGTATGAATTCTTCAATAAATTATATGAAATGCATTCTTGTCTGTTCTAGGTCTAAGTTAATTTACATGCCATTGTGTTTATGCAAAGTCTGGACATTTCATGTCTCGTATTATCGGGCTACAGAAACAGACCTGCTTTTTAAACAGAGAAAATAGTCCATTTATGGTTATATTTTCTGCTCTTTTATGAAAATTTGAAAAGAAAAAATTGAGAATTTAAAGGACAATGCCACAGGACACATTAAAAAAATATCTTCTCGTCTAAATTATTTCCAAAGGAAAATGTGCATTAGGTATGTAAATGAAGTCTTCATGTTAGCTTCATACGCCATCTTTGCTACAATCTTCAGCTATTGATCTATTTATATATAGACAGATATCTCTGTACATACAAACCCTCCTACCCTCAGTTTTTCACATATCACACACATTTCAAAGAGCAATATTAACACATTCCAACTACAGATTTTGGTTGAGCCATCTACTGTTAAAGAGATGCCATTAACATTTGGATTTTTGCAGGCTGGTTGGAAATTTTCTGATGTTGCTAAAACAAAAATAAAAAAGAATCATAGAGTCTGTCCATTTGGAGAGATTCCCACTGAACTCTAGGAGGTTTCCACTGGAAACATGAGAAAACTGCTGCCTACTTGCATCTGTGCCTGCCTGCTCACCCAGACCCATTTCTGTGTGTTAGCTGGGGAGGAATCTGGGACCCAGAAGAGCTTCCATCCTGGCAAGAACAGGGGAATATTATGGTGTTTCAAAATGAAAAAAAAACCACAAAAACTAGAAATTGTTCTTCAGAAATGCAATTTGACTTTCTGTTTTGCTCCATCTCCATCCCCATGTACGGAAAACAAAGACTTTGTCTGTTCCTTCCCTTCCTAATTTCCCATTTCCCACTGCGGAAACAACACTGCTCCTTCAGCTAATGTTTTAGTTTGAAGGAGAGGACCCTTCATTTTAACCAGCAAAGCCACAGAACGTCTCTGAAAGCAGCTAAGGAGATGATGAGACAGGACAGCTTGTTCGGTTTCAGACCTGACCACTCACGCACATCGGTATTACCTTGGATAAACTGTGTTTTTTAAGCACAAGCTTGAGCAAACAATGGTATGTAAATTGCATCAACCTACAAATAGCTCTGGGAGGCATTGTGCCTCGTACCACAATTCAGAATAATTGCTTACCAGCTTGCTCTTGCTCTTGGGGGATAATAATCATCTGCTTACCTCTGTCTGTAGTAAAACTACTAAACATCAGCACAGAAAACCTAACATAAATGTACACTTGCTCATCTGCTTCATTTAGCTGTTAAAGCTTTCATATCGCTCACTCCTTATTTGATGCACGGCGTGCAAGTCCTTACTTGCTTTCTATGTATTTGGACTCTTTATCTCCCATAACCACACAAAGACAATTTTTATCTCCTTGCACGCATGTGAAGTTCGAGCAAAACTGCAGCGTGTAATTGTCTGATTTTTCCCCCTGTTTGTGGAATGGAGATAGTAAAGCCTATTCACACTTCTAAAACACTTAAGATGCACTGATTCTAAATTATGTGGAGTATATAAAATGTATTTACACTGTGTTTGTGTTATAATGCCATAATGGTATAAAGCCTCCTCTCCCATATATGAGAATCAATCTCAATATGAATAAAGCTCAGTCATTTTTCCATGTGAAAGGGGTAGAACTCCATAGTGGGCTATGGGAAGATAAGATGCTAAGAACTTGATGTAGTTAATAGCTTATGTCACTCCGTGCCATAAAATTGTATGTATTATCCCTGAATCATCACAGGCAGATCTAAACCCCGTTGTAATTTCATATGGAAATATACTCACTGGATTAGTAGTTTGTTTTGAAATTTCCAGTGCCAGTTAAGAGGCATTTCCTTTTTGGAGATCTATACCCCCATTTGCCCCAATTTTGAGTTAATTATTGATTGACTGAAAGAGTAATTCAGTGACAATACTGACAAAATAGGGATTACTAATTTCTTGAAAGTACATAACCCAATAGGAGTCATTTAAGAACTGGATTGAAAGAGAAAACACAATTAACCTTCAACTTGAGTGGTTCTTTTGGTTTTACCTCTAAAAATTCTGGTTAACCCCTGCAGCCCGAGGTAGTTGCACCAGTGTAAAATGCCCTTGTAAGACATGGCATTTCCATGGCTTGCCAAAACAGGCCTTGAGGATTTTCAAGTTGTTTTGCTTTCCTTTAAAAGGTTTTCAACATAACAACTGTGATATTTATACTCTTTTATTCTAAAGATCATTTCCCCCATTCTATAGGAAGCTGAGACTGCTCCATGCTTGCTCCCAAGCACATCTTGACATTTTGAAAATGAACACAGGTCCCCAGAGGACACACAATGTGCTCAGATTGAACAGCTGTTCCAGTTAACAGTATATACAGTCAAATTAAAATGTATTAATTTCACATCAGGATTAACATAGACTTAAAGTTCTCTGAAATCGGAGCCCACAAAATACCAATCCTTTACCCTGTCATCTCCACCTTCACTGGTGCCATTATAGGAGACGGATAAATAAGCCCATACTCATTTCTTCAACCAGCACCAGCTTTGTAATTCTACAAGTTTAAAAGCCAGAGTTAGCTGTAATGGGGAGTGGTATGCTGAGCACTATGCCGCCAATCCTCATAATGAATGTTAATAATATTAAAAGTTATTGCTCAAAGTGTTCTTATGTAGGAATTAGAGACATGCCAAAGCTAGCATGAGCAACTGTGGAGGGGACAAAAAGGTTTTCAACAACCCGCAACACTTTGGTAGAGATGACTGCTACATAATGTGTATTTCCGTCTCCAAAGGGATCCTGGGCAGTGACTAGTTTCCCTTTTCTTCATCTTCTTCATCATCTCATCATCACTTAATATACTTATTTCAGCACATGAGAAATACTGCCAAGAGTGCTATTGGCTTACTTTTGTGGGGTTGGGAGTGGACTTAACTCATTTTGCTTGATATTGCCATCTCAGCATGGTTTTGTTCTGAGGTCTCACCACGTCTGGGCAATTCTTCCAAGCTGACAAAACTTTCTTATTTGCATCATAGGACATTATGAAAAAGAGGTTTCATCTGTTTATCTTTAACCATAATTATCCAATTTGAAATCCAGTGGACTCAGATCTGAATTTGGTGGCTGTACAGCTAGTTACTAGTGGTGCCTGCTGGAATATAATTCCTTATTGCTGATGGGGTTTACATCTTTCAACAAAAGCAAGTATTCCACTAACTTAAATACACTCTGTCTTAACCTTTGAATAAATGGGGTTTTGCTGTTTCCTGATGGAAAGTGAGCTGGGACTGGATGCAGATCTTCCAATAGGCTTGGTCTCTGGATTAGATGTTTTACCTTGGTTTCATCACTAGCTTTGATTTCTCTTATAACATAGTGACAGGACCAACTTATTTACAATGGTATTTTTACAGATACTAGACCAAATGCATGGTCCTATAACTTTTTCATAATTCATTTCAGGTGAAAAATAATACCTCCGAAATGCAGGCCTTCATCTGTAATGTGTTTCTTTCAACTCATTTGTTGTCCTCTTTCTAAACTGTGAGCCTCAGATACTTGCTTAGTAAATATTGTTTGGCATTTTACTGCATTTTCATGGAAATAAATAGCAGCAAAAAAGTGGGGCAGTAAAATTGAAAAATATGGCTCTGAAATCTATAGTTATGCATCGCACAGTGTTAAATATGATTTTTATAACAGCAGCTATTTATTACTCACCCTGTCTGCCCTTTTCTGCACACACATATTCATACTCAGCAGAGATTTTGCAGTAGTTGTAGTTCCCGTAGGGCTATGTCATGAGGGCCGCAATAAAATATAGGACCAGAATTATTGCTAGCATAAAGCAGTTTGTAGCAACCAAAAGCCTGGTTCACAACTGATTATTGATTGGTATCCTGACATAGCCGTTCCATTAGTATGGAAATAAACGAAATATTGCTTGAAAAGGAAAGAGGAAGCAATAGCTGTGTATAGGGGGAGCTTTTCCCCCAGCACATCTTCTCCTTATTTTATTTAGCTCAAGAGATGCAGCAGGATGATAATGAGGAAAGATCAAAGCACGGTAGCTTTGTAATGTTCTACTAGATTGCATTTGGGGCTATTTTATGAAATCGTAGAGCAGAACAGTTTTTAAGAATTCTACAAGTATTTGTCATTTCTGTAAAAAGGTCTAGAGAACTAAATTTATGATATGCTACAATGAACAAGACCCTGTACCTAGAAATGACTGAAAGTTTTCAATTTGACATCTTTTTTTAGTAAGTGTACAGCATATAAAAAAGAATAGCTATACAGCGGTCACATTACACAACTTACTGGGGTTTTGGCTAAACTGCAGAATGTAGATCTTGGGCCTTGGGAAAGAATTTGTCTTCCCTTTACTTTCTCTTAAAACTCAAGAAATGAAGATCAGTTACAAGAAACAACCCACTTCACTTTAGGTTAACACAGAAAATACTAAATCTAATGTAACCAATGTTAGCATTTAAATGTACATACTAGAAAGGAAAATGAAAGCACATGAGGAAAAGATCAATATTTATTCCAGTATGTAGCAATACATGTCTGAAGCTTGAGCTGTCAGAAAATTGCTAAAGTCATCAAAAGACTGCAAGGAAGAAAACTGTGTCAATGGAAATAGGGTATGGAAATAAGTATTAACGTGTTTGGAGTAAAAAGGATGTTAACAATGATGTGGGTCTCTTGAGCAGTGATAGAATAGTCAAATTGCTTAAAAATGTAGAAATTACAGAAGCGATCACTCAGTATTTCTTCTCCATCTTTGGGAAAATAATCCAAAGAAGTAAATGATAGAGGTGTTTGAAAAGATAATGGTAAAACTTTTTTTGATCCTGTGATAATTTGAGAGGATGTCTAGCACTAAATATTACAATGATAGTAATTTTGAAAAGAGCATGTCCCTGTATCTTGCATTCAGAGGTTTTGAAAGAATTGGGTGAGGAATTCTCTGAGGATTTGATCTTGGTTTCACCATATTTTGGAACACCAAAGAAGTTCCAGAAGAGAGCTAACATTATGTAATAATTTAGAAGGAGTCATAAGTAAATTATTTACTACTGTACTCAGTGCTTAGTAATGTGCTTAATTGGACACCTTATGAAATTTCACTCAAGAAATTAAAGTATTATGAAAATTATATGGCATACCTTAAATACACTGAAAATACATTAACTATAGTTCTTAAAATAAAACCATTTCCTCAGGGATTTCTGTTTAAGAATATTATGTCTAAAGGCTATATTCCTAATGGTTGTATAGGTGCTTTGGGTACTATGCTGCCAAACATTTCAATAATGACCAACAGAAAACCTAAAATCATAACTTACAAGATTGGCAGGGATGCAAAAGTAGGGAAGTGGTAAATAATGAAGATAAATATTGAAATTCTAGCATTCTTGTCTCCAAAAAGCCCTGAACCCCCCAAATCATTTAGAATCCCATAAATATTATATCAGGATTGTTCTGTTATTTTGGGGTCTTTTTTTAAAACAGCCTGAATCTGAGCTGATACCTTTTCATGTCTACTAAGAAAACAAAAGCTTTATTGCAGTAGCTTTTAAAATGGGTTTATCATGTATCTTGGGAAAAGAATTCTAACTTATTATGTCTGGCATGCTTTTGGCCAGGATGGACTTGTAACTTGTAACATGAGCCTAATTGCAGTGCTTTTGGTCATTCAAAGAAAACATCTTTGGGGAAAAGTTTATGTGGTAGTTTTGAGTAATTGCCTTGTGTCGAGATACCGTTGTGTCTGAAGAATCAGACCTTTCGATTTAAGTAAATATTTCCTCACATCAAAGTAGATAGGTAAGTTCTTTGAAAATACTACGTTAACAGTTAAATATTTCGTTCCCCAAGCAGTCAGCATTGCGCTGTAGTTTAATCACTGAAAGATAATCTTTTCCTTTAGAAAAGAGTATATAAACCTTGTTGATTTCAAAATACTCTTTTATTTCAAATACAAGAGTTTTATTCTTAGTCAGGCAATATTGGACTTTACCAAATATGAGTCAATAACCAATTTTACAATGTTTCTGAAAGCAGGTAGATGTGAAATGTAAACAAACACACAAGACGAAAATACACTGAAGAAATAAAATTAGCAAATACCTAGTTCTGTTATAGATAGAGTTGTATTTGATGTAAGAATTCAGTCTTTGCAATAACCATGTCACACAGGGCCAAAAAACCCTGCTGGCAGCGCTGTCTTCAGGTGTAGGAAATTACTTGGAGTTGCAAGTAGCTGTGGTCAGAAAGGGCTGCCTGAACAGCTGGTCTCCACCTCCTGCCTGCACCTTTTCCTTATCTTGGTGCTGCGGCTGTCCCCAAGGATTTGGAGTCTGTGGGACACCGGCTGCGCTAGGTTAGTTTGTCCTACTGCTTGGTTTGGAGACAAGAAGCCACAAGCCAGTTCTCCCCCAGGAATAAGGACCTCACAACCAATGACTCGATTAGGTGCTGGTGTGGGGACAGTGTGGATTAGTCTGGGTGATCCTGTAGGTGCTGGTGCTGCTGGGAGGACGTCAGATGGAACCCTGCCCTCCTCACACGTGCACATGCTCTGCTGAACTTAGTAGTTTTCCTGGGGGAAGAACTTTTGGGTTAAATTGCTTCCCTATTATTACAGTATTACAATTTTCTGACTCATACCATTTGCAGGGTTTCCATTGTTCAGAAAAGGGAACAATTTTGAATCTAGATAGACCGTATGTGTGATTGGGCCAGACTTTCAGAATGGCCCAATTCTATACAATTGCTTATGTATCCGAAGAGTTAGGGACACTGAATAAATTACACACACACACACACACACATATATATGCATTTCATATAGATATATGTTATGAACTAGAGCACTGCACATTTGGATATTTGCATGACTTGCCTTCATGTCTGACGCCAGCCTTCTCAAACAGACCGTGCACAGCTTTATGGGGAGAAGTACAGGAGCCCGTTGTAAGTGTCTCCTTTGTTTTAACCACAGGACTATTCCTTAATCATAAAAAAAAAAGGTTTGGATACTTTAGGATATATTGTGGAACGCTTAGAAATAGAAATCAAAGAAAGAACTGTATTCTGCTTCCAGCTCTTCCAAAGACTTGATTGGATGACTTCAGTGAAACATTTTCTGATAAATGATATATTCCTATTTGACTAGCTTCTATTCTCTGTAAGACCTCTTACAAACTTTGGATGGGGAATGCAAAATGATAACTTCTAATACCATGGGAAAAAGGAAATGAATACTGAAGGTGGCTAAAAGTGTACTGCAACAACATAATCTAGTTACATAAACTTTGCAAACACTGAAAAATCACACTCGTGATTTAGTGTTCCCAGTAGACAGACTCAGCATTTTTCATTGACTTTTGATTGAAATCTTGGCCTTGTGGTGCAATCCTGTGTTTGTGTAATGGGAATAAGTCCTCACTAAAAACAAACTGGAAGATTTTTATTGCCGGAGAAATGCTTAAAATAAGACAGAAGCATGGGATGTGAAGAGAAAAAGAAGATAGAAAGGTGATGGTTCCTTGTGTGTTCCCAAAGCCATGTAGCATCTTCAGGCTTTCAATACAAAGTGACAGCTTTAATTTACAGTTGAGCTTGGAGAAATTTTTATAACTCTGAATTGAATTCTTTTATGTGGGTAATACAAAGAATTATCAGAACAAGCACATTTTTTTAAACCACAAGGCACTTTAGGGTATATACTGTGAATTCAGAAGTAGGATCTTGAATATACATTTAGAGAAAATATACCATAAATTGGATCATTAGAGAGTCGAAATGGAGACAAGATTAAAGGTATACCTGAGGACATATATATCTTGTACATTATCCCTGTCCTATTATTCCTACCCATTGTTCACTTTCAGAAATGAATTTGCCTTGGCTGTGGAGAAAAGTGGAAAGAAGATGGGTATCATACCTGGTTAAACAGGTGTTCACTGCAGAATAGGCAATATAGCTAATAGTTATCTTAATCTGTATTATGTATATTATGTTAGAAACTTAGAATTTAAAAACAGGAAGCCTAGTAAAATGCCCTGCAAGTGCCAGTTGAACTAAAACACAGGGTACATCCATACTACCAAACAGAGAAGGGAAAGAAGCCCAGCAGGCTCCTCTGGGCTCTCTGTGGTGTGCCTGTGGTGCAAAGACATAACTGCTCTTGTTGTGTGTGGTTTTCTTCTCTTCCAAGAGTCTGAGGTAAGCTTGAAATAAAAGGTGAAAGCTGTGTTGCAGCTCCTCAGGGCTGTGTTTTTACAGCATGAAAAAGAGGTTATATGTATTTATTGCCTACCAGTGGTAGGGGAAAGATGGAGGTTGGGTACGAGAGTATGTGGAAGTGCTTGAAAATGAAAAGCCTCCTGGGGCCACTCGTGCATGGTATTTTTAAGGGTGGGTCTGGAAGTCAGCTACCATGAGCAAGTAATCCATGAGAAAGTTGAATTACATTTGAGAAAGTGAATTTGGATTTTGCACCTATCCTTTTAGTGTAGGGGATGTTACCCATTTTCTGGATAAATATTTTGCATGCTTCCAGGTCTTCATCTGAATATAAAAGGTATTTCAATTGGAGCAGCAGTTTTCTGACTTGTGTAGAAAAGTACATTATAAGGAAGGAAATATGATGAGTTTACGGTAGAGAATGAAGGTAGTGATGACAGCCTCTCACTGTATTTTGTAAGTAGTCATAAGACAGAGATAAAGGTCGATACTTTATTCATCTCACTGAGTTGCAATAGCCTTGGAAGTAGTAATAGATTGCAATAAATTACTCCCAGGAACTCAAGAACATTGAAGAACATAAGAATGGCCATACTGGATCGGAGCAAATACTTAGGTAATCCACTTTTCTATCTGTAACAGTGGTCAGATTTTTAGGGAAAG
>NW_008825547.1:7202402-7225104 GCF_000699105.1 Pygoscelis adeliae
AGGGACTTTTGGGGGATTTTGACAGTCAGAGACATTATGAAAAGGCAGTGTTAATACATTGCCCATTTACAATCAAAAAGGATTATTGTGTAACTAATATTACCAAAGAATTACAGTAAGAAATATTTTATCCCTTCCTAGCACACTATGCAGCTGACTCTTGAGCGTGAAACTGCTTCTTGTTCCCCACGTTTCTCTTGTAGGGAATAAGGGATGGAGAGGTGGCAGAGTGCAAAGGACACAAAAAACAATATAAGCTGCATCTGTTCTGGGTCCTATGGTTTACTTTCTTCAGTGAAAGTAGAGGCAAGTCATTAAAATTCATCATTGCTATTTGTCTCCAAAGTAGCCCTAGAGCAGAACAGATAGGCATCAACCCTTAATTAAGGCCAGGAATAAAAGGTCTGTAAGGTATAAATTTAATGGTGAAAGTGTCCATGTTGTGGCATATTTCTGAATAAATAATCTGTCACCTTGTTGAGCATTAAATAGCAAAACATAACTTATATGAGATATTGGCTGTACATTTTTGGAATCCAAACTTGTGGACAAACATAAAGCCCCCAACAGCTTAAGGTGTACATGGTTTACCTCAAACTCTAGGAATCCATTAGAAATACCAAGTACACCAGATGGTGGGATATACCCCAGGTGACACAAAAATGCAACAATCGTTGTCATTAAGAGTTTACAGAAGAGTGTGTTGGAGGCACACAGGAGATACATTGGTCCTAAAGAAGTAAAAGGAAGACCTGCGGACTTAGCGGGCAGCGTGTCCCAGAGGAGACGTGTGAGTGTGCAAAGAGGGCATTACGGCAAGATGAAATGAGACGTGACAGCTCAGATGGAAGCAGGAATAAACATGTTTGCAGCCTCTCCAACTCTGAAGTTACAAAGGGCATGAGACAACAGAGATATGGGGGCACACCTCACATGGAGAAATACAGCAGGTTTTCATTGTATCAGCTTCCTCCATATTACTCCCATCTGCTGAATCACTGGATTAAAGAGGCTTCTCTTCTGACAGTGGATTTTCGGGAGCTCCTGCAAGATAATGAAGGTTTATCATTCTTGCCACGGCATCAGATAAGGCAGGTTCGCCTTGTCTTTATGCCTATTCCAGCGGTGATAAGAACAGAGATTACAGCACGCCTTCCCTGGGGTCTGAAAACTCCCTGTCACAGACGGATTGCTTAGGCCTGCTGAAAACAAGTGTCTCTCTCCAGGGAAATGAAGCTGGAATAAATAAGCCTACAGTGACTGAAACCTGCTGGATGTATAAGCATGTGACCACCTAGTGTGGTTACTGGTATTCACAGTGATACCTAGCATTATATTTTCTCTCCACGGTCTTCCCTTCCTGAACTTGCACAGTAAAATTCAATGAGGCAGAAGGTCTGCAGCAGGGTTTTTTCCTGGGTTTAAAGGCTTCCCTTCACATTTTGCACTAATCCAGCTATTTTTGGTAGATAACGTGAGTAAGAAAGGAAGGCAAGTAACATACTTATCCGCTCGGTCTTTTCAAAGATTCTTTTCACTAACTTTTAAGAATGACTTTCATAGCAGTAAGACATTCAGACAAATATTACACTAAAGATGAGAAATACCTATTTGACAGTCATATTTTTGCTCATCGCATTTTCTCACTGTTGATAGTATTTATGCTCAAATAAGAGTTTGGAATCTTCTGATTCATTTTCTTTTTTTGCTGAATCATGAAATCAAGTAATAATACTGAAATTGCAAGACCACAACCCTACTTCTACTGGGAAACAGATTATTGTGCCACAGTGACAAAAATCTGCCATCATATAAACAGTACAACTGCTTGAAAGTCTTGAAGAACATAGAATTTAGTAAAGTCCAATTTGGTAGAGATATTCTTTCCAGCCTTACACTTGTTGGGCAGGTGAGAATATTTTCTAGCACTGCAAACTATGGGCAAGCAATTTGTGTCTTTTGCAGAAAACTAGGCAAAGTAAATGTTCTAAGGCATGCTTAATGCTCTGTTCACAGAGGAGACAAGCGGCATTGCAGTGTTTCAGCTGCATGTGCTGTCATTAATATGAACTTCAATAGCTGCATAAGAAATATATCTAGATGATATCATCCAAAAGTCTTACTGGGGCCTGTAGTCCCAATAGTTCTGGTATAGCAAATGCTAGAGATTTCTTGTAGCAACTGCTTTTCCCAAGTGTAGTTTTTTTCAACCATGGAGCCAGCAATACTGTCTTCCTCTACAGATGCTTGAGGTACATTTACTTCTCAATCCTTATCTTATGTTTATTTCACTGATCAATTGATTGGTTGGTCTTACATTTTTCTTCGCTGCAAGTATGTCTAATCAGATTCTGATTCATCTGACATTCATTTCGCTTAAGTTAACATCATGGTTTTATAAAGGAAATTGCATAGTGCTGTGATGCTCCAGTCACATTGTAAAGATATCCCTTTATCTCATAGAGCTGAGGGTGAATTTTGGCAGTTCTACCCTTTAGCACACTTACCATTCATTTATGTCATCCTGTAGCTCATACGTTCCTGAAAAAACCCATCAATTTCATTGGGATTACTGCTGAGAATGAGAGTTTCAGGTTCTGATGCCCTCAGTTTTGCCAGGGCCTTTGCTCTAAACTTGTCTTAGCTTCTTACTTGTTACTGTCTCCTTTTTTCCTCCTTATGAAATGCTAACTTGCTCAAGTTTATAAATTTGATCCTGATTTAGTCCTACCAGGTCTGCCACAGGAATAAAAATAGTGTGTTTTGAAGACAGAAACATGCCTTGGAGTTTCTTGTATTTGCACAAAGTTACCCCTTTTCCACAGATACTGTCATAGCACATCTGCTGAATTCACTAGAATTCATACCCTGAAAGGCCCTGAAAAAGGAAACACTTTTACTGTGAGGGTGACTGAGCACTGGCACAGGTTGCCCAGGGAGGTTGTGGAGTCTCCGTCCTTGGAGATATTCAAAAGCCGACTGGACATGGTCCTGGGGAAACTGTGGCCCTGCTTGAGCAGGGGGGGGTTGGACCAGATGACCTCCAGAGGTCCCTTCCAACCTTAACCATTCCATGAAGCATTTTTGCTCTACTAGCATCAAGTAGGACCTATGCATTAACTTTAACATTGGTCTTCTGTAAAATCATCCAATCTCTTTGTGTTTCCTGTGGGGCAATTTGTACAGTTTCAGATGACAGCCGGGAGGCATTTGCATAGCATCTGTTACAGTAAGAATTATGTCTGAAATGGATTGTGGGGTCTCTCTTACACAGCACAGTAGATCTGGTATTTTTGTGATCCATAAACGGCCTATGCAATGCAAATAGCCTGGAGAAAAATAGTCTGCAGAAAAACGCAGCACAAAAGTGAGATATTTTACAACTAATTAAGGCTGTTGCATTCTTACCACAGTTGTATAGGAACAATACATATATAACGTTAACACAAACACCTCCTTCTGATGATGCACTGACAAATGTTTGGGGAATTTTGCTGACCTTTGGGATCAGTACCCTGAAATCCAAAGGAGAAACTTTGTAGCATGGGAATCTATTATATTGCTTGACTTCAGACCAGTCTCTCTCTTCCCATTTGCCTGTGTAGTCTTGCTGAGCATCTCTAGATAATTAGGGATAATTACCTCTAGCCTTTGAACAGCGTTGGTGTATTTCATGACATTCTGGTAGCCCCCCTGCTTTCCTCAACTTGTTTGTTCTGTTCCAAGCCTTTTGAGAGACAATTGGCATGTTTGGGTATGTCCGTTTGCTGGTTGAGCTTAGGAATGGACAAAAGAGGTATTGGTGAAGGTTTGACTAATGGGATAAATAGAGAGAACACTGCTGAGATAAATGAAGAGCTCCACTGAATATCACTAGCTATCTTCTTTTTGTTGTGTATACTGACATACCAGCAGTGGGGCTAGTGGAGAGCGGCAGGAATTGTGAAGGTAGAGATAATTGCTGCATCTGTGGTTTGCGGGGACAAGGCTAGATAAACTTTTTCAAAACACTGCAGGCCAACTGGTAAATCAGTGCTGTTTGTCAATGAGAGGTCATTCAAGGGAGAAAAAGAAGCTGGAGGATTAAATGGAAATAACAAGAAAAATGGAAGTAAGTCACTGAGAGGTGAATGAAGGTTTGCTAATCTCAGACTAGAAATATTAAGATTAAACAATTTGAACACTTATTTTATGAGACAGTTCCAAATATATCACGTATGAAGAACTTTTGCACTTCTTTATGTATACCTTTGAGTTTCAAAATGGCCCTGAAAGGTATCATTCCTACTTTTAAATGCTTGTTTTTCATTCAGATCATAATTCATCCCTCTCTTTCTTATGAACTATGGATTACCAGTTAGTGCCAAGCAAAAATTGAGATATTTTTATTTGATACCAAATGAAAATAGGTATTTCCACTGGAAAAGGAACAAATGAGGGTTCGACTGCACATTTAGGAGAATTCTGGCCACACATGTTCAGGAAAGACGAATTCAAGGTGAAGCAGGTGAGGTATATTTCTGTTTGAAAGACGACGTTTTGGAATCGCATTCCAGAAAGGGTAGTGGGATCAAGCCAGTTTAGATACAACCTAAACAATTCTGAAAAGGAGTAATAGGATGGAGTTGCTTTTGGTATCAGGGAACTGGCTTAGATGACCCAAAAGACATCTTTTAGTCCCCTGTAGCTCTATCACAATCAGTCTTGCAGCATTTTCCAGAGAGAGTCACCAACCAGTGGCTTTGCAAAGAGTCCTGCACTCAGCACAAGATACCGTCCTTATGGCAGGGCACTTTCATGTTTAGGACTTCGTTCTGCGTAATGTACATAGTGTTCCATGCTTCTGTTGACACCTTTCTAGTAAACCACACATGTAGTTATATATACACTTTGAGAATTTCATTCTCCATTCAATGTGAGGATGCTACAAATCACAGAAATCAATTGTAACTTGGGGTTTTATTTCTACAAGAGAATGGCCAGATCTTACAATACATGTAAAAGAGCAGGATTTAAAGGAGGATATTGCTATTTTGTCACCCACTTCTAACTATAGTTATGTTCTTCCGTGTTTGAGAATAACCTCATGTCCTGGTTTCGGCAGGGATAGAGGTAATTTCCTTCCTAGTAGCTGGTACAGTGCTGTGTTTTGGATTTAGGATGAGAACAAAGTTGATAAGGCACCAATGTTTTAGTTGTTGCTAGGTAATGCTTACACTAGCCAAGGACTTTCTAGTTTTCCATGCTCTACTGACTGAGAAGGCTGGAGGTGCACAAGAAGCTGGGAGGGGGCACAGCCAAACTGGCCAAAGAAACATTCCATACCATGTGACGTCATGCTCAGTACATAAACTGGGGGAAGCTGGCCGGGGGGGCCGCTGCTCGGGGACTGGCTGGGCATCGGTCGGCGGGTGGTGAGCAATTGCGCTGTGCATCACTTGCTTTGTGTATTATTATTATTATCATATTATTATTATTATTATTTTATTTCAATTATTAAACTGTTTTTATATCAACACACGAGTTTTTCTCACTTGTTGCTCTTCCAATTCTCTCCCCCATCCCACCGGGTGGGGGGGGAGTGAGCGAGTGGCTGCGTGGTGCTCAGTTGCCGACTGAGGTTAAACCATGACACCTCAGACCTCCCATTATTTTTAATCAGAATGTTCTTACATGTCTAAATGAGCCATAAATGCCCTTCTAGCTGTATGCTATACACGTGCCACTGCCTATTTCGGGGAATCGGGGTCTGTTCATATGTAATTAAGCTTACTTCCCTGCCCTATGAATGTGTTGAAATGGCACACTGAGTACACTTTTACAGCCAGATTGCATTGAACCCTACTTTTTACATTCACTTTAAGTGCTCTTTAGCATTCTTTTTTCTAAAGTAGCAAAGTAACAGAATTAACATGTCAGCCACTAACACTAATTTGGGCATTAACACCCAGTTGTCCAATAAAGCTATGATTCATATTTCCATGAATTTAGTACTCACTCTTCTCTTTCTTGTTCTTTTCTTCACAGAAGCAGGAAAAGCTTTGAAAGACAATGCAGAAAACTTTGTAAAATATAGCCCCCTATTGGAAGTTATTCATACAATAAACTTTGCTGATAAATTACTTTAGATAACACGAGGTCAGAATAATTTGTCATGCTGCTATTCAATTCTATCCTTTTCTTTCCCTTAGTGGGAGAGGTTAGAAAAAGAAAACAGTTGCCCTACTTTTTGTTGATAGTAGCTGGCAAGAGGATGCTCGTGGGATGCTGTATATGTGTCCAGGCTGCATTATCAGCTATTTGATATTAAACTGTGGTACTTGAAAGAGAAAAAAAAAGATATTGCGCAAAGGGCATTCCACATAGAACCATTGGTGGCTCACATCCAGCCAGTTACCTGGATCCATAGGAATTAGGAGATGCAAGCTGGTATATGCCAGTCCAGATCCTGCATTATGTTTTGAGAGTTTGCAGGATTTCAGCATACAGCAGGCAGAACTGCTGGAAGCATTAGATATTCTTGATTATACAGAGGAATGAACAAAGATCAGCTTTGTATTTATTATTTTTCAATAATGGGTTTGAACATCTGCTCTAAATGTTGCTGCCTTAGGTTCAGTTGGTTCAGTTACTTCAGTTTACCTTCCTAACAGCAGTGTAAATTGACTTGCTCAGTTACAATGTCATGAACAGTCTCACTCGACTTGCCTCAAAGGGGTGGGCTGGGCTGCTTGTGGGGATGAGGCAGAGCTCTGAAGGGAGAAAAAAAAGACAACAGTAAAGAAGACTATGGAAGAGACTCAGGTCAATTTGATACTCATTAAATATCTTTTCCTCTCATCAAGGAAAAAAAAGCAACAGCCTTTTCAGCATGTGGAAGTAGCAAGTGCATCCTCTGTCCTCACCACAACCCTTCTTCTTGGCCAAATAACTCATGAGGTGGAGGGACATTGTTGGATGCTGTAAACAGGGAAGGATTTTTCTCTATTTTATGTGGCAACATGAAATGATCCAGTATCAGAGTTTTCTCGTCAAACCCATATGCAAAGAAGAAGTCAAAGGATCCATGATTGTTTCTAGTATGCTTGAACTTGGCATTTGATAGCAAATGAATGAACTGCAATACAGGGATTGATTTAGATACGTCCTCAGACTTTTGAGCTGGTGCTAAACTGGTTGTTTTTCCCTTGTGCGTCTGGCAAATCTAAGCAGATGTAGTCTCTCATGTAGTCTCTCATTCTTCTATTTTTGCATAGCTGGGACTCAAGAGAGGCACTAGAGAGAAGTTTTCTGGGGAAAAAAAGGAAAAATTATTCAGGCAGACATCTGAACTCCTCCCTGCTGCGGAAATAGGCTCTATGCTGTGGCTCAAATTAGGGGTAACAGGCAGCACATGATTTCTATTACTTTGCTGCCTTGGCTTAATACTTAGTTTTGCCTGAAGAGAGTTGGTGATTTAAGATATACTGCCTTTTTGGAACCACAAACTAAACCCTAACAGAAGATGCCTCATCCTGTGGGAAACCTTATATTTCACAAAATCTGGCATGAGTCAATTTGTGCCATTTGATGATTTATGCCAAAGCTCGTATCAAACAATTTGACTCAGTTAAACTCGGACCTTGAACGAACTGTCCGACTTGTCCAGCTCCTTGTGAACTCTGAACATGTTTCTTCCTTAGCCATGGAAGGAGAGTTCCATCTGGTTTAATTTCTGTCTTCTTTTGGAGCCTACATTAAAACCCAGGGGTTTACAGGGCATTAAAGAGCCCTTGATGTATTTCATAAGGGTGGTTCTTTGGCCAGAAGGAGCATGCCATTCATCTGCTAGAGGCTCTAAATACTGTTTTATCTGTTTACCTCACAGGGATTTCAATTCATCTCATGCCATGCAGTCTGGGTGCCCATCTCAGCCTCTCTCCCTTCACACGCTTACAGTCTGTCTGTTCATGCTGGGGATGGGTTGGGTACACATCCTGCAGCAAGTGTTCCCAGCTTTTTCTTTTTCTCTCTTTTTTCTCTTTTTTTTGGCTGGATACCATAATCACCAGATCTAAGGGGTATCTAGGGCTGTCAGCATCACTGTTATCAAGTGCTGGCATCACCTTGCCTTACCTACTATGCCCTGGTAATTCAAAGTAGCAGTAAATGTTCATTTCTCACTACTGTTAATTAGTCAGTAAGTGCTTTACTCCACCATTTCTTAAGTAGCAATTGAGGAAGCCTGTACAGGTACATAGATTTACTGGATGTGTTCGAATGTGCAAATAAATGAAAAAAACAACCTTACAATTATGAGAATTTAGGATTTGAAGATAGGAAGGGATGTATTGGAGTGGCAAATAGAATCATAGAATCATTAAGGTTGGAAGAGACCTCTAAGATCATCGAGTCCAACCGTCAACCCAACACCACCATGCCCACTAAACCATGTCCCTAAGCGCCTCATCTTTTGGATTAAAGCCACCGCATATGTAGCTTGACATAAGTCCAAAGAATACAAATTTTAATTTGCTTTTCCCTTTTCTACAGTATCTTTTGACATGGACTTTATCATTCATAATAAGATAGAAATCTTTAAAGATCTTTAAAGATCTTTAACCTATAACCATCTCTTACACAGTCTTTTGCTGTATGTGTGCTGGCATTTAAATGAAACAACCAGGGAGTCTTAAATACCATTATAAGCATGTTCATTCCAGCTGTTTGCAGGATTGTATAGGTCAACCAGCCAAGGGGCTTGACTTTACTGTTTTGGGATCAGTTACAGCTTCATTGGAGGGTTGAAATTCAATCTTAAATCACTGTGCTGTAACGAGTTGGCACTATGGGATTTTATTACAATAGTTGGCTTCTTCCCTATCATGGCTACCCATAGACTGTAACTGCATTTTTATAGTGTCTGTTTGGTACGGATGTAGCAGTCAGCTTCGGGTATATCACACTGGCACCCCTAGTATTCTGGAAAGTCGGACTATTTGATGCCACCTTTTCTATCACTGCAGTCAGGTGACCCTGCAGAATAAATATTAACAGACTCTTCCATCCATGCTGATGAAATTCTTAAATAATTTACTGTTGCCTTTTTGAGCCAGGTCCTGCAGCCTTGATGCAGTCAGAGCTCCTTTTGACTTCACTCAGTTTGGTGAAAGTACGCAATACCCTCATATAGTGGTCAACAGCTCAATGTCCAGATGGAGATTGGTGACAAGTGGCGTCCCACAGGGGTCCATATTGGGACCGGTACTGCTTAATATCTTCATCAATGACACAGACAGTGGGATCGAGTGCACCCTCAGCAAGTTTGCAGATGACACCAAGCTGAGCAGTGTGGTCGACATGCCTGAGGGATGGGATGCCATCCAGAGGGACGTGGACAAGCTCAAGAACTGGGCCTGTGTGAACCTCATGAGGTTTAACAAGGCCAAGTGCAAGGTCCTGCACATGGGTCAGGGCAACCCCCAGTATCAACACAGGCGGGGGGATGAAGGGATTGAGAGCAGCCCTGCCGAGAAGGACTTGGGGGTACTGGTGGATGAAAAGCTGGACATGAGCCAGCAATGTGCGCTCGCAGCCCAGAAGGCCAATTGTACCCTGGGCTGCATCAAAAGAAGCGTGGCCAGCAGGTCGAGGGAGGTGATTCTGCCCCTCTACTCTGCCCTGGTGGGACCCCACCTGGAGTACTGCGTCCAGCTCTGGAGCCCTCAGCATAAGAAAGACACGGACCTGTTGGAGCGGGTCCAGAAGGGGGCCACAAAAATGATGAGGGGGATGGAACACCTCTTCTATGAGGAAAGGCTGAGAGAGTTGGGGTTGTTCAGCCTGGAGAGGAGAAGGCTTCGGGGAGACCTTCTTGCAGCCTATCAGTACTTCAAGGGGGCTTACAAGAAAGATGGGGACAGACTTTTTAGCAGAGCCTGTTGCGACAGGACAAGGGGGAATGGCTTTAAACTAAAGGGGGGTAGTTTTAGACAAGACAGAAGGAAGAAATTTTTTTGTTGCGGGTGGTGAAACACTGGCACAGGTTTCCCAGAGAGGTGGTGGATGCCCCATCCCTGGAAACATTCAAGGTCAGGTTGGACGGGGCTCTGAGCAACCTGATCTAGTTGAAGATGTCCCTGCCCACGGCAGGGGGGGTGGACTAGATGACCTTTAGAGGTCCCTTCCAACCCAAACTATTCTATGACTCTATGATTCTATGATATCAAATCCATCATTCAAAAGCTTCCTGCACATCACTGGTGTAGCTGCAAGGCTTTTGTAGTACACATAATTAGGAAAACATTTTTCCTTTAGGAATTACCTTTGTTTTGTGCCTGTCTGATAATGTTAAAAAGCAATATTAAAAAACTATATATTTTTGTTAAGATGTGGAGAAAATGAGCTAAGGAAGAGAACCCTTTCAGCATCTTACAATTACATTTATAGATTTCTGAGATCTGGCTTTTACTAGCTCTCCTTATTATCCTATGGACCAGATTCTCAGATGAGATCAACTTCTTTGCCAATCATTTAGTGGTGGCTGGTTCTGAGACATTAGTACAGTGTATTGGCTTTCAAAAATAATTGAACATATACTGCTCACTACTTACCTGTGTTTTTCCTTAAGCAGTTATTGAAGAACTGCTCATAAAGTATTGATGAGTGACACATTTTTTTTTCTCAGAAAAAATACTTCAAATTATTTTGCTAAAATATGATGTCTTCTGCCATATTATGTGCTATCACTACCATCATCCTTCAATGAACTCATTCACTAAAGTGCTTACAAGAATGGTGGAAAGACCATTACCTAGTTCTCAATATTTTCCATATGAGTTGAATAGTTGAATAAGGGTAACATTCACTGTTGAAAGGCAACACAGACTGTCTTAAAAAGAAGGACTTTTTTTTTCATGCCTGCCTTTCTTTTCTTTGTTTCTATGCTTTGGCTTTCACTAACCTTGGCTACTACTCCTTTACTGAGCTCTTTCAGCATATATACTTCTTTTGCATTATATTTTATCCAGTCTTGCAGCTACCCAAGTGACAGCCAATTACCTATCTATCTGACCAACATTGCAGAGGCACCTTTGATATTAGATCATTGGGGTTTTTTTTCTTCTTTGACAATTACTTGTCAGAAATCTAGCAGTTTCTCTTTTGCTCCATGAAACTGAACTTACTATAAACATTAGTGATTTACTGAGAACCTTCCTTTAAATTCAATAACCTTCATGCCACATAATCTTATAAATGTATTTAGTGAGCTGTTATAAAGGATTACCATCTTAAAATCACCCAAAAGCTAGTATTTCACCTAGACAAGTGAATTCAGATCATTAAAAATCTAATGGGAATCTCCTCTGTGGTCAGATGATTGCTTTAACTGTCACTGAAGGTATAAAGAAGTGATTTAAGTCAAATTTTAACATTTCATTGTGACACAGACTACACTCATCTTTCGTTATGAAGCCATTATTGAAAGGTGGTAAGTCACAGGCAAGGAGGCTGTAACCTTTAGCTGAGGGACAGTAACTTGCTAAGTAGCGTTCTTCAGCCAAGAGCGATCATCTGACACCACCCTTCCACTTCAGATTTAAATGTTCTCCCCTCCGTTACAAACCTGGCATTTCTCTCATGTTAAATCTTATGTTCCTTCTTACTGAAGTCAGGTTTGTCAGTAAAATTCTGAAATTACAGCAAGAGTATAAAATTTGTATAAAAAGTGTTTTATGCTTTACTGGTCAGTCTTTGACGCAACTAATTTTTCTTTTTTTTAAACCTTCTTCTTGCATCACCTGTTAGTTTTCTGTTAGAAATTCTGGATTTTAGCATTTGGTAAGTCAATCTTTTACTCTCCAATGCTGGGGTTTTATCCAGATTAGTTTGGTAGCTTTTTGATGTCTTTTTCCCTTAAATTAGAAAGTGTGTATTCTCTAAAATAATGTGAAAGTATGATGTGAACATTGTGCATTTGCCCCAAGTTTTTACAAAAATGTTTTCTCAGTGGAACATCTGTCAAGAAAAAGGAAATACATGCCTAAGAGCGCTGGAATGTGAAGACAAGGTTTAAGTCAAATGTGACTAGTGCTAAAAATTACCTTGGTCAAGGTCTTCTCTATTCCAGCCGAGTACCCAGGAGCAGCTCCCACTGCTCCTCTCCCGCCTGAGCATTGCCCTCTTCCTTGTGCTGGTGTGTAGCTTTTTGGGGGTGCGCAGCAATCTGGGCAAAAAAGAAGGAAGGAAGGAGGGAAGGAAAGAAGGAAGAAGGGAGAGAGGATGGGATGGGATGGGATGGGATGGGATGGGATGGGATGGGATGGGATGGGATGGAAGGATGGCGTGGGATGGAAGGATGGGTTGGGAGGGAAAGGTGAGTGCACTGCTGAGCTCAAAAAAGGTGTCCTGGGGCTTCAGAACAGAGGGCATTTAAGCTTCAGGTAGAGTTTCCTGGAGGAGGCTTGGGAACCAGTTCCATTTTTAACAGTTGCATCTACAAAACAGGACCGAACTCTGTGTAATTCAGCGTGGCATGTTGGATGTGGAAACTAGTGGTAAAGGTAAAAGGAGCAACAGTCCTCAGAGATTTCTCATGTCCAGGAAACTCTTTCTGAAGCCACAGGTTAAATTTATGGCCATAAGATGAAGCAGAGAGTTTTGGAGAAAACTTCTTTATACTTAGGAGCAGTAGTTAGTATGGATGATGAGCTGTGCCCTGGCACTTCTCCTGTGATAATTATTAGCAGCATCAGCCAACTCTGAGTCTTACATGCATAATTCAAATGTTTCAGATAATTCCTGACTTGAACTTAGAATATGAATGCTCTGGACTGTAACTTTTGGATTCACCATTTTTTGTATACTATTTTCATTTTTGAAAGCTGGGGAAACAGTGTCCGTTTGGGAAGTCATAATAACTTACGTCTTTTTTTCCTAGTTTTTAAATTGTGTTTATTTCAAAAAAGATTTCAAAACTATATAGTTTTACAGCTCTGCAGTTATTAAGTATTTCATTTTATGATTGCTGTTAGATTTCTTGAATACAAGTTTGTTAGGTGTAGAATGGATACTTTTCTGGTTATTATAATTTCTATGGATTGTCTTACATGACAAATTGAAGCAGCTTTTTAACATCAAATGCAGAGTAGATTATACTTTCCCAACTTTGTAAACTCAGTAATTTATAGGGTATCAAATTTGCAGATATTTCTATATATCGTTAACCTTTTATTTTTATATTAAGCAATTTTATGTTTTTATATTTATATCAAGCCACTTTTAGGTCTTTTCTTGTCTAAAATGATGTGTTACGTATGAAACCTCTTTTTCTTGATCCAGTGACTCCTTCTTTTATGGATGTAGATCTATTTATTCATCTCAAATTAAGATGTCATTTATAAAGCTTTTCCATTAAAATATAAAACTGACTGTTATCCATGAGGTTTCTGACAGAAGAGAAAATTGAGTTTTTACACTCATTTTGAAAAGTTGACTTTGTAACTCTGCTGCGGTGTCTCATCACTCAGACAGCTTCTGATATGTATTTTGAAGTATAATAGGACCTGAGCATTTAGAGGAGGGGTTTACTCCGTAGGGAGCATTTGTTGAAATCTGCTCTCAGAAATGTTTTTTGATCTCTCTGTTGACTAGGACCATCTTGGTGATTTCTTTCTGTAGATCCTATGCAGCACTGCTGATTGCTGCCTCACCTTTTATTTTGTTACTCCTTCACCATAAGCAGCATATAGGGCATTAAGGCTACAGCTGCCCTATTTCTTCTGTTCAGGATGTTCCAAATGTGCTGCACGTCTGGTTGATCCACCTGGGTGGAGAAGCTCAAAATTCAAACAGATTAGCTCACCTCAACTTTTTGCTGCTCTTAACACAAAAGGGCTTGGGCATGGCCAGAAGAGAAAGTTCAGCCTGTGTGACTTTAATGCAGCCCGGTCTTGCAGCTTAGTACCTTCTCCTTGCACTCTGCAGAAAGAGGCACGTGGGGAACGTTTGATAGACTTAGTGAAAGAAAGAGGTAAAAGAACAAGACAAATGTGGCACATCTTCATTAAGTGATCTGATACAGTCCCACTAGAGCATTTTACTGCTAGTCCTAGTCTCCTGAGTTGTGCACTTTACATTACAAAATCGTCAGTGCTGATGATGTCTAAATAACAAAGCGCTCCCTTGGCAGCAGTAGTAAGAAATATTATGTCTCCTTTTCCAAGTGTTGTTATGATAAGAAAATGTTATTTCCTATCAACTTGGATAGATTTTTATAAGTTCTTATGAAAATTTTTCACACAACTGGGCATAGGTTTCACAAAAACAGACCCCCAGTATTTAATTTGCCAAAACCAAAACCCTCCTCTTTTAGTTGCAAGAAAGGTTTGGGTTTTCATTCCACTTTTATGTTAATCATTAAAAAACATTATCAAACAACAATTTATGATGGACACTCCCAAACTTTGTTGTTGTAGTTATCATGAGTGGTGGAGGTGCCAGCCTCTCCCAACATGTGCTTGTTAGGAAAGTGGTATCACAGTAAATCCTCAGAGGACCTCAGTCACATCGAGCATACCCCATTTCTCCAGCCTCGAGCTCGTCTGCCCTACTACGTTGATATCTGTCTTCTAGCAATGGAAGAAGTCGAGCCAGCTAATTTTGGGAACCTCTGCCTTGCCTTCAGGGTTCAGCTTTTTTGGCTGTTTTCAGAAGAATCTGAAAATGGTGATGAAAGCAGAAATTCTCTTAGGAAAATTTCTCGTTGAGAAAAACAGCCTCTTTATCATCAAAATGTTTTTGGTGAAACATTTCAAAGTACTCACATGCATATAACTCCAAGTGAAACTATCTGTCACAGTGTCTTGCTCCTTTCTGACTGCACCACGTGGCATAGGTTAGTCTGGTGGCCAGCTGTGGTGACAGAGATTTTGGATCTGGGCAAACACAGACAGTACTGGCTCTTCATATCTGTGTAAAAACAGCCTGTAATTGCGCACAGCTACCTGTTTCCCTCCCTTTATTCTGATGATTTCTGTGCAGTGAATTACCTGAATCACAGACTCGGTTAGAGATTGCTTTTATTCATTTGCACAGAGCTAAAAAGTCTGTGGCCTTCACCTCTGCTTGGGGACTCTGTTGAGTGAAACACTAGACATTAGAACAGCAGCACTTATATGCTTTCTTTATTCAGTGCATGGTACAGAGAAAACAGGACTTAATATGTTTCCTCTGCCATTATCATGAATTATTAGTTTTTTAACTTCTATCTGCGCTGTCTGCAAGAAGGTTATAATTTAGAAGAGAGTAGCAATTTGAGCAGGATAGACATGCCTCCTACCTCTTTCTTTTCTTTAGATTTTTTTCCCCCACTAATGTATTCTGTGGGCTTTAGGGATGAGACAAATTACTCTGTGCTGGCGACAAGAGCAAAATAAATGAGACTTAGCTGCACAGGAAAGTCTCACTGCATAGCCCGATGGTGAAGGCACTTGTTAGTGGGGAAGGAATGGTGCTGTGTGTTTGGCGTCCTGCTCCCAGGACTCCTTTGGTGGTTTACATGCTGTCACTGTATATAAAAAAATAAAGAAAGAGCCCTGCAGGCAGGAAACACAAGCAATTCTCCCAATCCTGGATAAGTGCCATAAGCAGTAGGCTGTAGAGTCATGTTTCTGCTTGCGCTCTCTTTTTGACTCACTAAATACAAATTTTTATTTTTTGGCTGGTGACATAACTTCAAGGAGAAGCTCTCCCCCTTGGTATCCTAACCGATAGGAGGTGGGAGGAGAGGAATGAATACCTCGGTAGGCAGCAGGAGGGGAAATGAAACCTTATTGCTCTGTGTTTGTGGTGGGTGCCTTTACCACAGTAATCCATAAAAAGACTAATTATTTTTTATATGTGTATGTCTATCTATGGTGCATATGCACATTTGTACAATCATCTTTGGGAAGATACTTGTGGCCACCGTGCTGTTTTGTGGGAGCCCAGTCCTGCTAGATGTGCTCAGAGCTTGCCTGGCAGATATCAAGGAGGTACACATGAAGGCAAACTTTGCATCTGATCCAGTTTAGGCACGAGCTGAGCATGCTGAGCATACCGAACAGGGCTCGGTAGGCATGTTGACAAGCCTGTCAACATGAGCCTGTTGGCAAAGTGCAGTGGCTGTGTTTGTTGACGTTGCGGTACTATGTCTTTCAGGCATTTAAGGTGCTGATCTACGTGGCTTTGAAAATTGTTCCTAAAGACCAGTTTAAGAAGGGACACCTACTAAACAGCTTCATTCATATCTGTGCTGCGGGCTCTTGTCTTTCAGACAGCTCTAGCTGTTTCAACACTACATAAAATGTCTAAGGGCAGCCATCTCTTGCAGCGAACCATCTGTGTGAAATGAATTTCCTCAATACCCACTCTGGCTAAGCCCTATGCTCTCTAGACCAGCACATTCGCATGTGCCTGGGGAAGAAGCCAAGCAGTGGCATGCCATTGTGGGTGCTAGTGAGCTGTTAGAGTCCTCCATCATGTTAACCAGGCTTACTGTGACCAGCGGTCTACCCAGACAGTTCACCCACGCCCAGGGACCATTTTGAATAGGTAGGTATGTAGTTTGCATGCAGCTGCCCTGTTTCAGAGCCAAGGACACTTTACTGGAGGCAATCCTAAGCCAGCTGCCTTCAGTGCTGGGAGCGTTATAGGACACAGTCAATTTATTGGTGCAGGTGAAGACCTAGGCTACATGAGAGTTTCAATGAATGTCAGGGCAGAGGTGGATAAGGTGGATAAGCAGATTCTAGTCTGATTCGGCAGCTCCATCCTCTGCTCACTTGGTAATGTTGGGGCTCCAGGAAGAAGACCCATTGTCTCTGAAAAATGGTGGTCTGTGAATTATTTAGGTACCTTGCTGACCCTGGAAGATCTCCACTTGTAGTGGTGGGAATGAAACAGGCTCTGGCTCTGCTCATGGATGTCATAAATGTCTTCCTATGTGATACAGGACAGGACTCTTGGTACGTTGTTGCTAATACCATAAACTGTGAGTTCTGCCTGGGCCAAAGAGTTTTTGAAACTCCCTACCATCTCACACATGGGATTTGGGGCACCCTTGTACTGTACTGTGTGATGTATCCTGTGGTTTAGGGGAGCTACAGGCAGGGGTATTCCCAAATGTGAGGTCACCTGAATTGCCTGAGGTAGTGCATTAGAGAGTGGTAGAAAAAGCAAGTGATTCTGAGGTGTCCCTAGTGAAGTGCCAGCTAGGCTGTTATTGTGATGCTCATGAGTCTACTAAAAGGTGAAGACATTATGAGAATGACATTGGGGTCACTGTTGTTGTGTACCAGTTAGGACGCCCACATACTTCCAAGAAGGTGACAACCACACCATTAGGCACTGAAATTCCATCTGAGGTCCATTTAAGTATGTCATTTTCTGGATTTGGTCATTAACTTCTGTAGTTCTTTTCCTTATCTAGGGAAGAAAATAAATTATTGATCCAGATGGACAATGAGTTAAAAGAAGAGAGAGCAGACTGTGACAAAAGCAGGGTAGATAGCTAATGCTACATGAGCCAACAGCTTCACTCACATGGGAGTGGTGTTCCCTCTGAGATTCTCCCTTACCTACAGCACAAAAAGGATAAGATAATTTCTGTTAAGATGGGAACATCTTACATGTCCAAAAGGATAATATTTTAACATTGTATGTTGTGTGATAATTTTTCATTTATATATACTGGGCCAGATGTTTAGCTGATAAAAGTCAATGTAACTTCACTAATTGCAGAGGAGCTGCACCAAGTTGATGATTCAACCTTTGTTCATTTAATTGTTTAGATTTATCATATTTATTAACCTCAGCATAGAGAATGCGGTTTTCATGACTGGTGTAAGGCATGATTTTTTTATAGAAAAGATGGATTCTGCTCTCAGTGACATCTAGCCCTGTCTTGTAGGTGAGGATTGAATCTGGCCATTATGTGTAAAATGAAAAGTTTTATGTGAAACGCTCACATATGATAACACTTTGGTTGGTATTCATAGGGCCATGCTTACTCCATCTGTCTCAGTCATAAATATTTTAAGTGCATATTTCAGTAAATTTTAGGGTTTGTAACAATGTAGTAAAATCAAGTAGACGTGTAATAAATTCTAGCAAGCACAGAAACTTAGTTGTTTCTCAGTAAGATTCTGTTTGGCTGCTCAATAATATCTTGCTACGGCTGGAAAAATATTGAACCAAGTCTAAACTTTAACAAGTGTGCTGCTGAGAAAGTTGATTTTAGTATCTTTAGAACAATAGACTGGATTGTCAAAAAGAGTAGCACATGTGTTTGCAGAAGAATTTTAATCAGGCCTTTTTTTTTTTTCTTTTTTGCTTAACATTCAGAAATGCAGAATTACCTAAGAACAACATGCTGATACAGGGATGTTGATGCTTCTTAGCTTCCTCCATTTCCACACCCAGCTAAATCCACCCCCAAAATGTCATGAGGACATTGCAAAGAGAGCCATTAGGCTGCCACCGTGTCTTTCTGATTTGCTTACTCCAAGGTCTTCCAACACCTTCTACAGCCTTTCACTCCCTGAATCTACCTCCATGCCTCAGGTAGCGAGGAGGTCCCAGCAGTCTTCCTTAATTTCTGCATTAGGGAACTCCCGGGAACATACCCAATAGCCACACCTGGGACTCCTCTGAGCTTGCTCTGTGCTTTTTGGCCAAAATCTCTCTCCTTTAGGAATAGATTGAGGAACTTGCAGTCAAGTCTAGTTGAGACTAAATCTAAGAAAACAAAGACCTGGGGAAGGAAGGGAACATGATGATACTTCAGTAAAAACAGCAAGGTTCGCATGGCTTTGCTCAATCTAGGTAAGCCTCTGTTTAAGACAAATTTTGTATTTAAATAAATATTGTGAAGCCTTAGAGTTTCCAGCATTCAAGAATAGAATAAAACTTGTCTGTGTTTGGTTTGTAGAGGTAGTTTTATATTATATGAGGGTTTTACAAGTATTTTCTTAAAGTTTTTCCAAATGTTTTTTCGTTAGGAGAACTGTACGCTGACTAGTAGCTATTTTCAGATACCGTTGTACTGAAACACTGACAAAGGCTACACCCAGGAACCACAGTTTCAGAATTTTGCTGTACTTCTGCCTAGTGAAGCCTGGTGCAAGTAACAAAATATCAAGTCTTCTGTCTCACCCATAATTAAAAAGTGGATGTTCTGTTTATGTGTTTTCTTACAGCTGGCAGCATTAGAGAGACAGATCTTTGACTTCCTTGGTTTCCAATGGGCTCCTATCCTTGGCAATTTCCTACAAATAATAGTTGTCATTTTGGGTTTGTTTGGAACCATCCAGTTTAGGCCTCGATATATAGTCGTGGTAAGTCTCATTTATTATCTATTATTTTTTGCAATTTGTTTTAAAACCTGTCACATTACAAAGCAGAATTTTCTTGGCCTGAAAACACCAGATGGTATTTCTGTAGACATTTTAGAGGTCTCCATGTCTTTTTGCAAATGTAGGACTACTGAGTGGCATTTCTGAGATTTTGGAAGCTATCGAGAATGGGTAACCTAGATAAAGTGCTACCGAAAGTATGACTGTCATACAAGTTCTTAGTAAGATTCTTTAAAGAATGAAATACCTCAATGGGTCATGGGAACATCTACAATTAGACTATGCATAAATGAAGAAATGAAATGCCAATTGTTGTTCTCTTTGCAATAGATAAGCAGAATCAATGTCCATTTTAAAAAAATATTTGTAATGGTTAGGTTATACTTAGCTACATCTTCCTCTAAAATAGGGAGAAGCAAAGACTGTAGAAATTCCTTTGGTCCTGTGACCCATGGGTTCCAAAGAAATCTCCTTCTCACTTACATCTAACTTTGCCAAGACTTGTATTTTCCGCCTTGACCCTAAATTGTTGTAAATTGTCTCAGATGCTTGTAACTTGAAGCTTCACAGATTTTTTTTCGCCCATGTTCTCAACGTAGCCAGGAATAAAAAAACTTTCAAAGCTGTGAAGGAAACTGCCAACAAAAAATATCCCTTTTCCTCCCCCACAGTGTCTCCCAAATGGATGAATATTATGTCTTTACCTGGCAGTGTCTGTATCCGGAACATTTCAGTTGTGTTGTCAGTAATGGCTAAAGGTTTTGGGTTTTTTTTCCCCTCACAAAAGAGTGAAATAAATGTCTGCTGGGGAAAACTCATTAAACAAATACTTTAAAAGCTTCATCTTTTCTAGTCAAGCCTGGAATCCTGTAATTCTTTGTCATGTCTTAAAAGAAAAAGTGAACAAAAAGTGCACCCAGGGCTCTTTATACTCATGTTAGCTAAGCTTCACAAGCAGACCATAAGTAATTGAAAATGGATTGATGTAAATAATAACACTTCTCTCTATTACCTGTGGTTGGAGAACTGGGCAGCAGTGTATATACGTCCATATATTGATGACACCTTTCTGCTTCATGTTTTCCATTTTATACATAAGACATTGGAAGCAAGTGAGGGTAAGCATCTGTAAAATTACATAGGAAATTTGTGTCTGAAGTGCAACACCACAAAATCTCTTGCCCCTCAGGTTCAGCACTGCTGTTCAGTGGTGGAAGCTCTGCTTTTGTTTTCAAATGAAACACAACAGATGTTGACTGTTTCTATATCTTTTCCAATGTAAATGAACATTTTAGACTATATTAAAGTTGTTTTAAAGTAGAGATAGAAAACTCATAATTAAAGAAAGAAACACCCCAAAAAGATACTTTATCCTCAGATTTAACTGAACTCACATTCTGATTTAACTTTAAGCATATATTTAAGAGCTCAAGCTATAGTAGGTGCACTCACTACTTGGGAAGATCAAGACTTTAGAGTAGCTTCTATCCCTACTAACATAAGGTTCCCAGTGAACTAGGAGTAGTTTGAACCAAATCCTGAAGTCTGAAGAATGAAAGTACACAAGTTGTCTGGAACCAGCCTCACAGCTCAACACCAGCAGATGGGGGTGGCTTGCATGCCTCCGTATTCCCACTGTTCTTCTCCCTGGCTGAATACTTCTCCAAACCCTCTCCACCAATTCTGGCAGCAGTTAAAAGGACCCTTCAGTAAGCCAGTTCCACTCCTAAGCTGTCAGAAAGCCAGCCTAGCAAAAAGTGGGGATTTTTTTGCTAGATTGGTGAGCTGAATCCAGTCTGTGAGGTTCCCAAAGGGTGCCAGGGCCAGCATAAGGCAAGGATTGGGGCTGTGCAGTCGTGAACAGCAGTGTGGAGGCGGAGGGGAAAGGAGGAGATGCAAGACTTCCCTTGTTGTAAGCTACAAACTTGTCAGTTCAGCCTCTTGTCTAGCTTCACCCTCAGGCCGAATTCAAGCCAGCATAAGCAATAATCCTCCCTTTGCTCAGCTGCTACCTTCAGTCCCTGTGCTGTTCCTTCATTTGCATCAGCACAAGCATCAGTTCAGCCACTTGATAAACTATCAAACCAGAACAGATCCAGCTGAAAAGCAACCATTTTCTTTTCCAGTGTTAATTTAAGTGGCAGTCAGCTTTCTGACCTGTTTCACTATGAGGCTTGTTCCAGCAGAAGGGAGGAGGTGCGAGAGGGGAAACAGGAGCCAAGTAGCCAGAGGAAGGGGAAAAGTGCATGGAAACTTTCTGCAGCAGTGTGGGGTTACACCAGCGTAAAGTCCTCATTGAGCTATAGTCTGAGATTCTTCCAATAACACAGGCTCCCCAGAAGCTGTGCTTCCTAGGGCTCTCCCAACCGCAGCTGGGCTTTGCCAGCTGTCCTCAGAAGCCCTAGAGGAGTCAGTGGTACAGACAGCAAAGATCCCTACCAGTGCCAGCTCCAGACTGTCTTCATTAAGGCAAAAAGGAATCCGAAGGCACCTCTCCCAAGGAAAGACATAGACTGCCTCCCTGCTTCTGAAACCCTATAAAATCATGTTCCACCTGTTACAGTGGTAAACTTTTACTGCTGGCTTCAAATATAAAGTCAGTTTAATACAAATCTTCAATAGGGTCTGAATTTCAGTATTACTTAAACACAATATGCAGAGAGATTCCTACCCGAGCTCTGAGTAGTGAATTGGGCTCCAAATTCATTGAGAAACTTTGTGGGCTTCCAAGTCCATATCTGCACCCTCAGCCACATCTAAGCCCCTGGGTATGTTAGTGGTTGGTGCCACACATAGAGTGAGAATTTGGTTCTGTGGCTTTGGCATAAAAAAGTGTGTTGAGTCATGCTTTTATGTACTCTGATTGCTGAAGCTTCTGGTTTAGATTAAGCTAAATCCTGTTTAACTGGAAAAGTAACCAAATACTTCAGGAAAAGTATGCTTAGTATCCATTGTCTTTTCCTTAAGACTTCCATGGAAATCAGCTTTGCTGGTGCATATGATCCTATCGGGATATAAAAAATTGAAGTAAAGAGAGAATCAGGTCAGATACAACAGTTTACTTCTGTAAACTGTCTACACAAAATTGATCTGGCACATGTGCGCACAAATTGTCCCCATGATATTATATCATACTCTCGTAGGGATCTTGACTTAAGCTGACCAGCTCTAGGGTCCTTGGTTTGACCTCAAGAGAAGGTCTTTAATCTATCTTCTGTGCGATCAAGGCTGTGCCTGAAGGTTTCCCTGAAAAGAGAAGTTATACAAAAGCTTTCACTTTGCCATCCTATGCTGCGTATGTCATGTCTCTCCCCTCAACATCCAACATC
>NW_008825547.1:7225515-7243381 GCF_000699105.1 Pygoscelis adeliae
ATGGGAAAGCAAGTGAATAAATGTGTTACATGTAGGGCCATAACTGGAAGCAGATCTATACTGCAGTCAAGTATGAGACTGTAGTTCTGCAGACACAACCGAGCAGGCTTTTGGTGCAGGTACCTAGACCTATGTAGCTCAGTGAGGGCTGCGATAGAAGCTGGATGAACACAGAAGCAGCTGGCTACCCTTCAGAAATAGGACTATAAGGATGGTGATTCTGAAATAAATCTGGAATTTCACTTGCTCATAGGTAAAATTCTGAGTCCTCAGAGCTTAGGAAACACAGACAGAGAGAGGGAGCAACGGCATTAACTCCAAGTGTCCTAATTAGTTTAAATCCAATAATTATTTCTAATAGTTTTTGTATTAATTTCTAATTTAGATCAATTTTTGTGAACAATTTGTCCTGTCACTAAGTGGATGTGCTATTTTCAGTACTTGAATACTTTGTGGCTGAATTAAATCGGTGCACAGTTCCCAGGGGACATAAAAGTGCAGAGCTGATTCCTAATTTTCCCATATTAGCTCCTTTGAAACTTACTCAAACATTTGCAAAGAAGAAAAAACAGCTAAATTTCAGTTCTAACTACATTGTAACACACCTGTCACGCAGCTCCAGAGCTCTGCTGTGATCCATTTCCCTGTGCATGCTTTTCCTTTCTTGACAGAACTTGCTATCACCAGCAAGATTTTCAGGCTGTTAAAATTGATTAAAAATTATGACAGGGTACTTGTTAAAGTTGTTTTTTTTCCCCTCTCCTACTTCTGATATGGGACTACAAAAGCCTTATGAACGGTGAGTCATATAGCTAAGATTGCACAAACCTGGCCCAAAGCTGAACATAAATGTATTAATGAACAGTGAGAGATGAAAATAATACACTTAAATAGGTGGAATATAAGGTGAAAATCTCTGCTTTGCTTGCCTTAATTTATTCCATTAAATAATGTGATATATAGGCAATGTGTACACCTGAGTAGCTAGGAGGCAGTTTCTCAAAAAAAAAAAAAAAAAAAAAAGGCAGAAGAAAAGCTGTACAGGATACTTTACACAGTATTCAAGCAAATGTTATACAGACACTCAAAACACGTGTGAAATATTTAGGCATCCAAAATTACTCCTTGAATATCCTTCCTGGTAAGTCCTGAGTTGTTACTCTTCCATCATGTTGATTTATGCCACTTTCCTTGTCATCTTTCACAAATATGACTAAGTAGAGCTCTGTAAGTACTGATGCTTCTGAGGCACAGCCAGGTATTATTACAGGGGACGATCTGATGACTCAGTAGTTGCTGCCTTTCTCTTGAAGTATGCCTGAGCCAACATTCATTTCCCCTAATGCCATGACACTGTCAGAGGAGGTGCTGCACTTCAGATTAAATATGCACTTGAGATAGTTTATTAAAGCTAAACTTATCCCACAATCCGTGTAATAGCCAAACTTAGAAATTTCCCTTTTCTCTCTTACCTTTCAGTTCAAGAAGCCATGCTTCATACTTTTCCTTAACCCTTTCTTTTTGTGACATTGTGCCCATCTAATACCAATGATTTAACTCTAGAAGTGGTTGTATTTCACTGGTATATGAAAGGTATCTCTGCATCAGTTTCAATATGACCTGTAGACTCAAAAGGGGCATAGCAATATCACTATTCTAGAGAGGCTGGCATTAAGAAAGGGGATCTGAAAGGAACCTACTGGGTTGAACAATAATTTAATAGACATTTAACCTGTAAGGTTTAGGGAGTACTCTCTCCACGTAACTTATAAGACTCCAAATGCTTCTTCACACCACATAGTATACAATCCTTAGTGCAAAAGACGAAAAGCAAGAAAGCATACATGGGGAGAAATCTGCAAAGATTATCACCAGTGTCCTCGGTCCTTCCAGCAGAAGGAATCTCTTAGGCGAAAATGATTTTTAAGTAGTGCATCATATGGGCTGTAAAATAAAAAACCCAACTCTTCTTATTGATTCAACCTATGTGGAAAATTCCTTCTTCATGCCAGATATGGTGAGGGTTGTGATGCTGAGCATGAGACCAGCTGATCCGGGAGGGCGGGGGGCACTGAATGTGGGTGGCCAAAGAACTGGGGCAGGAATCGCTGGGTGTGGCGGGGTAAGAGTGAGCAGACACAGCAGGACCATCAGGGTGGCATTCAGGACATGGGGTGGGAGAGGCTGAATGGCAGGTCAGGTCATGAAACAGGTTAGGTGAGGTTCCTTGGGAGGGAAATTAACCTTGAGGTTCAGTGTGAACCTGATGCTTCAAACCCTAACCACTCCTCCGTTGACAGCAAATGTCTGCCAGCGTGCATGACACCTTCCCCTGCCTGTTGTCCCTTCACGCAAAGGACAACAACCCGGGGCTGCAGGCCATTTCTCTGCTAGCTCAAAGGAGAGGTCTTCATAATGGATCTAAAAGTTAAGCCTCACGTAGCAGCCCAAGCAGGTGTTAGTGTGATGCCACATGATGAAATATTGTTCCCTTTTTTTTTTTTTTTAACCTTGAAGGCACATACACATAAATTTACATACACATAATGTTCAGAAAGTATTACAAATTTTTCAGGAAGAAACACTCAAAAATTAAGAAAAGCTGTTATTAAAACCCTCCTGTGCAATCTTAATGTGATCCTTTTATATATTTGCAGTTTGGACTGAGTGGATGCATACCGATTTTTTTTCTAGGGGCACCTCAGTTGCAATAGAAAGGACAGACATTTGCAGGTTTTCTGGTTATAGTAGCTATAGAATAGAAACTTGATTTGCAGAAAACAGAAGACATGGGAAGAATGAGGCATGTGACAGCAAGAAAAAAAGGGTTGCTTTTGTTGTGAAGGCTGCTCTGAGTGCTATCTCTGCTCTCAACTACCGAAACCTTTTTTGACACAAAGCGAGTAACTTAAACCAACCTTCTCACGTGCTTTGTTTTCCCCTTGTGTTCTGGGTTCTTGTCTTGAGACCTTCTGGTCTGATTTGCACAACCGCTGAATGCTCAGCCACAGGGAGCTGAACACTGAGCTTGCAGAGTGCTGTACAACCCCAAGTGTTCTGAAAAATGAAGTTTTAAGCATCTCAAGTCGGATGCCTATAATGTATGAATACTTCTGAATGTAATCTCTGCATGTATCAGAACATCATTTGCATTCTGAGAGCTGTATCAACATAAAATAAATTAGTTAATGTTTGTGCAGCTCTCACACATTACAGTGATGAGCATCTTAGAAAACCTCATGAGGAAATTAATATTCTGTCTTCAGAGCAGGGTCTGAGCAACAAAGAGAAATGAAGTATTGAGTTAGCTGTTCATAAAATCTATTGAGTAAGGTAGGGTCTTTTAAAATAAAAATATACCTACGATGATTTAATTAATGTTTGCATTGTATTGCACATCCACAAAAGAGAAAAGTTAAGATCGCAAATATAACCAGAGTCCTGATATTTCCTGATTTTGCTTTCTTGCTTTTGCTGTCTCAAAACTTTTCTTTTAATGTACTCTTCCTTAAGTACCTATGACACTATACAAGGAAAAAATCTGCTACTTGCATAGCCAAAAAAATGTATTTTCAAATGCGGAGAAAAACTTTCTTACTTTTAAAAATTATGTAGTACCAATTACTGAATATGTAATTATTATGTTCTTAAAGAAAACATAGCCTAAGTTTATATTCCTGCAGTTCAGTGAGAGTGAGGAAGAGCTCTCCCTTACGCAGCAGCTGGGTTTCAAGGTGCACCCCTGCTTTGCAGCTGCACTTCCCTTTCAGTAATCGTCACGGCAGATAAGGGACTGCACAGGTCCTGACTGTGTAAAACAGCCTAGCTTGGCCTGGGAAAGCATGTTCAGACAGTTTTTGCCTGCATGGTTCAGAGTTGTCATTGGTGCCCATGGGACAGAATGAGGCCATTAGCACATTTGGCTTGGCCTGGCAGATCAAGTAGGTTTCCCGTTGTTGTGATGACAGATTTCATTCACGGACAGATAAAAACTTCTTTCTTAAGAAGGGGAATTCTCCTGAATATTCTGAAATCTGCTTTTTATGAGCAGCTGGGCTTGTATTAAGTGTTCATTAATTTTGAACACTCTGCACCTAATGTTCTGAGGACATACGCTGGAAAATCAGGAGCTTATGATGAGTTACTACAGAGTCAGCAAATGTGGTAAAATCTGATATCCTCTTTTAAGTTAATCTTATTAGTCGTACAGACCTTATACTGCTTACAGACCACAGCAGCTTTGACTGTTCCATAATAACCCAGCCTTCAGTTGCCACACTGCCCTTCTCTGTAAGCCAGAGGAAACAGCCCAGGTGTGTAACTATCATTTTGTATATCAATGACCTACTTCTTATGCCATAGCTATCTCCAAACTGCCTAAATACCTCGTAAGAAATTAAATTAAAGCAGTTAACCTGTTTGGTGTACAGAAATGACTGTATGCATGTGGGGGTAATCAAAGCGGGGAAAAATTCAACCCTCTTCACCTGGACCTTTCATTATACATCACAGGGAGGGGAAGGAACCCCAGGCTGCCCAAGAAAGCCAAGCTGGTGGCACCCGTGCAATGGAAATGGGATCCAGCGTATTGTAGACTAGGGTGTTGAGCTTTACTGAGTATACTGAAGCAAAACAATAGCATGTTAGCCTCACCTGGTCACAGCTAATTAGACTTGCAAAGGCACTTAGCAGCAGTTCTCCATTGTGAAGGTTATAAGCACACAAATGGAAAGTGGCAGTAGCCTGTCAGACAGAAACTTCTGAGGTGTACTGCTTGGAGAGTTAATTGGGCGTAGTTTGCAGTTATATCTAGGTAAACACTGCATCTGTAAGGCAATAGTGCCAGTCAATTATGCTGACAATTAAAATGCAAAAGATGATTTAAGGTAGACAAATTAATCTCCCATTCACGCTGTGGGTGGAGTATGAGTTCAGTCTCGCACTAGGGTAGGACACTGGAGAACCCAGATGAGATATGGCTACGTTCACCTATTAAGGGTGCATTGTAGGATCGGGTTCATGGCCACAAGGGCTGGACAAGTAGTGAGCTATTTTTAATGTAATTAAAATACCTTCTACTGAAAGACTCTTAAGAGATCAGATTTCACCTTTACCTGTTTGTTTTTGAAAAATATCCAAATTTTCCAATAGATCCAACAGATCTTCTGTTTTATTTGATGGGGGGGGGTGTTCTGTGTCTTTCTTCATAATATTTAAATATTTTAATAATATTTGCTTATTTAAATTACTGCAATTCTGGAATCTCCATTAACAGAGCTAAATCATGATTTATGAATGACTCACAGTTGCCCCAAAACCAGTGTTTAAGTCAGCATTTTGGACTTAATTGGTATCAGTAGGATAGTGTAAAACTGTAAAGAATAAATCTGTTTTATCGGTATGTATTTAGAGCAGCAATGAATATTGGATTTGTAATTTCCTATGGTTCTTAGAGGACTTCTACAGGGAGAACTCCTTTTCTGAACTCTCTGCGCTTTTCTGTTCCCAGAAGAACAATGCTTGTTGATATCAGGTTTTTTATTATTGATCTGCTCAGTATAAAGACCTCTTTCATCTTCACATTTCATTTTTCTGTCTTTTTGCTTTCATCCGGCTTTGTGTTTAGTACACGGTGTGGACTGCCCTGTGGGTCACCTGGAATGTTTTCATTATCTGCTTCTATTTGGAAGTAGGCGGACTTTCTAAGGTAGGTCACTTATCCTTCTTCAGGTTTATGGGAGGGTGTTTTAACAGCAGAACTCTCAGATTTTAGAAGGCTGGAATCACAGAGGAAAAATGTAGTTGTTTGAACATACAGTTTGACCTTTGGAGTTCCCCTCCGATGAGAACTCCAGTGTTTGAACTTTTCTCTGATAGTAAATAGTCATGGGTTTGAAGTACATAAATGCAATGAATCTGAATTACAGTTGCCTTCTGAAGTACGATCGGGGGTGGGGAGCGGGGGATAAACATGTTATTCAGTGGAAAATCTGAGGTTCTTTTTGATTGTTGAAAAACAGACAACGTCATTTTGGTTGAATTTTCAAGTGTGTTTGAAAAATGTATCTGAATTTCCGAGTCTACTTTGAAAGCAGCTAAAGAAAACTACTAAGAAGGTTAGTGTAATAACTTGTTGAGCAAATTGGTCTCACGGTGAGAATGTTAATTCTTTATAAAAAAGCACAAATGGCAAAGGATGACTTTTCCACATCTGAATAAAACTTTCCTTTACATGACACTCAATGCTCTAGGTCACTGATTCCTTATTCAAACTTCCTATTAGAGCAGAAATGTTTGCTGGAAGCATCGAGATACATGTTGCGTTTGTACAAAGTAGCACTTACGTTAGCGTAGGTTGTATTTAGCATTGTATCTACAGTGAGTTCCATACAACTTCTTCTGCAGGTTTTTATCCTCCTGTTAGGCATAGATGATATTGATCTTTGTTTACCACATTCATACTTAAATGATTCCAGGCACGGTATGCCCATAGCGCAAGCGGATTCTGGTATTATTAATAGAATAAATGTCCCCGTTATTAGTTGTAGATTTAGTGATATGAACTTCATCACTGTTAATTCATGCAATACTTTTAGAGAATTGTGAACTCCACTCAGTTCAGATGGGAACATTTGTGAGCTACATACTTTTTTGGGTTCAGCATTAAAGCTCCTAGCTTTTGGCTAACAACAAACAGAAAACTGATGAAACCAATTTAATAAGAAATAAAATTTAATTTACCCAGTTAAAATTCCATTAAAATTAAAGGTTTCAGTGGTAGATTCCTCTGGTGATAAAATTTCATAATGAAAAGCTACAACAGTTTAGTTTTTCTCCAAATATGGTGTAGTTCACCAGAAGTCATAGGCTTGATGAGGAAATTAATGCATTTCATAGACGATCAAAACAAATGATCGTATTGGTATATTCTGACTTAAAAATCTATTAGATGAAGGAAGAGCAACACATGGAAGTGATGAATGCCAAAGCAATTGTTCATTTTCATTATACATACAGTTTGTATTTTTTCAATCAGTTGGGTGATGACTGTTTTTATAGTGACTATTATATTTTTATTGATAACTAGTGTTTTTATCTCAGTGCCTAGGAAGTGAAGCAAAACTTTTAGTCTGACCCGAGTTTGAAAATTTGAGTTGTCTTTCCATTGATTGCAAAGCATTCTGATCATATCCTTAGTGTAAGGGGATTATAAACCAGCAAGTATGAGCTGAAATCTTGTATCTTCCAGTTTCAGCAGTGTGTTTCACTTTTAGGTCTTCTTACTTAACATATATGACAAATCACAATGCAGAGAAATAGTAGCACAAATACTACTCAGCAATGATTATATTATTTAGAATATACTTATAATGATGATAATACTTTTATTAGTATGTATTTCAGTTGATCTCAGAATTTTGGTGGCATTTTTATCTTGTGGTTTATAATTACAACATTTGAAAAGTAGTTTCTCAAGGAGGCGATAGACACAAAATTATTTCTGTAGAAGTTGACTGCTTTTGTATAGATTACATCAAAGGCACTAGGATCGGGACCGAGTTAGTAATGATAGAATCAAGAATTTTGTTCAGTAAACCGTGGAATTTGGGGACCATTTAATGCTGTTTCTGAAAACTATGCTAGAGATTATATGGTCATCAAGAGACTGAGGTCTTTTTGCACCATATGCAGAAAATCCTGGGTATTTACAAATTGATGGGTATTTGACACTGACTTAATTGGGACCCACATTTCACCCAACGTGCTAGCTTAAAAATTTCATCATTGCTTTCCATGAATATGTTCCTGTGTTGTCAGGCATGACAGAAAGGTGCTGTTATCAAGGTACGTTACTGTGGTTGGGAAATCAAACGCCATCAGAAGCTTTTCAAGGATGGCTATTTTCCCAGCGTTGAAATCTTGGCAGGGAGTATTCACCTTGTTTCTTGCTATTGTTCTATTTTTCCATTTTAAAAAAGGATTTGTTACTGAAATGAATATAGATTGATTATAATTTTTAACTTCTGTTGACATACTATCAGGGAAAATTATGATGCTGTCTGGCAGCTGACTGATTTCTCTTGGTTTGTTTGTTTTTAAGCACTATCATGTTTATATTTTCTCTGACCAGAAGCAGAGTTAGCCGTTGCCTGGAGTCCTGTGAATTTATTAGGTCTCTGATTATGAATACTATCAGAAAATATAACTTGGTGCAATATTAAATGGTAATTTTAATTCAATGTCTTCACATGGAGTACGCATACAACGTGGACAGACTTTTCAAATGTCCTAATAAAAACCCCCCACCGCTGAAATCTTGCTCAGATCTTATTCTTGTGGTGGAAAGGAAAATCTCCTTTGAATATTCTCTGTTTGAATTCTGCCAAGAATTTCCACTACTGTTAATGGAAAATTTAAATAAGAAGGATATAGGTAATTTAGGCCTGTTCTTTGCTGTGAGAGTTTGAAGGAAACATTTTTCCTTCAATTATAATGCATAATGTTCAGATTTTCCTGGTAAACAGATTTTTTTTTTTTTTTAAAGGAACAGCTTGGTATTTAGTTTAAAGTTTATGGATCTAGTACACCAAGATCTTTAAACTTTTCCTGGTAAAGAACTACGAAAACTTCTGCCAGGTACCCTCCCAGTGTCAAACACAATGTATGTGACTTAATCCTTTCCATTATTTCAGAAAAGTATGATGTTTCTTCACAAGAGTGACATGGAAAACCTGTATAGTTTTAGTTGAAAACACATTTCATGTTTTAAAATAATTTGGGGGGGGGAAGGCAATTTCATACATACCCAAATGCCCACCAAAGTTTGTTTTTAATTAATTTGGAGGGCCAAACTGGTAAACCTGAGGGGAGGAAGCTGATGGGGAGGGGTAAGCTGAGAACTGGAAGACTGTATGTATGGCTGTAGGCTTGTCATTGAGGAATTCACTTGGGTTTCAGTCCCTGCTCCGATTAATATCATATTATTTTATATAAAGAGGGAAAGCATCACAGAAGAGCTTTTTCTGAAAGCACCCCCAATAACTACAGTATGGTAGTTAGGGCAATCTCCTGGGAAAAGGATGATATGGATTGAAGTTGTCTCGGGTGTGAAAGGGAAATAAACCTGGCTCTCCCACAGCTGGGTGTTGTAAGTAGAAAGCTAATGAGTAAAGGTTTCCTTTCTAACTACCTTATAAACAATGTATAAGTGACGCTCTTTTTTCACTTGTTACAGATGTGCGAATAAAATTTTAATGCTTTTTCAGGGCTGAGGAAATTGTATTTGATCAGAAATAAAATAAATATAACCCTATGACTCTTTTTTTGTTTGTGTTAACTTAGGGTTTTTTAATTCTTTTTTTCATTTCTGATTTTAGCAGTGAAAAAGCTGCCAGTATGAAGAATGAAATTTGCCTGTATTTTTTGTTTACTACTTTTATAAAATTCAAAGCATAATTTTTAGTGTTAACCACTCTGTATGAGAGAAACAAAGCTGCTATTATAACATGATACTTTAATCCTCCACTGCAGGACGACAGATTGCTACATCCATACATGAGCTCATTAGTTGTTTGGATCTTATTCTATGTCTTGAAATGAAAATGTGTTCTAATTGCCACGTTCGAGGGTGTAGACAATTTCAAATGTATAGACATAAACACAAATCTCAAGGCAATAAGAGGCAAAAAAAAATACTCCAAAGCACATTTGCAAATAAAGTTTGATTGTGTCTTACCTGATACAATACCAGAAGCTGTTATTTTGAAGTTTTTTATGTTATTCTTAAATACGGACAAGAGAACTGCTAACTTGTATAAGCCAGCCCTCCATCCCCAGCAACACATTTTTATGTACTTCTTATGTTACAAAGGAGACCTCATTTATTTAGTTTGCACTGTTAATATTTCTATCATTTGTATCCCTCCAGTATTTCAGATCCAGTATGAGAATAGCTGTGTTTCCTTGTATTTATCATTCACTCTGCCAGCTGATACTTTTTGATAGACCATTTTTCTACTGCTTGTTTTATGGTGGGTTACAGTGACATTTGTTTGCACATGTTACTGCCTTTACCGAGTAAATGTATAGCAGCCCCCCAGTACTGCGTACTCCTTTCTTGTTGTTTGATATACCTTACCTAAGCAGCTGGGCAAGATCAATGAGCTCTTTTCTTTTTCTATGATGTATCTGCTTGTTCTGCCCAGTTTTTCTGTGGCATGCTTCTTGAGCATGAACTTTGCTTCATTCTGGATTATTTTAAGTTTAGCTCTCAAGGTTGAGCTCTCTGTCAACTACATCTGTTGTATTGCTTTTAGCCAAGGATTTGCATGACAAACACTCATATTCAGTAGGAAACTGCTTCTAAAACAGCTTACGTTTATTATGTGGTCCTTATTTTTAGGTCTTGAATTTAGGTGAATGTGAACTGAAAAAAATGCCTGTATGAAAACTGAAATTTGCCTGTGTTTTTCAATTACTAGTTCTTACGTCTGTAACTTGAGAACTTGGTACTGGGTTGGGGCAATCCCAAACATGGATACAGGCTGGGTGATGAGTCGATTGAGAGCGGCCCTGCAGAGAAGGACTTGGGGATACCGGTGGATGAAAAACTGAATATGAGCTGGCAATGTGCACTCGCAGCCCAGAAGGCCAACTGTATCCTGGGCTGCATCACAAGAAGCGTGGCCAGCAGGTTGAGGGAGGGGATTCTGCCCCTCTACTCCGCTTTGGTGAGACCCCACCTGGAGTACTGTGTTCAGCTCTGGGGCCCTGAGCATAAGAAAGACACGGACCTGCTCGAGTGTGTCAAGAGGAGGGCCACGAAGACGAACAGGGGGCTGAAGCACCTCCTCTATGAGGACAGGCTGAGGTAGTTGGGGTTGTTTAGCCTAGAGAACAGAAGGCTCCAGGGAGACCTTATGGTGGCCTTTCAGCACTTAAAGGGGGTCTACAGGAAAGATGGGAAGGGACTCTTTATCAGGGAGTGTAGTAATAGGACAAGGGGTAAAGGTTTTAAACTAAAAGAGGGTAGATTTAGACTAGCTATAAGGAAGAAATGTTTTATGCTGGGGGTGGTGAAACACTGGAACAGGTTGCCCAGAGAAGTTGTGGATGCTCCATCCCTGGAAGTGTTCAAGGCCAAGTTGGATGGGGCTTTGAGCAACCTGATCTAGTGGGAGATATCTCTGCCCATGGCAGGGGATTTGGAACTAGATGATCTTTAAGGTCCCTTCCGACCCAAACCGTTCTATGGTTCTATGGTGATTTTATGATTCTATGATGGCACTAGCTTCATTAATCTTTCCCCTGAAGCCAAAGGAAATTTTGCATGTGTTAATTAATAAAACAATCTTTTTTCACAGTTTTTTTCTAGTATTATTTACTTTTATCAATGGAAGCTCAAAGTCTCTAGGGCTCCCAGCCAAATTTATTAAACTGGAGTCAGAACTATAGACTAAACTTTTATAAGGATCTATAGTCAGAGGATAGAATTATAACTCTGTTAAAAATAATGTTTTATTCCGTCCGAGGACAAAATGGACTAATAAATTACTTTGTAAAACGCTGTGGGAACGGTAACTTAATACTCTTTCCTAAACAAAATATGTACATCAGAATGGGGGCTAATCATGTGGACTTTATCCTGCCTGCTTTTGGAATCCAATTTATTCCATCTGGTGCATGTCAGTCAATCCTTAATTGTTGTACAATTATATCTAATAATCTCAAATGGAGTAAGTTAAGCTCAAAACCAATGCTAATTTGTAATTAATAGAGATGCTTGTGTGTCTCTTTTTTGAATGAAATAAGAGCATAAGCATAGCTTGAATTTAGGCTAACAATATGAAAGAAAAAGTGATTCTCATTCTAACTTGTGCTGATGTAAGTGAGAAAATAGAGACAATTATTTTGGCATAATTAGCATTATAATTAGCTCTATGGCGTAGCCCAGTCCAAAAAGCTCGTGGACAAAGTTGACAGCATCCATAGGAGAGAAGGAAAAAGTGACAAACTTAAAAAAAATAAAACCTATATGAAAAATCAGTGGGGGACAGTTGGGGCGGGGGCAAGGAGGATTTCCTTAGTCTAAGCAGAAGGCTGAAGGTAGAGCATAATACATCTACTTACATGTAAGTGATTTTTATGTGGAGGAAAGTGATCAGATTTTTTCATATCCACTGGGAAAAAGGGCAAGAAATAATTTGCTGAGCACGTGGCAAAGAAGATTTGGTTGGAGGTCAGGAGAAGCTTTTTAATAAGAAGGGCATTGAATAGGATCTAAAGCTGTTACAAAGCCTCATCACTGGATATTCTGAAGAATGAAGTAAAGGAATATCGATGTGGGGTGATCTAGGTAGCTCTTCTGCCCCGCCATTTTTAATCTATAGAAATAAGCCTCTGTCAAGATAAAAACCCAAGTTAGCGTCCATGGATGACTTAGGGTAGGAGGGTTAAAAAATGAAAAAGTGAATACAAGTTGAAGACTCAAAACTTCATCTTTAATCAACTCAGAGTCTTATTAACTTCGTCAGGAGTGACATTCCAGCCGGGGAGCTTGGGGTGTCTCTGGCTTTTTTTCCTAGCAACTGTGTAGGAACACAGAAAATGGGGGACCCCAGTGGAGGCTCCAAGGTGGCTGACAACAGTTCTTGAGCGTGTGCAGGTGGGGTTTTGGTGTTCAGCTCTGTGACACCAAGTGGGAGGTGATGCTGTCATTGCTGTTCACTCCTGATAGAGATTAGGCATCTGTTACAGATAAGACTCATGCTTTCTGTTCTGTTGATGGATTTTTAACTGAACACAAATCATTGCCTTTCACAGCAACATATCCTTCACTGAGGACAATGTGAGAGTGATAATAGTATATTTCTTCGCTGCTGGACATGGTGCATGCATTTATGTCCAACTCAGCTGAGAATTTCTTCCCACACATCTCTGATTCATATCAGCTGCTTTTGGTCAGCATCTCTCTCGGGCCTTAGGAGATTACATACCCACGACCTTCTTATTCTCCCTGCTACTATATGTCCATTTACTTCAGCTGATGCCATCATCTGCTACTAGCTGTGATATGGACAATAACAGATCATGCTAAAGCGCTGGATGTAGCTGTAGGCATTCTGCAGTTTCTAGACATTACAAATGACAAGTTTTATAGCAGTAGTTAAATATAATCTCTTCCTAGTGTGTGCGCTAATAAAATCAGCTTGCAGAAATTAAACCTCATGAAAAGATTATTTTTGTTTCTTTGAGGTTTGGACCCTCTTGCCGCCTCCTCCTTCCCCAACTTTACTATTCCAAAAGGGTTTAAAGAATTGTTGTTTTAAAGTAATGATGTTCCAGAATCTTCTTTGACAGGGAAAAAGGAGGAATGCTAATTAAGCACCATTTAAGTAAATAGACTTAAACTAATATAGCAGCAAAGCAAAACAGACCCAATATAAGTTTTAATGCTTGCATCATATAATCCATTTAATTCTCTTGGCCTTCACTTTTTCTTTCAACCAGCTCTCAGAAGTAACAGGTGTTTTTTAAAAAAAACCAAGTTTTTAGAACCAGCTGCCTCCTTTTTGTTATTCTTGTGCCCTTTCCTACAATAGATGTTCCACTGAAATGTGTTTGCTAAAATATGAACTTCTAATATGACCTTTGTTATGCAAGTTGCTCCTCCCATCCTGCTGCTCTCTCACCATAAAGAGGAATAATCTCCAGGTTCAATTGTATTTAATACTTTTCCATAATGTTCTGTTTAAACAGCAACCTTTTGAATTTTTAATTACTTTGGCAATAAACCTGGAATCCAATTTACTGCGAAGTTATGCAGTGTAATATTGAACAGAAACAACATTTCAGCGCTTCAAAATAATAGCTCTGGCCTTGGCTGGTATTAGGTACCGTTAATCATGGATTCAATGTGTTGGTGATGTGCCTTTCAATGGTATTTGCAAACAGTATTTTTTGATGTTGTAGTAGGCTGACATCAGTACGTGCAGGAGCAGAAACTGCATGTGGTAGTTTTTGTTTAGAATACAATGACTGTTTCCATGAAAAGTTAGAAAACGTTTAGCCATGAACTGTGAATTCATAATGGTGAAGCTGTGGAAAAATGAATTATCTATTCGTTTGCAATTTACATTTCTCAGCCAAAAAAGGGAATAACTACACATTTGTTCTTGCCATTTGAAAATAAAACTCAAGTAATGCTACCTGCAGAGTGCTTAAGATGACGACTTAATACAGGCTTTCTTAAAAAAAAAAAAAAGAAAAAAAAAACAAATTCAAGAGCCGAAAAGTATTGATTTGTTAGTGCTCTAATATTGAAATCAGTGCACATTCCTCCAATTCAAAATTTTCAACAATGAACTGGCCTCAAAGACTTCTATTTTCTGAAGAGATTTTGTAGTTGTTTTTTGATGTTCCAGATTTCATGTAACCGAAGTAATTTGTTATTCAGTCTGTTTTACATTCTACTGTGTAAAGCTGTAGCACCATTTAAGTTTTAATGAAATATATGCTTACTCTTGGAAGGAAAATTAGCATGCAGCTAGCTTGGTGGCACAATTTGAGCATAAGGTCATTCTGGAAAAAAAATTATGTGGAACAAATGGGACACAGATAAATGCCACCGAAACTGCAGAATGTGTCATTCTGATGTTAATTAGTTTGTTTAGGTGGTACAATCACATTGCTGAACAACTTAATCAGGAGTACATTCCAGATGGTGCAAAAATTATATTTCATACCCTTTCAGGTGACATTTACAGTAGTTCATAATATTATACACTATCAGCACCATTAAAATATGTTTTTCAAACAGAGTTGATGTCCTTTCATAACCCCTTGGTGCTAAACTCTAAGGTTGACATTTGGAGTGTAGGCCACCATCATCTTCATTGGTTTAAATAACTGAGATGATATCTCTGTGGCTTTTTTTTTTTTTTTTAATAATCCATTGAATATCCATGGTTGATTGGCTTTGGGAATGATGGGTGTGATATATATATGGTTAGCTAACTGCCGCACAGACAAACTTATTAATACAAACATCACACTCATTGAGTTCATTAGCTTAATCTTTCAGATATTTCTAGGATCTTGAAGTTTTTCTTTAAAAAAATCAGATCCTAAAAAAAATAAATAAATGCTAAAATATGTACAGCCTCACAGGGAGGAGTTAAGTAGCTCAAGTAGCGTGCAAAATCTCTCCAAAGGTGCCTTTGGATATGAAAAAGAAATAAGGATGCAGTCCCAGTCTGAAATGGGTCCTGTGATGCAGGAGTGCATGCTGCAATGGCTAGTGATGCAGAGAGGGTAAATCCCTGAGTACCTATAGTATATCTGTGCCCGAAGCCCATAACAAAATTTGAGAAAGGATTGAGTATTTAGGTGTAGAACAAAAACATACAGAATAAGGAGTCAGAACATATAAAGTCAGGAGGGACTGTCCATTCATCTGCTCTAACCTCACATGTCCAGAAGATCGTTGAATTTTATTTTTTTTTCATTTTCCCTGTGTTCAGTTTAATTTTAGTCTCTTAATGGAAAGCATATTTTTCAGATTCACAAAGAATCCATCACATTATGTGATAGTTCAGTTGTGATTAATCAGCTTCTTAAATACGTTTATTTATTATTTGTATATGTGTTTTCCTGCTCTGATATATTCAATGCTTACTTCTTGTGAAAGGATTTAAACACTGCAGTGAAATCATGTTTCAGTCTATAATTACACATTAGATCAGGAGTTTGGATTTTGGTATCCCAAATCTCCAGCACATGCTGTGACTTTTGTACTATTAAGAGTCTGTTTGCCACTTAGTTTTTCACTGTCCCCCCCTGCAGTTCACCCATAAGGAGGCTGGTGAATAGGTGTTGCTGTGTGCCTGCCACAGAAGAGGGTCAATGCACAAGGATGGAGAAGTTGAAATGATTAGCTTGTTCGTGGAGTGAGGAAGGGAAACTTCTGTGAGTCATGGTTTGATTGTAAGCAAGTATGGCAAATCCATCTGCAGATAAGGGTAAACCTAGGTTGGATTGCTCAGGGTATTATTTTATCTATTTATTGACAATTTGATCTATTTTGTATTGATTGCTATGCTTTTATTGAAGAAAAAGAGAAGACTGTTGGTGAGATTTTGATTTTCTTCTTTCTAAATGTGATGTCCTTCTGGCAAAAATGCAATGAAAGATATTTTGATTATTTCTTTAATCATATTCTTGTTTATACATTGGATCAACCACATCTGCTGACTGTCCAGCAACTTCTAACTACTGACATGACTGACTGCTGTGTACAGATTTTGACCCTTACGTGAGGCAGTATACTTATTTTGATGCTAGCATGGGCTCTACTTATTGCCTGCTAAGGTCAAATTTATGTTTTTTGCTAATAATTTCTATGTGCTATTTTCCTCTTTTTGTGTATCCTTTGGAATTTTAGTTCCTACACTGGCCAAGTAAAGATTCTTCCTATTTATGGGAAAGCCTGTCATTTCACCTATCTTCTAGTAAACATTTGCATTCAATTGATGTCCAGTTTTAAAACAGTTTTACTGTTTTGAAGGGAATTGTGTACTGATTCATAATTTTTTGTGGGTTTTGTGGTTTTGTTTTGGTTTGGTGGGGGTTTTTTCCTCCATTTGAAGACAATGCTTGCTTGGAAGAAAATGTAATTTTATATATGTTTTTTTGTAATAATTTACATGCAAGACAGACCTAGACCTTGATGAAAGTACAGAGGATTTATTGTTGGTGATAGAATCCGAAAAAGTCCTTCCTGGAAATGATGATACTGAATTGCATCGGAGTCTTAAGTATGCCAAATGCTTCTTATGGGACTTGATGGTAGTGTGACTGCAGGCTATTAGGTAGATACGCATGTTCACATGGGCCTATCTTTGACCTGGAAAAGAAATACGAGAAGCAGGTGATTGCTCGTCATCTCTAGATGTCATCCAGGTGACTGCACTTGCATCCTTTGGGACTTACAAACGCTGCCTAATTTAGGGGAAAGGCAAGGGAGGATTCAAGTTTGTTTTACTTTTCATAGATCTGCATTTGACAACCAAGGTGATTTTGCTGACTACATAGAGCTTGTGTATCCAGTCAGAGATTTCCTGGTTCTTTAGGATTTTCTAGTATCTCAGCATTAGATGTGCATAGCCTTAAACTTTCTGAATTAACATCTGCCTTAAATGACTTTGCTCCGGGGGTCTGGTGTGGGCATTTAGCCCTTTTAAGTCAGATGGGCCTTACCTGAACCTTACTTTCACGAGATTTTTCAAAAGAGCATCTAGAAGAAAATTTTGCCATTCAGCTCCTTTTAAGTGGTTCTTTCTTGGTGCGCAATAAGGAGGACTATAGTAAGGCAGTGTCCCTGCCTAACACCCACTATTAATTTCTTTTGAAGGCTTCAGCAAACAAAAAACCTCTAGTTAGTTCAATGGGATACCTTGGGTAAGCCTTAAATATATTTCCAACATGTTTGTTTTGACAATTTTTTCTGTTGTAGAATGCCTAATATTTATGTTGTGTTAATCTGTCTTAATTAGAAGAAGGCTTTTGATTCTGTAGGTCATAGGAAGTAGTCTCTTAAACTTGCTCCAAGATTCGAACTGCAAAGATTATCTCCTACATTTGGTTTCCATGTAATAATTTATTTAACCACCATAAGAGGAATGGGTTTTGAGAACTCCTTTTCAATGCACAAGGGAATTGGAGGGATTGTTCCTTGTCTGGATTATTATACTCTCTTTCTTTTCCTTTTTCAGCTGTCCTTCAGGGAAATTCCTCTCTCATGTTGATGATGTGATTGAGTTTATTATTCATGACTATCAGCACTCCTTTGAGCAGACTTCTTCAGTTC
>NW_008825547.1:7243414-7250204 GCF_000699105.1 Pygoscelis adeliae
TGGGGATTTGGCTGCCCTCCTGCCCTTTGCTTTGCTAGGAGGTGTGTCAGAGTGGCTTCACTATACCAGGAATCATGCTGGGTCTTTTTGACCTATCCAGTCAAATGGGGAAGGCAGAAACGTTGGAAGACAAGTCACAGTGGTGGCAACAGTGCTTGCCTGAGACTGTCTTCCAAGGGCAAATGCTGTTTATGAAAAATTTGATTGTCTCTGTGTTATAGTAGCATTGCATTCTGTATATTTAGATTCCCCTTCCACTTATATCTTTAGAGAGCATGTAGCAGTTCTTTAAGATGTTGTTTTGGGAGAGCTTTTCCATTGCAGCGGGAGAATATATGATACCTGTCTGCTGAGAACTGCTGCTCTGTGTTACCGTATGGATCTTACTTCTGTGTACTTGGAAGAAGCTTTTTTTTTTATTTTATTTTACCTCCTTTGGTAGATCGAGAGATTCATGTTTGATTTGGGAGTTTTGGCTGAAGATTTTCCTTGTTTTCCTTCAAATATGTTGGAAGGCATGGGCATTTTTTTATGCTGAGACAGTTTGAACTCTCTGAGCTTATTTTTCTATTACTAAAGTGGGATTAACGGTGCACAGGTGTTTTTCCTAAAACCCAGATTACTTCTTTGCAGCAGATATAACAGTTGATTCATTTTACCTTTATTTTCTGTTAATTATGGAAGATATTTTTACTTTTCAGCCTTATTTTCCTTCAGTTCAGTAGTTTTCCTCAGTTAATCAGAAATGACCAAACCACTGGCCAACTTTCTGACGGCCAGTATTGCCAGAGAAGATGATTTTCCTTTTGAGCCATCTCATCTTGACTGAATTAATGTTTCTTTCTCTTTACCTGTTACCGAGGCATTCACAAGTACTTATTTTTTTCCACTTCAAAGGTGGGCTGTTGGATAAAAGACTACATTCAGTGAGGAAAAAACTATGTACATGTCCAGCTGTGAAGAAACTGATTTTCACTAGATCTTAATCTCAAACGTACTTGTATGTGGTTTAACTTCAGAGTTGTTCATGCTGTTTTGGGACTATTTTCATATGCTTCATGTCTACTCTGAGTGGCAACTATGGTTTGCTTCAGGGTATCTTCCATCCTTATGTCTCGTTTTTCACATGAGCTAGCTATTTTTATTGTTAAATGTTGTAGGCATATAGACATTGTGTATACCCTGCAAACATTAGCACAGTCAGTGTAAATAGTTATTTTGGAAAAGCCAGTGATATAAATTTCTTAATCACTTTTTAATTTTTACTTCTTGATATTTTTTATCTATTTCAGGTTTAGTTCGTATATATTTTACTCTTATGAATCAATTGACTACCTGATGATTAGTTAAAATATACTCTATATTCTGGGTTTAAAGCTGCAGTTTCCTACAAAAAATTTAAATCATCTTGTGATATCATTTTCTTTGAAAACTTCTCTCTTCACTCTGATACAATATGCTAATATTTGTGGAAATGTCTCCATCTTAAAATGTGCTTGGGACACAAATTTACCTAGTTTTAATACATAAAATAACCAAATGGTTTTAAAAGGTTGTTAGAGAGTTTTAAAATGTTCCTAGATCTTAGCAATGCCATCAGTATCCTAGGATTTCTTGATTTCTAAATGTCTAAGTAAGATCACTTTTTACATCTGTAACTAGGCAGCTTGCTTAGACATTCCAGGATCATACTAACTTTTACCCAAACATTTTACTGTCTAGGATGCAGTTTCCAGTTCTGTTGCATGACTTGTATTTCCTGCTTCCAGGCTGTATCACTTTGCTTGTGCCTATAATTTAACGGATTTTGTTTTGCTGATCCGAGCTTACCAAGGAGTCCAGATGGCCCTGTACAGCTGCCTGCCTTTTCATTATTTACAATCCTCCCTCTCCTTGTGTCATCTGCAAATATACCCACTACAAGCAGTGATTTTATGTTTGCTTCTAGATCACTGATGAAAACATTGAATAACATCAGACCTTACATCAATCCCAAGGGAGTCCTGCAAGAAACACTCTTATTCAGCTATGATTTTCCATTGACAACTATGTTAATTAGTTAGTTTTCAATCTATTTAATTTTTGGTCCATTAAAACTGTACTACCATTCTATTTTTTTTCAATAAGAATGTTTTGTGAATGCCTTATAGAGGTCTAAGCATATGATCTTGCAGCTGCTTCTATCAACTCAACTTTTAACCTCTTGAAGTAATGAAATCAAGTTTGTTTAACAGGTCCTGATGTCTTATGAAATCTTATTGACTGGCTTTTGCTGGTTCTCAAGCATCTGTTTTTAAGTCATCTTTCCCTCGATTACTTTGGCACTGGTGCTAGACTAACTGTCCTTGAACCATTGCATATGCAGGTTTTGAACCTTACATAAGCTTTAAAATTCTTCAGTCTCATGAAGTTCCCGAGATTTATTAAAAATTAACTTCTTTACATTCATGGATCTCAACATCCAATGTTTTTGTGTGGTTGCAAGTTGTCCAGACCTAAAGACTGAATACTATTTATAAGTTGGTAGATCATTTACTAATGGTTTAGAAAGTGCTTCTTCCTCCTCTTCTCATTCTGTTCTTTACTAAATAAAGAAGAATTTACAAAGCACAAGCACAACAGAAGAGGTGCCACAGTAATATATATTCTGTTCTTTACTAAATAAAGAACAGAAACATTTATTAAAGATGTCTGCCTTTTCTGCCTCTTCAAAAAATTCACAGTCTTCATCTAGTAGTAGGTCTAGATCATCTCTAATTTCTTTTGTTCCTAATAAGCTTAATGAACAATTTCTTACTGCCTTTAACCTTGCTAGCATGGATTCTACCTGACATATTTTTCTTCCCCATTAAATTTTCTCCACTATATATTGTCTAATTTATATTGACTGAAATCTTTTCTCCATTTTTATTCTGGTTTCTTGAGGAACAGGCAGACACAATCAGTGTGTGCGTGTGTATGTTTGCCTGGCGCTGAAAACTTTTCTACCCATTGACTGCAGAAATTTTCACAAAGGATGAATCCTTCATAATTAAATTCTTGTATATGTGTGCCATTGCAAATGAAAAAAGGTAGCTGGAAGAGGGGACGGAAGAAACTGTTTAGTGCCTACACAGAGAGAAAAGTTGCTGCAACGTCTCATTAGAAACTTTATAATTGCTGTCTTTAGTTTAAACTAAACCAGAAGAAAGATCACAATGGAGGAGAGACCCTTTTGTATTCTTTCCCAGTTTCTCTCCTTCACCCAAAGCACCCTAGCTCTAGTCCTGGAATATTTCTTATTAACCCCTGAAACTCCATGTGTCAGTCACCTAAAACCTCCGCAGCGCTTCTCCCCCACTTGCTCAGTACCGTGGACTCTTACTTTCTCTGACTCTCTCAGGACAGTATGGCAAAAATGTATTTTCCCTCACTGAGAGGTCTTTCCTGTGTTCTTAATATGCACAACCTCTACATCTCCTTCAGAAAGGCAATGAGCAGCACGCGCCCAAAGAACTGCTATAACCTAAAACACAGGGGTAGTGTGTGCAAATTACAGTGATTATTGTCCTATAATATTGTGCATTCCCACTACTTAGATTTCTGTATGGTTTTCTTCTGCAGCTTCAGTACAGCAAGACATATGATTAACTTAAAATGCATGAGTAGTCTCATTAAACTCAATAAAATTACTCACATGCTTACTATGTGTTTAAGTAGTTTGCAGAATCAGCATTAAAATAAGAGGCAATCCATAGACCTCTCCACTTCTCATATATTAAAGTTTGGGAAGGAGAGGAGGCTTTAATATAAAAGCTGGAAAACCCCTAAGTATTCATCAGGTACAAAAATCTTGATTTATGCAATAAAGTTGAAATGCAAAGATTTGATATATAACATTAAATAAATGCTAATGTATGGGTGGGTCTATATTATTCTATGTTTTTATATTATGCACATTACAATATTGCCTAATAGTATCTATTAGCAGCATTTTCAAGTCATCTAGGCTGCATTTACTTGTATTGATCTTGTATATATTACTGTGGCACCTCTTCTGTTGTGCTTGTGCTTTGTAAATTCTTCCAATACTAACATGAGGTGAGATAAATTCAATGAATTGGAGTCAGAAAAAGTCAGGGAAAGATATGTAGGTGTATGAAATTTGTGTTAAAGTTTCCTTTTTTAAAGTAATCAATCATCTGCCTTAGCTTACTATTTCAGTGCATCTCTGAAATACTCAGTGTTTTAAGGACTATATCTTTAAGTTTTTTATAAAGAAGAATAAAAAACCACTGAGAATTAAAGCCATTCTTAGAACCCAAAAAAGATTCAGGGCCAAAGAAAACATTAGGTTTGTGTGAAAAAGACTGTACAATATGTTGCTTTTTTTGATCTGCGACCCACCCAGCAAAGAATAATTCATTACAGTTTGTCCTGCTACATCACATAGTTTGTCTTTTAATTTAGTACTTGCATTTTGAGTCCCTTTATTAGCATGGAAATATAAATGTGTTCCTATATTTAAGTGTTTTGCCAACAGTAAAGAGTTGGTGCGTCAAGTAAGTACGATTTAATAGTTCTCAGGATTGTGTTCTGCCTTTCTAACAGAATTATCACTCCCTTTTACTTGTAATTCCACTTGCCTTAACAGATTATTTTGTCAGTCCATTGAGTGGCTGTTTAATTCAGGTTTTACTGTAGATGAAAAGAAATACAGGAGCTTATGAGTTACACTATCATAAATAGAAGGTAATGCATATAACTATACATTGTACTGAAAACAAAATATAGCATTTCAATACCTGCAGATTTTTCTGCTGCTCATGTATGGGCTGCTGGTAAATACCGTTTTTAGGAGAAAAAAATAGGATTTAATTTTGTGAAGTGTTGTTGATATGTCAAAGTTCTTGGCTTTCTGCTGAGATGATATAAACGGACATAGCTACATGAAGAGGCATTGAGACCCTGATCATACAGATTAGATAAAAATTTGACCTTGTTGGGTCAGTTATTTCTTTAAAGAAAAGGAAGACACTTGTGTGCAAAGTAACCTTAAAGGAGAGATGGGGTTTTGTTTCCTTTTGTGAGGAGGAAGAAACTCTGGAGGGCAGTGATATAAAGCTAACTTGACACTGGCAGTGCGTTTTTAGGGATGCAGTCACAGGTTTCACATAGGCCCTTCGTGGGCTAGGATGGAGCTTCTCCTCTGAAGACTGCTTCTGTGGCAATGCTGGAAACTGTCTCTCTGTGAGTCTTGCTGCCTCTCCAGAGGGACGAGAGGGCGTCATCTGTGTACTCAGGACTTCTCCTACTATGTCTTTCCATAAATAGACCATACCTCTTCCCATCCCTGAAGGAAGGATGCTGCAGTCCCACCTCATCCATCTGCCAGCGTAGAAGAAATTTTGCTGTGATGTCCTTTTTCCATAAAGCACTGTCCACCAACTCATGCCATTGCTTTTCACCCTGAGCTGTGCAGCTTTCCTCTATGTACTCCTTTTATCCCTTACTTTCCAGACAGCCATTGCTTAGATATTTGACTCATGGAAGACAACCTTGGCTTCACTGCGTTTTTAAAAGGGACATGGGTGCTGTAGTGTTCTGGATCACCAGAATGAGATCTCTTCTGTTGTAGATACCTGTAGCCCTGAGGTACCTGAAGTACTATACAAAGATGGTCTAAAATATTGTTTGTATTTGTTGGGTGTTTGAAAAAAATTGACCACTTATGCTTGATGAGTGAGTCCTAAAATGTATTATAGATCTTTGGTACCAGGATAGGCTTTCAGTCTTACATTTGAGAAGTAAAAGTCAAGTTAAGATTTATATTTATCTAGTAAAAAGACAGACTACAGGTTCCTGAAACCAATGACTCAAAATTGCCCAAACATTGAATGATATGCATGAATAATTTAAGACTGTTTTGTTAAATGTGCAAAAGTCAAGTTATCCTTGCAGTGAGACTCATTGTAAATCACCAGCAATTTACTGTGTTTCTGAAAACCACAGGCAGCAATTTACAGACAAGATTAGACCTGTTACTATACACATGTGACATTTTCTTGATTTAAACTGTCATTCTGAAAAGCTGTTAACTGACAGCCGGAGTTTGGAATGAGGTTATAAAGTTTACTGAAGGACTTCTTACCACTGAGGTTGAGCTATATTTCTGCTCGGGTAGAGAAGAGCACATAGACCTCCTACCGGAACTGAAGTATGTATGCATGCAAATTAGTACTTTCAAGGGAAATTATACATGATCTTTTTAGACATTCATGTGCTGCAGTGGTGTATGGTGCTGTGCTGACATTTTACATCTCATAAACACAGTAATATATTTCCAAAATACCTTCTTTCTTCCGAGGTATGTGAGAAATTCTGACTGTAAGTGCTACAGATGGCTGGCAGTATAGCAATACGCATCAGCTTTGTCATTTTGTCTGCTCCCTGTAACTGATGTTTATCGGAGTAGTTGCTGAAGATTATCTTTTTGGTTCCAGAACATCATGTTGGGCCAGAGGGGGGAATATTCATCTTTATTTACTTCTTTTTTTAAATTACCAAATAAACTGGAAGTATTCCTACCAACTCAGTTCCCATTATATTTCCATGGTATGTAGACATGCAGTACTTGACCTAAGGAATATATTTCATCACTGTCTTAGCTACCTTCTCTTTGACATAGAAACATAGAATCATAGAATAGAATAGCCTGGGTTGGAAGGGACCTCCTAAGGTCATCTAGTCCAACCCCCCTGCAATAAGCAGGGACATCTTCAACTAGATCAGGTTGCTCAGAGCCCCGTCC
>NW_008825547.1:7250969-7256233 GCF_000699105.1 Pygoscelis adeliae
GGTCCCAATACGGACCCCTGCGGGATGCCACTTGTCACCAGTGTCCATCTGGACATTGAGCCGTTGACCACTACCCTCCGGATGCGACCATCCAACCAATTCCTCACCCACCGGACAGTCCACCCATCAAAACCATACCTCTCCAGTTTAGAGAGAAGGATGAAGGACATCATGGGAGCCTTTTCAATATAAGTGATACCTTCTTTGTCTTTCTCTAGTGACCTTCAGAAATGAGCATGCATTCAGACATGAACTAACTTAGATACCCTGATGTTCTCTGGAACTTATTTTTGACATGAAATAACTCCTGCTCAGGTTCTCTGTCTTTTAAATAGTTGCAAAGTACTTTCTGGTAGTCACTCATTCAAAACTTGTCCAGTTTTGCAGGCTATTGGTCTGAATAGGTCCTTGGTATAAAGAAGTCATCACAGTTAGTGAATCATCCAGGAACTGCCAAAATAGAAGGGAACTTCATTTTCTTTTGCTAAAAGCCCATCTTGTAAGGTATGCTCTACAGGTATGATAAATCTTCCCCAAAATTTTTACTGAAAGTTTCAATCTGAAACTTCCTTATTTGTTATGAGGAAATCAAATTCTTCTTATCAGGGATATGACATCCCTAGATTTTTCATGGAAGATTTTGCAAAAAACCTTTTTTGCATAAAAACTTAAGATGACTCTGCTTTCAATAACTCTCTGAGGAGGGAGAAAGCCAGTCACCCTAAAACTGCATTGCCTGGAATATTGTGGACATGGTGTCCAAGTGACTAAAACCAGAAATTAACAGTATTGACATGAGACTCTTCCCTTCACCATTACCCTGTCAATACACCAGACTCTTCTTCCTTAGCAGATGGGCATGAAGAAGAATGTCTCATAGTGCTGCTCACCTGTAAAATTGTTTGACCAGTATGATTCAAAGACAGGAAACCATTAAAGAAGAAAGTGATTATAAACACTGGAGAACATTTTAAAAGGTGACCATGAGGAGGTGCACTGTAACTTGAAAGATCAACATTTTCAGAAGAATCCCTTGGGAAAAGAATCTGAGATAGTATCATATATAAAAAGAGACAAAGGAAAAGATGTAGACCATTGAGATCTGAATTACATGTAAGAATGCATTGGAGGAGAAGATCCAGAGACAGTCCTGTTCAGCTGTATGAGCCAGGGATACCTGGGACCTGATGAGCACTTGTGTTACAGGCAGGTGGTAACAAGAGGCAATGGAAACGTGTGGCAAACCAAACAGAGATTGGAGTGAAAAAAGAATGGACCTTTTTGTAAACCAGACAAGCTACAGTTGTCGCAGGCAGGTGACAGTTTGGTCTTCTGGGAGGTAGGTGATCCCTCAGGCATTGTCACTCCTATTACTCCAGCCAAACCAGTGAAAGGTTTCAGCCAGGATATTTTGTTACAAATAGGTTCTTAAGAATATTCAGTAAAAAATAGAGGGAAGAAACCTAGAATGAGCTGAATTATCCTTCAGTAAATAAAAGTCTGGCTTCAGAGGGGGCCCGCATTATACCTCGTACTGGACTAGACAGGGTGTTGAAAAAACGTCAGTTAACATCTGGGGACTTAATTCTCCCCAGCTGATATTTTAGTCACTTTCCCACTAGCAAAAAGTCCCTAATCTTTGATTTATTAAAAAGACAAAACCTTACAGCAAAATGTCTTGCTGTGACATTTTACTTATGCATCTGATTTATAATTCAGTCCCTGTGCCCTAAATGTATACATGCATACGCACAGAAAGGCTCCTTTTCCAACCTGCTTTATTAAAAACTCCCTTTTTAGTTTCTGTGAGGTGGGTGTACTGTCCAGGTAGTTCTCTTTCCTTTGGTGGAACATTAGTCAAGTCAGCCTGCAGAAGACCTTGTGGCAATGCGAAGTGGTAGAGGCCGCGATGCTAATGGTAATGCACGGTGCTGCTGTTGTGAGATCTCCTGCCTCGCACATAAGTACATGAATTCACCTCACTGAGTGCTAGTACAAGTTATGCAGCCTCCCAGGGAATTCAGCGATGCTGCTTTGTGGATAAGCAAGGCAAGAGTAAACTCTGCCTAAAGCTGCCCCAGAATATTTTTTTATTCCTTGCGTTTCAAATCATCCTACTCCAAATTAGTATCTCCTTTCATCTTTGGTTTGTCTGAATGCCAACCCTCACCCAGTTTTTCTCAAAAATGAAAGCTATGACAGTTCTTTAATAAATTACTGGATTTCTTTCCCCTTTTAACTTCCATGGACAAGAACAGAAAATGTTAGAACTTCATCACAGGAATTAAAAAGTGAAATGGTCAGTGAATACAGATTTATATTAGCTCATTAGTCTGGTATTACGTGAATTATTTCATAAGTCAGATCAATATTACACAAGATAGTTCCAAGTGGCCTGTGAAATCTTTCGTCAGCTTTTGATTTTTCAGAAGTATGAAAAGCAGCTTTAAACTGGGTCTGCAATAGTAATTATTTTACCAGCCAGACCTCAAGCATGAAAGATATGGGCTGCAAGTTATTCACAAGGTCATAAGATCTGACCTGATAACAGAAGTCTTACTTTGAATTATGTGGAAGAAACATAGTTCCTTCGCTCATATTCTCTTCTTTAAGAAAAAAAAAAAAAAACACCTTTTCATATGAAAGTGACTGAATGCAAATTTCTAGCTCTTTTGAATTGAATTGAATCTAAACAAAGTAGGATGCCAAATTCATTTTTGTAAACACATTTTAGAATTAGTATTAAATACTTTGTTCATATGTGCGAGCTCATTTACTTTGTCTCTCTTTGGTGCTCTACAAATGCTAGTTCCCCCAAATAACCACCCCTGGGCTGTTTGCTGTTAGTCTCCCTTTGATCTTGTGCAATGCCTTGTGTTGTTTTTGGCCACCTGACATCTAACAAACAAAAGGTCTTTAAATAGATACTTGTAAGTACCAAATAGCACCACAAAAGAACAATAAGCAAGAAACAATCTTAAATTGCTACCATACGTATTGCCCTGTCTCAAGTATAAATACTTGGTTTAAAACCGAGTCTGATTAAAAACTGTTTATTTAGAAGACTTGGTTTAAAAAAGTTGATTGTAGCATTGTGGCTAAACATATCCTAACAATATGGTTGATGATTCTTTGATGTTACTCAATTTATACATGCACTGCATCTGGTTTTGATCTGAGGAAGGTGCTGTCAACTTTTAGCATGAATTTAGTACATTTTAAAAATAACTCAAAACTCCCAGCTCCAAAATGTTCTGTAATAAAAAGTAATCCTGCAAAGAAACTTTGTTTCTGTTAGTTTCATTATCATTTTAAATGAAAACGTGTCAAAACAATGTAATCAAAACAATAATAAATCATGAGAGTGAAAGTTTAAAATTAGTGACTTGTTTGAAGATCCCTGGATTATTGGATGTAATTAAGAAACTCAGTAACATCAATGGAATATCTAAGTCATGGTTTAAAATGTTCTGGAACACACAATTTATAACTTGTTGATACTGTTGGTTTCTGACTCTTTGGCTGGTTTTATCTTTGTTTTTTAGTAAATGTAAAGAGGATGTTATTTTATCTGCTTCCACCAAAAGAGCAGTAACGGAACAAGTGACTTTATGGAAAACCCAGCTTTGTAAAAACCACTTTCTGCTATCTGTGGATTTCTGTTTGAGTATGTCAGGCAACACCTTCCCTTAAAATCTGTGAGTGCTCTCAGCCCTGTCATTTTATCACCACTTTTTATATTGGAAAACGTAAGCTGCTTTGACATCTACCTATCAAAAATTTTTGCGAGGTATGAGTCATCTGGGGTCAATTCACTAGGAAAAATGCTTTTTGATGAACAAAGAAGGTAAAAAATTGCTGAATAAGGTGAAAGCATATTCTTAATCTCAGTAGTTTGGAATTGCAAGGTCTTTAAGAAAATAACCAAGGTAGTTTGCAGTGAATTTATGGAATATATTGTAATGAACTGGTTAGGTAATTTTGTCACGTGTTGCCTTTGAGCATATTGTGTGAACTCATGGGTTCTGCTATGAAAGTGGGATAGAATATTGCAGTTGTGAGTGAATACCAGGATGTGGTGGTGGTTGTAGACTCCACATAAGGGCGGACAAAGGATGTTGTGGTTTGAATTTAGTGTGTTATTCTCTTGAGCAAAAGTTTCATTACTCATTCTATCCCATAAGCAGTCCTTGTACACAATATAGGAGCATGTGTCCGCAGAGAGGGAGAACACTATAAATTCAGTAGCTTTTTTTTTTTTTTTTTTGCAAGTGTCTGGGCCTCTCACTACAAGAAAGACATTGAGGTGCTGGAGTGTGTCCAAATAAGAGCAACGAAGCTGGTGAAGGGTCTAGAGCACAAGTCTTAGGAGGAGCGGCTGAGGGAACTGGGGTTGTTTAGCTTGGAGAAAAGGAGGCTGAGGGGAGACCTCATCGCTGTCTACAACTACCTGAAAGGACGTTGTAGCGAGGTGGGTGTCAGTCTCTTCTCCCAAGTAACGAGCAATAGGACAAGAGGAAATGGCCTCAAGTTGTGCCAGGGGAGGTTTATGTTGGATGTGAGAAAAAATTTCTTCACTGAAAGGATTGTCAAGCATTGAAAGAGGCTGCCCAGGGAAGTGGTTGAGTCACCATCCCTGGAGGTATTTAAAAGACATGTAGATGTGGTGCTTAGGGACATGGTTTAGTGGTGGACTTGGCAGTGTTAAGTTTATGGTTAGACTCGATGATCTTAAGGGTCTTTTCTAATCTAAATGATTCTATAATTCTATATACTACTTCTATGTGAATCTAATTCAATAGCATATTTAAACAAACAATATTGGCATTTTCTACATAAATATCCATCCTCATGTTACATTCTGGAGAGGAGAGAAAGATCAAGATAATGTATAAGACACATAAGCAGAATGCCTGATTAAAGTATGTTTCAGCAGGGACAGGCTTGTGAAGGGTTAAGGGACCACAACCTCAAGCTTGCAAAATACTGTTCTCTAGAGACCATCCTAAGTCATAATGTGATTCCTAATCATTAGGTATCCCAAATTATGTCTTCATGTTTTTTTCCTCCAGAGCCAGTGTTTATTGGGGGGTAATTCATTAATTGTGTATTGCACAGTAATGATAAACCAGTGTTTGGAGAGGTTAGTGTTTATTTTTATATAAAAACTTTTAATGCTTACTGTTGTGGTTTAACCCCAGCCAGCAACTAAGCACCACACAGCCTCTTGCTCACTCCGCCTCGGTGGGATGGGGGAGAGAATC
>NW_008825547.1:7256280-7260101 GCF_000699105.1 Pygoscelis adeliae
GCACGCAAGCAAAGCAAAACAAGGAATTCATTCACTGCTTCCCATGGGCAGGCAGGTGTTCAGCCATCTCCAGGAAAGCAGGGCTCCATCACGCGCAACGGTTACTTGGGAAGACAAACGCCATCATTCTGAACATCCCCCCCTTCCTTCTTCTTCCCCCAGCTTTCTATGCTGAGCATGACGTCATATGGTATGGAATATCCCTTTGGCCAGTTTGGGTCAGCTGTCCCAGCTGTGTTCCCTCCCAACTTCTTCTGCGCCCCCAGCCTACTCTCTGGTGGGGCAAAATGAGAAGCAGAAAAGGCCTTGACTCTGTGTAAGCACTGCTCAGCAATAACAAAAACATCCCTGTATTACGAACACTGTTTCCAGCACAAATCCAAAACATAGCCCCATACCAGCTACTATGAAGAAAATTAACTCTATCCCAGCCAAAACCAGCACACTTACTTTTAGTAAAAAGAAAACAAAAAAATGAAAGAATAAAAAAAACCCAGAACACCCAAACCAACAAAAACCCAGAGCCCTGACAATTTGTTCCTGTTGATACATGTGGATCTGATTATGGAAGATGTGCCCTTACTTCACAGGCACATCTACATATGTGAAACATAGAGGGAAAGTTTATTTGAAATATGAACTTTATGATATCAAAACAAGCCTTTGTGGATATGAATGAGAGTAAGAAGCTGCCAGTTCACTCATAATCTTAATTCAAAAACATCTATTGGTTCTAGAAATTTTTTTGCAAGTCTCATTAAAGCAAATGTTTCTGTTGCTCTTGTGGAAATTTTTGTTCTTGTTTCTGGTAATTCAAAGTTCAAGAAAGTTCATTTAGTTTTAGAAGGCGGCTTGAGTTTTTCTTATTTTATTGAAACCAGTTTGCTCATTCAGACTGCCTTCTAGGTTATTGGAAGAACCTTATTTTCTTGGTTTAGGCTGCTTTTGCTTTAAACTTCTTACGATAAGCTCCATGTGGTAAATCTCCAGCTCCATGGCCAGTTGAGTATACAAGCAGGCCCTGTAGAGATGCCTCGTTTGGACAGTTGTTCCTGTTGTGCCATTCAAAGAGGGATAAACAAAATGGCTGTTTCTTGTTTTTACATCTTTGATTGTCTGAAAGTATTTGAACTCCCTCATCTTGATGGAGGGAAATATCTACAGTTTCAGTATTCCAGGTGCTGGTATCTACTAAGTTGTTCTTTTCTTTAACAAAAGCTTAAAGAACTTTTACTTTCCTGATCTACACATCTCCATTTGAATTATGGCTTTTACATTAATTGCCGTTCAAACCAGCCATATGTGTCTTTTATATCGGGAAGTCATATATATAACATGTAAAGTCTTTTCTGGGGCATACTGAGCAGCAGCCCTACTATTCCTACAGCTGAAAGAGGGTGAAAAATATAATTTTAATTTTTCCCATTCCCCTCAGAAATCATAAAGCTTGTCCATTTCCCAGCCGTCAAGCTACCGACACACATTTCCACACTGAAAGTATGGATATATCAAACCGTGGTCTTTAAAAAGGCTGACATTTACATACTTTTTTAGGTCAATGATTAAAGTAATGAAAGGTGCCAGTTAGTCATTTGAGAACCATAAGATACATTTACCTGAAAGGTCAGGGACATGCAGGAGCTGGTGCGGAAAGCTGTGAGGTTGGGCATTAATTCCAGCGGGTTTCTTGGTATCGATTACACAGATTGCAAGTCCTCATTTGTAGGCCAGAAGGCAGATACGTCTCTTTGCAGGCCATTTGTCTCCTTTTGTTTCTTAATTAATATCACAGATTTGAAAACTTGTGGTAATGAAATTGGCCTGTTAATTAGGCTAGTCTTTAGCAGTAAGGTTTTGATATCTTAGTTTTTTTCCAGCGCAGTTAACAGCAGTCTTGTTAAAATTTATGCTTGTTTTCCTTTTGCAAAGTTGCCTATAATTGAAATAGTTATATTGATGTGAGAAATAAACACATTTTCTGCTTGGTAACCATTTTAGTGTTAGATTTCAGAGAAAAATACTGATTTTATAGTCTTGTTTTTTCTCTGGATGTCTTTAATCTGCTGCTTTTTACAATTAATATCTTACATGGGAAAAAAATGGGTGATTTCTTTTCTTTATTTTGAACATCTGGCAATATTTTGCATGATGTAAAATATTGTATCACAACATTTTGATGCAACTTTCCTTGGCACAGTCATTTTTCTCTGATGATTGTACAGATTTTTTCCAGAACAACAGAAGAGATGTTTTATTTCTTTTTAAGAGTAAAAAAAAAAACAACTAAGGCATAGCCAAAAAATGAGAAGAGGGACAAGAACACTAATGAAATGTATACTTAGACATTTTAGTGAGTGTTTTGTGAGGAAGATGTTCTGTTTGGTGTACCTTCAATTAGAAGACAACACTGTCTTTTTTTTTTTTTTTTAGTTTCTAGTAGATTCCAACTTCATGTTAAAAAGTAAATAATATTCTTTTGCTCAGTGTTGTTCTAGGTTGAAATCTGATGAAGTTATCACGAGAAATCAATGATGAAATCCCATCCATGTCGATGATCTTGGAGGTCTCTTCCAACCTTAATGATTCTATCTCATTCTGTGTCCTGTATGCAGCCCTTGTGGTTCACAGGTTCAGTCACATAACCTTTCATTACCTCCTTATATTTACATCATTTTGGTCACTAAAATGAGTATAGCTTTATTTTAGTACATCTTTATTGGAGTGAATTATATTTACATCAAATAGATGAGAAGTGTAAGTCAGAAAACAGGAGTGGATTTATTAGAAGGGTGAATGATTCCTCTGTAGAGTTAAGGTCAGAAAATGTTTTCACATCATGAAATATTATTGCACGTTTTGGATCTCCCCTAGGAGATGGATATAGGCAGGTGCAGTAGGCATAACTGTTCACATACACAGACAAAAAAAAAGCATCTTTAAAATGAATGCTTACATTGTCCCATTTTTTTCCTTTGTGTGCTATTGTGATCTTCCTTTAAGAAATGTCCAGGATACTGTTATTTTAAAGTAACTGGAAGGGGTAGAAAATACTGTTGGAACCTGAATATCTTCTAAATAAATGAATAGATTCCTGTTGGACCCTGTTGGAGTGGGTCCAGAAGAGGGCCACAAAAACGATCAGGGAGGTGGAATACCTCTCCTATGAAGAAAAGCTGAGAGAGTTGGGGTTGTTCAGCCTGGAGAAGAGAAGGCTTCGGGGAGACCTTATTGCAGCCTATCAGTACTTCAAGGGGGCTTACAAGAAAGATGGGGACAGACTTTTTAGCAGGGCCTGTTGTGACAGGACAAGGGGGAATGGCTTTAAACTAAAGGGGGGTAGATTTAGACGAGATAGAAGGAAGAAATGTTTTACGCTGAGGGTGGTGAAACACTGGCACAGGTTTCCCAGAGAGGTGGTGGATGCCCCATCCCTGGAAACATTCAAGGTCAGGTTGGACGGGGCTCTGAGCAACCTGATCTAGTTGAAGATGTCCCTGCCCACGGCAGGGGGGTTGGACTAGATGACCTTTAGAGGTCCCTTCCAACCCAAACTATTCTATGATTCTATGATTCTTTATTCTGACTAGAAAATGCTTTTGTGAAATCTGTGAATAATCTTTCACAACCTGTGACCTTATGTATACTCAAAGATAAATAATACATAGAATCATAGAATCATAGAATCATTAAGGTTGGAAGAGACCTCTAAGATCATCGAGTCCAACCGTCAACCCAACACCACCATGCCCACTAAACCATGTCCCTAAGAGCCTCATCTACACATCTTTTAAATACCTCCAGGGATGGTGACTCAACCACTT
>NW_008825547.1:7263057-7263304 GCF_000699105.1 Pygoscelis adeliae
CTCAGGGATGGCAGGGTGCGGCTCCACCAATCTATCTCCCTCTCACACTCCCAGATACTCCTTAACCTTTCCACTTCCTCCTTCAGCTCTGCCACCAGGCCGAGCAGATCATCCACCTGGTCACATCGCACACAGGTGGTGTTTCTGCCGCCCTCCACTACAGCCGACAGGCTCAGGCACTCCCTGCAGCCAGAGACCTGGACAGCTGCGGGCTTGTCGGAGGGCCCCGTCTGGGTCACCACCTCCC
>NW_008825547.1:7263537-7270050 GCF_000699105.1 Pygoscelis adeliae
TGCCGCATTCCTTCTGGCGACGGCTTTCGGCCGAGTGGAAACTATAGCTGGTCCTCTTCTGGGCGGGCGACGACTACCAGTTGAGTTGGCCTCTAGAGCCAGGAGGGGGACTGCGCCAGCCAGGAGGGGGACTGCACATATATCAACTCAAGTGATGAAATAAGCTACTTATTCTTTCCTTGAACAACTAAAGAATAGGTTGCCATACTTTGCTCACATTGTCCGAAAAACATTGTGATTAGGAAGAAGGACTGAATATATCAGCTCCCTCAAACCTGAGATTTAAATTGTTTTAAAACTGCTATAACAGAAATTTCACACTAGTTTTAACTATAATGGTTTCTACCTCTCTGTTGTACATTTTACATTACTTTTTCCATACATTTAAACCAAACAGTAGAACTCAGAAAGCTTTAAAAACATCTCATACTCGGCTGCTGAAGTAACTTTGCTAATTGAAAATTTAATCTCAGTGGCATTGCTCTTGCCATTTCTAATAAACCTTGAGAGATTCCACAGTTCCTGTCTTTGCTTCATTATTTTTTCCTCAGGGTTTTCTGAAGATTTTTCCCCTTTTTCAAACACACTCTAATATAAGAAGGCTGTTGGATAAATCTGGCAAATCAATTAGTCGTGGTCCACACAATGAGAGACACATCCAGCTGGTATTTCCTAGGCCAGCCAAGTGAAGCAAATATCTCAAAGCAGGAAAAAATAAATCCAGGAGCAAATACTGTCCAATGGTGCATCCTGTTAAGGATAGTTCCATTTTCTGAGCTAACAGGTAAAAGGGGACTGGATTAAGAAAAGTGGACATAAAAGACACTTACTCAGTCACCACGTGCAGTCTTTTGAATAACCAACAGTCCTGTCATATAATCTCTTTCATAAACTAATACATTTATTACACATGATGTGATTATATGATCCAGTGTTGTTTTATTTTGCCGTATCACTAAGTACATGGTTTTTATGATCCACATACCACATAATCATTTGCAGTTGCAAATTCTGGATTTGTTGGATAACATGATGGACTTCTCTTGACACTAAGTATTTTTTATGGTCTTAAGAAAACCCCTTACCTATCTTGTCTCTTATTTTCCTCTTTCTCTACACTTCAGCATTGTAACTGCCTTTCTTGTACAGAGACTCTTACCCAAGACTGCTGCTTTATAAATTCAAGGCACCATCCCATCTAGCACAGGAGAAGAGCGAGGGTGGTTTTGAACTACTTCTCTCAGACTGAGATTTTTATTTCCAGAGAATAACCAACAGAGCATCTTAGAGAAAATAGCTGAATTCTTTTTCAGATAAGGAATTGGTCACAACCATGTGAAAAGTGCCTGTAATAGTTACATGTCATTTTGTTCTTAAATTTAACTGGACCGAGGGTCTGTAGATAGATCTGATAAAGTTACAGCTGAGCCAGAGTGTTTATATTGTTTTATAGGACTGTTAGCATTATGTTGTTGTAAAGGAGAACACTTTTTCTGTATTCAGAGATAACTGTAAAAACCCAAGAAAAATGGACTTTCTTCAGTACTTTCAATAGTGAGTTCGAACTGTTAATTACAAGCCATATCTTTGCATGAAGTGCACCAAGTACATAACTTTTCTTTTTTCCCCTGATTCTTAGCCTTCTCTCACAACAGAAATATGGAAAGTTATAGCTCATCATTTTTGGGATGAGAAATGAAAAACAAGAGGAATTGGCAAGTTAAGACATGGCATAAGTGATCTTTTGATGTGTGTTGAGGAATATTAAAAATACTATTCTCTGTCCTTGGGTCACAGACATTGTGCTGCCTACAAGACTTTCCAGCTTTGCTTGTGGGCATAGGAAATTAAAAACATAAAAATAAAACTTAGACTTCCAGAGGAAGCAAAGGATGATGGTCCCTACTGCTCATTTTGTGTCAGTACTGTTGCCTGTGGTCAAATATGATTGGGACCACTGTTTTGAGATATAGCTCAAAGTGATATTGTTTCATCTAGTACATTCTAGGTTACAGCTCTATCTCTGACCTCTTTGGGGAGAGGGTAAATGTGGAATATAAGAATAGTTTTTCCTACTGTATCATCACTTTTTTTCAGCACTTATGCTACAAAATGACTGTTTTGCATTGAATCGAGATAATATTTATAGCAATTCAGTGCTCCAGTAAGGGTAGCTCATATAATATTATAAAAAATGCAGTATTTGTTATGATGGGTGCAGCTTTGTATGCCCATGAGAAGTTCTGCAGATACTAAGAATACTTTTCAGAGATCATTTAAAATTTTCAAGACAAGTAAATGGAAAACTAAACCTCCCAATGAAAGAGCACCTTTACTTGAAATCTGACAGTTTTGACCCAGAAGTGCTGCTGCAGCATATCATGGAGTAATAGTCCGGCCTCATGTCCCTAATTCTCTTTTCTGATCTAGAGAGCTGAGCTGACCACACTTCCCGTGTTGAACCATGTTCTGCATTCTTGCCGAACCACTGTGACGCTATGATCTGTAGTCAGCTGAAGGGACTAGGAGGAAGAAACAAACTACAGTTGCCATTAACATTGAGATGAATTCTGAATATTTCAGAATCATTTTTTTCCCCTTCCACTTTATTGGCACAAAGCTGATGGCTGGGGGAGAGAGGGGCGTCATTTTATTTCTGCATATTAAGCCTAAGATGTCACTAAATAACAGGTATTTTTCACTCTCCAAGACTGAACAGAGCACCCCTAGAAAAATACTTTTTGCAGCGCACTTTGAACAACATGTTTGAACAATTCTGTAGTTTGATCCCAGTTTTAAGGTTTCTCACCTTCAACGTCTTTTTTTTCACCCAAACTGCTAGAAAGTTGAAGTAGTAAACAATCTATTTATTTCAGTTCTGTTGACAGCATCCCTATCCATATGGGACAGCTTATAGAGGTAGGACTGGGTACAGAGAATCATTATTTACTGGAACAGAGCCCAGCCATTAGGAAGTCATTTTTAACACTGGCTGAGAACTCATGAACTGCATTTTAAAACGTCCTTTTTCAAATGCAGTAACTGGCACCATTCCCAATGCTGACATTAAAAAAAAAATTGTTGAAAATTTATGCACAATATATCGTCCATATAAACACACATACTTTCACTACACTAACATAGCATTAATGTGTTAAAACTCTTCATTAAGTGGGGTGAGGGGTTTGATGCAAGAATAAGATGTGGTAAAGATTTTAGGAGCATTTTCTGCTACGTAGTGCTTCTTTACATGAAGCAGAAGCAGTTCTTGTGCACTGCTCCCATCAGATGAGGTCTGAGGTGCGTTAAGTAGGTGTGAGGTGTGCATTGTACACTCTTATGCTAGCTGGAAAAGCTTGGTTTAGCATCAAGAAAAGAAGAGTTTGTGCTCTGGATGGACATAGAACAGACAGGTACTGTAGCAAAGTCTAAGTCTTCATTTTTATTTTTTTTTTCCAACAAATTATTCATCTGCTGAAGAGCATCAAGCAGCAAGAGTGACCCCAACTCCCCCAAAGTTTCAGCAGTTTGGTTTTTGTTGGTTTTTTTTTTTCTTTTTTTCCCATTCTAGATTCACAAACTGAGTGAAAATGGTGATGCTACTGTCTGCTTTTTTTCAGTCACCCATGGTCAGAGCACATAGCTGTGGTGTGGGAGAGGGATTCACGGTCTAAACTGCTAGTGCACAGGTGGCACTGCCTAAGTCACAAGGGCTGTCTGCAGCAAGGCAAAACATAAGAAGAGCTATTTGAAAATTAGTAGACTTTATTAGTCACAGCTGGTAGTGAAGGGGCTCTGAGAAAAAAAATCATAGGGTTCAACATGAGAGACAGGCGGTTCTGGGCAAAGTAGTTGGAGAATTGATGGCACAGGGACTTTTCTTTCTTAATTTTACTGCTGAGCAGACACTTCTGTGCTGTCTCTTTATGGTTTAGGTCTGGTCTGGAGAGGGTCTGTTTGATTAAGTTCTAATATTTTTCCCTCCCAGAGTGGACCCACAGGTCCCACGAGGACTCTTTTTCCCTTGACACAAACTAAAAATCTTCTGTGGGGGGGAATGATTTCAAAAGGAAAATGTCCCCCAGAAGAGTATGCAGCTTGTCGTCAAAGGAATTTTCTTAAAAGATAGATGATTGTGATTTAAATCCCTCCTTTTGATCCAAAAAAAGGGTAACAACCTGGATTTTACGTAGCCTGGCTGAATGCCCTAGAAAAATGGTTCCTCTAAATGGGAAACGATTCTTATTTCTAGTCACCTTTGTTTCTGATGTTTTGGGTTTTGGTAAAGATCTGCCTGAACTAAAATATTCTGTGTTGAAGTGAAATATTTATTTGATCCAGAACTACTGTTCCTTTTTTCACTTTGGGAGGCCAGATAAGCAAGCAATTGAATTTATCTAAAAGAAATTTAAGAAAATGCTTCAAAGTAAACCCAAATAGTAATAATGGTCCTTTTTTTTTTTTTTAAGGTACTTAAAACCATAGGGTTTTCTAACAGTGAACAGCATTTTCATCTCTATCATACTCTGTGAGGGACCACTGCTCAGGCATGTGGTCCTGCATATGGTTGTTGCAACAGCACCCTGGTCTGTAGCTTTAACCACTAACTTCCCCAGAAAGGTAACATTTTTATTATTTATTTGTATTAATGTAGCACTTCAGAATGTCTGCTATGGAGCCCAGACTCCCTCTCCCTCTTGTACAAGGCAGAATGAAAGTGGAGTTTCTTTCTCTAAAGTGCTTACAATCTAATTTCTAACCTGTTATATCAGTTTTCATTCCAAAAGTTATTTTCTCCAACCATTCCCATTTTAAGATAAGTCTATTCAAATTCTAAGATTAATTTTACATCTCAAAATTAAAAAATATATTTTTTCCATATTTTATTCATTTTCTCTAGGTGAAAATTGCTGATGTAGAGCTCCTTTAAATAGCTGACTCTTCATTTTTAGGAATTATTGTTAATAAAACTTATCAGAGTTTCCATGTTTTAGTTACTGATACAGGTTTTTAATGTAGGTTGCTATTAATCAGCTGTTATTAATGGAAAATAATGGTATCTTTAAATCTACCCTAAAATTGCTCTGAAGAGTTTCCCAATACAATTTCGACACAAGCATATCCTTAAACTTGTATATGATTTTTCTGGTAGAGGGATGCTATCTATAGAACTGGGACACAAGAGCACTGTTTAGGATGGGAAGGTATTTGTACTTGCTTGTTTCTAAATTAGATATTGTTTGCAGCAGTAATCAAACCGGCCTCTTGTTGTGGTCTGCACAACAGACATGTAAATAGAAAGCAGATTGTCTAGGAAAACAGTTAAATTACTCTTTTTCCCATAAATCTGGCCCAAACCAGCTAGTGTTTGGCATGGTGTCAAGAGGCGCAGCGCTGCTGAAGTTGCCATATTTTAAAAATCTAGTTTTGCCCATTTGTAATCATTGAAGATGCTCTGGCACAGTTAGCTGGTGTTGAAGTTGAGCACTCTGATTCCTGTATCCAGCCCCCATAGTGTTTTGACATGATGAGGTATTTCTTACCGGTATTAAAAAGAAATGCTGTGTTCCCACCCAAAAGATTGCTGAAATAATCCTTCTGTAGATGTTCTGGTTATTTTCTGGGCTATATTTTAGCATCAGCTAACATCAATAAAGAAGCTGAAACCACTATTTAAAAAGACAACATATAAATACAAAGCGTTGTTGCTTTCTTACTTCTGAGAATTTCTACCCATTCGTACGAAATATTCCGTGCTTTTACACAACGCAAATGCTATACAAAAACCGCCACAGGGAGCTGGCCTCCTCCTGGGGCAGATACATACCCAGATTTTTGAAGAAAAGAGTTGCTGCTGCAGTGGACTGCTTGCTTTAGTGTGCTTTGAAAAGGATATATTGGATGTCAAGTGCCCTAGACATTGAGCAGCCATTTAGTGGGCTGGCAACAGTGGATTATGCTGTGGCATACCTGCACTATATGTCAGAGGAAGATGCTCTTGTGTATTACTCAGTCAGTAAGAACTGTCTCCAAGGGAGCTGAGGATGAGGGCACTATCTTTCAACTCTCATGAATGGGAGAGAGAGGAGAAGATTGCAGGAGATCACATCTTTCATTCGTGTTATAGATTAAGTGCCACCAGTCAAATGCCTTGCAGGCTCCTTTCTCAAGCTTGGTTCAACAACCGCTTCCTTCTTTGCTGGCTCTTATGTATTGTTTCAGCACTAAATAAATAGATACGGATGCTAATTGCATTTAGTACCTCATTTGTAAGAGGGGAGCAAGCCAAAAGGGAAGGCAGAAAGATTTTCCACGTTACTCCTGTATGGATGCTACGGGTAATGAATTAAAAGCACAGAAAGTAGGCAGTGTATGAGAAGACAGAAGGAAAACTGTTGAAGATGGGGAAACATGGTTTTGCCTTTTGAATGAACAGATATGACTAGACCTCCTCTGCCTCCTTATGAAGGCAAAATAATCTTTCATACTTTGACAGCTCCTGGGAAAAGTCTC
>NW_008825547.1:7270069-7270859 GCF_000699105.1 Pygoscelis adeliae
AATTCTATCAAATATTCAGATCATTATGTTATGTTTTTAAAAGAGGGATGCTGCAATAACACTGTCCTAACTGTGTGGGTCATTTGTCTTACGTAGCTAGGAGTCAGAAGCTATATTTTCCTTGCGTTCTAGGTGGGAAGAACTGAAAAATGCCTATACTTGTAAGGTGAAATCTATAGCAAACCTTGTGCTGGATGGAGATGTCAATAGCATTTAATTAGAGATCTAACTAGCTTGGAGGAAATGTTTATTCTACCTCAATTTGAAAGACAGCAAGGAGTATGCGTGGTAGGGTGCTCACCACTTCTAAACAAGCATGTTGGCAAGGGGAAGCTAATGCCAGGTGTTCGTCTACCAGAAGCGTGGAAGGAGGGAAGACAGTTAGCATTTCCTCATTAATCGTGAACTAATAGCCCCCTCTCAAACTCCCCTCTCCCTATGGTCGAGCTCAACACAGTGGGTATGGCTGGTGTACAATCTATATATACACAAGTGAGCATATACGGAGTGTTTCTGACCCCATGGGAGTGTTTCACACAGCAGTGCGGCTGAGCACACCTTGGCCTTTCCCAGCTCCCCTGGTGCTGAGACCCTCTGGCTGAAACGTAGGCCATTCACCCTTGCTAAGGACCTGCCCTCTTTCCTCACGAGGGCTATGTCATGTTTTTTGCCTCAAAACTGGATCTTTAATAGCATTGCATACTGCCTGCCTTCTTGAATAGTGGGCCTGACTTTGATCATGCCGTACCAAGTCTGAAGAGCGTTCAAGAAATGCATAACAAAGAAGTAT
>NW_008825547.1:7270877-7283079 GCF_000699105.1 Pygoscelis adeliae
TACAAAGAAGTGGCTAAGGGGTAGGGAAGGGATGGAAGGGGACAATAGGCAGTTCAGAGGGAGAACAGCAGCAGCCGTAATTCTTATGGTCACTATCAGTCTCATTTCATGGACTCTTGTGCTTGGAGCGCAAAACCTGGTTATCGTGAGACCGGATGGAAGGGTCAGATGTCCAAGTCTCCTGCCACACTTGGTAGTGAAATAGATGTACCACATGGCTGTTTTCTTTCAAACAACCTTCAAACTAGGCAATAAACCCTGTGTTGTAAATGAGTCAAAATTAATAATAAATACTATCAGAGGGAGAGGGAATTAAGGGAGAGAAAACAGATGAATTTTCAACTTAGTCTAGAAAACCTCTTAATCTCACAGTAAAACATTTTTTGAATATACCTTTTTTTTTACTTAGCTACAAGCAAGGAGGAATGACCTAGGAAATTACCTGCAAGGTTGAGTCCACCCTGGAAAAGACTTTATAGTGGTATAGGATTCATATTTTAGTGCCAGTAGCTAGTATTTTGTGTCAGCTTCCAGAACAAAAGAAGGAAGCTATTTTGGCAAAGGAACCTTTTATTTCTAGCTGAGTATCTGAGGATTTTTGACAGTATTAAGAATGGCATTAAAAAGTTGCATCATTAAGCGTTATTACGCTAACACAGGTTTTAAATGTAGGTTTGTTTTATGCACTTACCTACCCTGGAAGATCTGTGAAGGACACTATGATTTTAATTTATACTAGCTACTGTATCTTAACACTCACTGTGGAAATCCTGGGCGCACAAAATCTGTGAATTAATTCAGTTCACTTAATACATGCTGGTATCCACACCAAGAGTTAAACAAAAGTAGATAGTGTGCAATAGGCCAGCTTATTTTGGAGCAAATTCTCAGAAAAGGCATGTATTCCAAGAAGTCCTTCAGTTTCTGCTAAATAGGTGCATTGGCTCTCTCAAGAAACATATCTGTGTGTTTAACAATTTTGTCTTGTGATTGAGTTGTTAAGTAGTACAAAGTCTCAGCTCAGTTTTCCTGAACATCAGTTTCTCATCGAGCTACTTACTGCAAACCAGCACAGAAGTAAATGTGCTCTTAGGCATTAGTGGATTACTGATGAATTTTTGTTATTGTGATTAGGCATTTTCCACTTAATCTCACAGCTGCAAAGATGTATTAATGGCAATGAGTGCAGCCTGTATTCTACAACACTAAGCTTGCTCAGCAGCTCTTCTTAAAGAAACCTGACTTCCTGGGGATGGAATTTAGCTTTATGTTATATAAATTGGAGCCATCATGAGCATTAGAAATTTAGTTCCTACAGAATGATTTCTGCAAATGTTGTCTTGGTTTCTGGAACCTTTTCTACTGCAAGTCACCAAATCAAACACTGTGGCAGCTTAAGGCTGTGTAAAGACTTTTTGCCTTTATTCTGGGAAAGTGAGTGTTAAAGAAGAGGAACTGGTGTAGCTGAAAGTGCTCTGAATACTGTTCTTCCTATTTTCCCTCCCATCCCTCCATCTTTTTTAGGTCTTGGACATGGAAGGCATCTGTCAAACATAATTTTCACTCCTATGTTGGAGGTTAAGATTCTCTGTCAAATGACACTGGGTCCCACTTCAAAGTTGTTGAGGTAAAAGACTCTGAGAATTTCTTAAAGTTTTGACAGACTTTTTCAAAACCAAACAGTATAAAGTCCTGAGCAACTTGGTCTGATCTCATAGCTGACCCTGCTAGGAGTAGGAGATTGTGCTAGAGAACCTCTAAGGTACCTTCCAACGTAAAGTATCCTATGATCCTATAACTAATTTGATATCATAGTTTGTCTTTCTTGCAGTCTGGTTAATAAACTTTGTAAGTTGTACTGCTATGGGTCTTCATGTTGTCCTTGCTTCTTCAGTAATTTGGAGTAAGGGAACAGTATTAATTACCACGTTTAGGAGGATGCCTTCTATAAATGCATTTGATACCAGCTGTACTTCCTGGAGACTCTGTTGTGCAAATTTTTCTTTATCATGGAGGAACGGGTCCATCTGTGATTTTAAGCTTTCTCTTGCTAGGCTTCAAATGCTCCCAGGAGAAAGAAAAAGAAAAAAAACTAGCTGAGGCCTGCAAGATTTCTCTTACAGCAATCTGAAATTATAGGAGAATCATCTCCCAGTGGTATAGACACATCCATGTGAAGCCTTTTCTCATTTCTTTTGATTAAAGCTTCAAATCAATTTCTTGGTTTGTGGGTTGGTTTGTCTCTCAGCAATTGAGTGAAATGTGTTCTTCACTTTCTTATTAGGCCAATTCTCACAAAATTGTAAGAGCCCAGCTGCTACAGTATCAGCTGTGACTGAACAGGCGGAAATGATACAGGATGATGTGCAGTAGTATCTACTGCCTGAAGCCACAAACTATTATCCAAAAGCTCTTCTTGGGCCCAACTACTGCAGTGGTTCTACTAAAAAAAAGATTGGTGTAAGTGTGGTATCAGACCTTCTTCTCACAACCCAGCATGCCAATTTAGTAAGACCACCTTCACAGCTGGATGCCAAGAGCTGTTTGTGAGTCAGACCATGGCAGGCTGCTTGTGTCTTCCCCTCAAAATAGCATGAAGCAACCAGTCATAACACTCGGTCCTAGCAACTACAATTTGTCATTAGAAAAAAAAAAGCCTCAGTAAGGACATTCACCCTCTAACTGCATCTTATTATTGGATTCGTCTATGGCCATCAAGGGACCCAGTGGTGACTGAGGCAGTGCTGCCCAGCATCTCCGAGCTGCTGGTGCTGCTTCCTTCTGGTGTCACCATACAGTGACCTACCTGCACCTCCTTTGCCACTGGCCAGCGTGGGAGAAGTTTGTATGCCTGTGCTTGTGCCATCAGTCAAAGAATTACTGCTTTGCCGTGGTTTTCACCTGGCTTTATAAACTTTGTGGTCCACACTGCAGCTCTAGGGGTGGTTCTGGGGTTGGGGAACACAGTGTCATACCTACCCTTCGTTTTACTCCTTGCAGGAGATGTGACTGCTCTTTCACATCTCCGTCAGTCCATACCGGACAGGCTCCTGCTGGGAAACACCTGTCTCTGTGGCAACCCCATCTTCCCACCTCACTTGTAACCCCTTTCCTGTTGCTGGATAATCCATTACCAACATCCAGGTAGATGAACAGTCCCTCTTAACCCTTTAGTTGCTGGCATAGCATGAGACAGTTTTTAATACAAACATCGTAATAGTCATTAGTTGCATGTTCCTCATTTTCCGATTTACTGATTAGAAGCAGAGTGGTAGAAACGCTAGGTGCTCGCAGAGGAGGTTAGTTCAAAATCTGTTCTTCACAAACAAAATATATATTTTTGCTGATGTTTTCAAAAGCAAGGAATACACCAGATACCCCAAACCATCTTGGTCTTAATCTTTTGGAGCTGCTCTTGCTTCTGTAAAACAGGGATGGTAATACCTCTTCATATCCGAAGGAAGTTGTGGGGGCAAATTTAAAGTGTGACACCCCAAGCAACATCCAGTACAAGTGAGTAGATTGTTTGCGGTAAAGATTTAGGATTATGCACTAAATAACAGATATGAAAGGAATGAGTGAATAATTAAGCAACTATTTATTATAAAGAACTTTTCCCTTTCTTAAGGGGGAAAAAAAAAGCATGTGTTCACAGAACTAAAGATTGTATCAACCTGCAAATGCACAAAGGGGTCACGTAAAGACTGCATAAGGAGTTTTATTTCTTGCACTTAATAGCTTTTTATGCTTGATTTTGCAAAATTCACATGCTTTGGACTTCCATGGAGGAGTTTGCTAAAATGACTAACTTTGTAAATTAGGTTGCTCACTGGTGAAAATCAGAAAGAACTAGTGTCCTTAAAAATAGCACTAGTAAATAATATACTTTGATATTTTGGGGCTTATGAAGCATTAATGAGATTTGTAGGAGTGATTGTTATTTTAAAAAATCACAGCAATTTATTCTTGCTAATTACTCTCTTGGCACCGCATGTATTTAAGATTAATTGGAATGTCTGTACTCAGTAATGAGGTCCCATGTAGTTTACACTGACTGACAACATCTTCCTTTATCTGGAAAATTACCATTCTGGAAAATTTGTAAACAGGGCAGTAGCTCTTGGCAATCAAATTTTGAAAGTTTTACTTGATACAGTAGCTACTGAGTTACGATAAAAAGATCAGACAGTTCCAGCAGTTAATAATAACAAAAAAAATCCACAGGAATTCTGTCATGAAGGTATAACTTACACGCACAGAAATGGATGTTTGATGCCTACGTAATCAGACCTAGCATTCAGACAGAGACCTGATTTCTCAGTATGATACAACATCATGAATTAAAACTGCAGCATTTCTCAAAGATTTATTTTTATCACTATTTTGCTACTGTAAATTTAGTCACCTAAGGATGGATGCTTCTGAATAAATAATAGTGGATGTTGATGACAGAGGATTATGTGTAGTGTGCTACAAGAATTTTTCTGAGATGCTTTGTATGTGTATACATGTATGTGCATGTTTGTGCATTTAGATATTTCTTTGGCAGCTGGCCTATTTCTGTAGTTCCCTTAAAAATGGGAACTCTGTGTCATTCTTTCTTGGACACATTTATCAGGTGGGGCTGATAAAGAATCACGTATTACAGACTGCTTTGTCAAAGAGTAGGAAATGACTGCTGGTGGTAGAATTCATTATTATTTGAACTGGAGACCTTGTCTTCCCAGTCACAGGCACATTTGTGGTGCTGGAGACAAAAAAACCCAACCACCACCAAAAATACCCACCCAAACCCCATAACCGTGGTCACTCCTGCATCGCAAAATTGCAGCCACATTTAGTAACCCTATCAAAAAAAAAATGTTTTCTGTAAGCTCCTGATCTTCTTATAGAATTCCTCAGGTAATGAGGAGGTCTTTTTGCAGAAGCTATAGGGGTGCAAATTTTCAGGTAGGTAGGCAGTCTGTAAAATTTCAATTAGAATTGTCCAATCAATCAGAATTGTCATGAGCATTTCTTAGATGAGCCCTTGAATAAAAACAACAAAGTTGTAACATGAGTGACCAGCAGATAAAGTGGTTTGTTACATGCATCTTTTTATTTTTTCAGTGTTAATTTTATAGTTTCTCATAGGCTCACCTCTGCTCAGCTGGTGAATAGATGAACTGTTAGTACGGAAGTTACAGCAGACTTAGCAGATATACTATGAGTTGTACTTGCTTGGAGCACTGTGTATCCGGGTATTATTGTTGATGCTTGAATTAATTTGGAATTGCATTTTAAATGGAAAAAGCATGGATATTTACACTGGTGTTTAATGAGACTGAATTAGTCTCAGAGCACAATTCTATTCTATTGATTTTTTCTTTTCAAGGGAATGGGGAAGAGACGAGGTCCTGACTGTTCTGGTGATTAGTTACACATCTTCAAAGCATTTCAAAACTAAACCGTACATAAGGCAACGTGTGTTGGTACGCATTAATTCTGAGTGGTTCTGCCCAAAAGACATAACAGCATACGTGCTCCTTTTCAGCCGGCCAACACCGCAGTGCAAGTCTGGACTGTGGTTGAAATCATGGTTCTCATTTCTGGGGCGCCTCTGGGGGATTTTGCACTTCAGGGGTTGATAGAAGAAGCAGTCATTGCTTTCCCCAAAGCCTGCCTTTGTCCAGAGGGTGCAAAAAAAAAGCAAAACTCCTCATATGCTTGTTTATAGCCCTGCGCATCTGGGCAAGGGCCAGGGAAAGTCTGTTTCTTGATTAACAGTGCTGTTTATTATACACCAAATGTTTCTTTTCTCCTTGGTAGCAGCACTCTGACCTTGTTAAAGTGGCTGAGAAAGAGTGAAACCAGAGGGGCTGTGTGACTCTGTGCACAGTGGCTAAGCATGGTCAGGTGCTTTTCCTTGCTGACAGCTCCTGTTGCGGGCAGCCAGAGGAACCAGGGAGAGGGATGCCGTCCAGCTAGGTCAGTCTTGTCACCCATTTTGTCACTGGGTAATCTTAAAGGCTGGATGCAGCCACCAGCGCTGTAGAAGATCAGGACCTGTCTGCATCCATGCTTCAGTCTTGCATCTGGGTTTTTAAAGCATTTTTTTAAATTGCAGTGGCACAAAAGGAGATAATAACCAGATGAAAACGCTACAATCCCTCTGCATTTCCACTAATGAACTAAGTCAAAGCTGACACTACATCCCACCTTAACTATATATATTTTCTACAGGTTTTTGTGGTGGCTGTTGAATGCTCCTCAGGGTTGGTGCAAAACCTGACAAGTGGTGTTGAAAATGTGCTATTAAAACTCGGAGACCACAACAGAAATGAGAAACTCCGAAAATTCTCAGCAAAAAGACATTCTGAAAGAAAAATATATTTGAGAAGAGTGACCAGGTTTATGTTTTGTTATGTTTTTTTTTTAAAAAATCCTAATCCAGAACAACTTGGTAGGACAAGTCTTGCAGGTTCCCCAGTTGTCCTGGCCCAAAAAGGTGCTATTCCCAGGAAGTTGGGCACCTCCTGGGAAGTACAGAGGAGTCATAGCAATCCTCTGATAACAGGCAACACAGAGGCCCTGATAATCTTGGCTCCTGATGGGACCCTCAGGACTCCAGCCCTCCCAGGATCCTGGGAGTCTGGTTTACCTAATTCTAAGGCATTTTAAAGCCATTCTAAAATTTGAAATGCTTGGGTTCCTTAGTCCAGGGGTCTTTCAGTGTAGCGGTGCTGCCTAGTAGGCAGAAATTTTGAGAGCTTGCACAACACGGTGACTTGTGATACAGAAGGTCAGAAAACCCAAAAAGTTATTAGCAGAAACCTGTGTGTTACCCAAACCAGTACGTTTCTGTAGATAATAACTTTTGTCTGAATCATTTTGTCAGATAGCTCCTGAGTAGTTCCACCCTGTGGCTGTGCAATTTGAAACCACTGTACGTGCATCCTTCAAGTGGAGTCTGACAATGCTGCTGTCATTTTGTATTGCAAAGGACCCAAGGATTTTTAAAGACCAATAATTTATTTAGAGATTTTTTTTTGCATATCTTTCAAAAGAATTGAGTCCAGCACTATCTCAGAATTATTGGTAAGGTCTACTACTGTTAACACAGACAATCAAAAGTAATGGATCAAGGCCAGGAAAGTAATGAGATTTCAAAATAAAAAATTATTGTTATTAATTTGCCTTCAGATGTCTCAGATCTCTAAGGCATTTTCATAATGTCCTCTATAATAACAAAGGCTAAACCCTTGCATTTTGAGCAAGGTACAGTTCTTAAATAAACATTCTTCTGCTGCAGTGGTAGCCTAGCATATTAAGAGAATAAACTTAAATATATTAATATATACATCATATATATATAAGTAATAAATGTCACAACTACTGATAAAGTCATGGTAAATGGTTACAGAGGGGGTTAAAATAAGCAGACCTATGGAAGAGAAAACCAAGAGGAGATTCAAGTTCTCTAGAAGAGGGTACGTTATGACCGCTGGATGCCATGATGCGTGGGAAGCAAGTCTCATTTTGCCTTGGCAGTAGAGTTCTGTCCACGTGAAGCACTGACAGAGGCAGATATCAAGGAAATGACATAGATCAGCCATCATACACTTTTACCCCACAGATAGCTCAAAAGCTCCTGTGCTTTTGAGATTACAGATCTCCAAAAGATCTGTAACGCAGCACTGAAATTAAAGGTATACAAATGTTCTTCCTGTCCCTGATGTCCAGATGAAGCCATCCAGGTCCAGAAGCCTTCGCTGTAAGTACCAGAGTCTATTAGGAGAGCTGCCTGCCGAGCTGCTCCAGTACAGAAGGTGTTCTCAGATGAGCAGATGAGCAATGCCAACAGGTCTATTGAAGCCACAGTACGGGAAGTTTCTGGTTCGTAGTAATGAAATAAAGGGATCATTAACTTAGGTGTGCATGATTCTGGTGAGAGACATTAGGAAGCCATTGGCAAGCTGCACTTTTTAATCCTTAAATTTAGAATTGCTTGTCAATGCCTTGGTTTGAGTATCACCTCAAAGGAATGGCCAGTTTTTAACTCAGATGAAAATCGAAGCAAAAGTAGCAAAATCTCTAAGGGGAGCTAATAATGTAGCACACCTTTTGTCCTTCATCCTCTGAGATGTATAAAGATTACCTCCTACTGACTTTCTAGTAATCGGATTTGAAAAAAATGTGCTTTTTTCGCACTAGAAATGTCTGATTTTCAGGTCCAAACCGGTGCCAATGATTCATGGTTTATTAATCCTTAATTCTTACTGCTTCTTTCCCAGTCTCCAATCTCTTGATTAGAAATTTGTCTACATCTTTATTTGCAGATGAATTGGTACACTGTGGTTTTATGTGTTCAAAATTATCAAAGCTAGAGAATTGAGTTTTTGCAAAGTAGTGAAACCTATGACTGGTTTAGGCTCTTGAATGAACATGATCTTAATCTCTTATTAGCTTCTTTAAGAGTTTTCATCTGAAAATTTTCCCTCTGTAGGTTGACAGCTTCATTAGTGCTCATCACCCAAACAAATCAAGCTGAGCCAGGTCACTCCAAAATAATGAGATTGTCTTTTTATTTTTCTGAAGTACTCCTTCTCTATCCTAGTTATTACTAGTCTTTCCTACAATTAGCACCTCTTTTTATGCATGGTGATTTTGAAAGCTGAAAAGCAATGTTATTTAATGTTATTTAAAGAAGATGCAGATTTGGGCATTTTATGTAAAATGATGATGCTTCACCCATTGTTGCCTCCTCAGGGGTTCCCAGTGTATGGAAGATAACTTGAACCATGTGGAACTCGATAGCAGAAGGCATTAGAAAAGAAAATAATGTCATCCTTTCAGGAATTTTTTTTGAGAACTCCTTAAAAGTGAGGAAATGAGTGAAAGATGTGTTCATTACCATTATGATCTTAAAGGGAAAAAAATTACTGGTTTTATAGGCCATAAAGGTACATAAAGCAATGTTTGTGTAATGTTTTGTAGTGCTCTGTAGTGATATGTAGTTGTTCAGATGCTTGTTTTCTGTATGTTACTTTATAAATCTTTAGCTTTGCAGGCATATTCTCTAGTAAATCCTAATAAGAATGAGAATAACTGGCTATCTGCTGTAAATAGGCTACTCTTACAACTGTATTTCTTTTTTGATGAACACAGGATAACAGATCCCATAGCTGCTCACTACCAAGCTGCAGTTACGAGAAACAGTGGATGCCTTAATAATGTGGGGGCTTTTTAGTCCAAGAAATGGATGCTTTATTGCTGTTCCATGAACATCTTGTGGCAATCAAGAGGATTCTTCTTGCTGTATTTTGACTTAAAACTAAAAAAGAAACAAAGCAAGCATCTGCAAATGACCATTTGCTTCTTAAAGCAATCATCCAAGAAAAGACTCATTGTCTGCTTTGCCTCTTCCAACATTTGAAATAAAATAGGTAACCTGACAGCAATTCTGCCTTGTTATGCTTCTAAAACAGATTTCACGCCATCTGCAGGTCTTGTGCTTATATTAATACCACTTTATTCCTTACGTATTTTCTGACCACTGTTTTTTAGTGGTACTGATAGCTGTAAAATGCATCAATTCATCTGATGTAGGTTGGGTGCTCTCTTGGTGAGGCAGCTGGTTGCATAAATGAAAGCTGCAGCTTGTGCATATCTCTGTGGCTGTGTTCAGCCACCCCCTCCCTCATAACTCACTTGGGGATGTGGATTCCACCGTTATGCTTTTCTTTTCTCAATTTGTTACGGTGTTTGCACCTCCATTCTCTGGAACGAAATAAGGGGCCTCTGAAGTGAGACATTGCTACCGCTTTGGGGATCTCTTGTTTCAGGAAACATTTATCTTTTACTTCTTTTTTTTGTTTTGTTTTGTTTTGTTTAACACAAGTTGCAAATGAAGCTGGAAAGGCTGTTGTAAAAATGACTTGAAGATCATCTATCTGTATATTTGCTATGAGGATGAACAGCAGTCTTTGTGAACTGAGATAACAGTGCACAAACATCTATATTTAAGCTCCATGACTAAGAGGGAATTTCATCCCTTGGGACCTGTCAAACAATGAGGTGAGTATATTTGTGTATCGTTTCTTTTTTAAAATAGCAAATGCGGACCACTTTTGGAGACAGGATACTGAGACTGGCCAGTAAGTAACCAGACCTTGTAAATCAGATCTTTGGTACCTAACAGTGTCGAAGGTGGCAACGGCTCAGACAAGTGATCCATCTGCCAGAGTTTAATAAATTACTCTACCTCCTCTAAACTGCAGTAACGAACCACATGGCTTTTCTTATCTCACAGATTAGGGAAATTGTATCAGTTTAAGTCAACTTCATTCCTAGTTTCAGTGGACAACTAATAAAGGAAAAACAGCTGGGCTGCTTATCATGACAAGACTCAAAGTCCTTGTTGGAAAGTTGCCCAACTTGCTTGTGGTTGTCATTGGTTTTGGTTTCTATATTGGTGAATGTTACCAAAGAGTGTACTACACACCTTCAGCAGATGCTCACAGCTGGATTACACTTGTACCATAATTTATTCTTTCTAGCTGAAATAAAGTATCATGTCCATTATTCTATTTTTATACATTAATGTGAATATCTTTAAGAAAATCTGTTTTTAATTCTTCTGTTTGCTAAAGAGTTCATTCAGTGAACATTAGTGTCCATTTAAAGAAACAAAAAAAAGAGATTCAATGCAAAACATGAATTCCTATGCTGTTTTCACCCCCTCTTAAACAGGTTTTATAGTGGCTTTTATATGGCTCACTAGCATGTCTGTGTAAATTTCTACTGTATACATCCATTTTGAGACTCTGATGAGAAATTAAGAAGAGAGGAAAAAAAAAAGCCAGGTATTTAAGGTCTTGGGTCATCTCAGCTGATACTCATTGCATAGTACCTGGTTGACTCTAACTGCTGTGTTAATGGCAATATAAGCATCAATTTTGATATGCTGTAAGCTAGAAAATAAGTATACGAGCAGGCATTTTACTATCTCTCACAAGATAGACCATCTTTCAGCCAAACACTTAAATGCATGCCTGACTTCTGAGTTGGTCACTTAAATCCAGCATATTCTTTAATGCCTTGATGAATGATGACCTCAGCAATGAAATGTGCTGAATACACAGCAAGCAAATAAGGTGACAAAGTATTTCGCCTGAGGAGCATATATGCTAAAGTAGTGGTCACTAGCTTTTGCTGGCCAATAACCAGTAAGACCAGTAGTGTACTGCAGCAAGCATCACCTGTGGCTCTCCCTGTGGGACTCGGTTGTCTCTGTTTTATTCTCCTCGCTCATGAAGTACACCAGAGGGTTTCCTGGGCAACATGCTTGTGCAGTCCTTAAGCTGAGGACCTACCACCAAATGGCTTCTGTGTACTGTGAAGATTATACTTGCCACTGATTCCATGAGTAAATATTTCCGCTCTAGAAAGATCAGGACAAACAGCATTCACTTACAATAATTTCTCTGAGGATGCCTAACACTGCTTTTCCCTGTCTACCTTTGCAAGTGCCTTCTGAGCTTTGCCAGTTGAGCCATACCTATTGCTGAGGCATGTTGTTGGCAGCAGTCATTTTCTTTTTCCAGATGAGCTCTTATTCCTCCTGGCATTTACAGTTTTATATATGAGAGCACAGACAGTGTAGCCTCCAGGTCATTGTATTTTATCAAGTATATTGTTTCTCTCCTTCTGCTCTGGCAGAAGTGGTAATTATCACATGCTATTGTTCCACCATAGTAAGAGGCCTCAGAGTCATGAAGTACAGCTGAGCACAGCCAGTTTACATTAAAACTAGGTTTGAGCAATTAAAAATTACCCAATCTTTCCTCCCTAGTTGAAAACACGCTGTAGGAGTGCTGCTGAAGTGTATTAAACCAATGTATTAAAAGTAGCTCCATTCTAGAATAGCTTTACTCTTCACAGACACCAAGTAATTTTTATGTAAACTGCCTATTAAAACACAAGCTATTCATCACCATAGAGATGGGTGCACTAGCTACATTCCCTAACAAGATCATAATACTTTTTTTTTTTTTTTGAAGGCCAAAAGCAAGGTATAAAGCCTATGTTTTTTGTTTGTTGCTAATTGATGGTGTTGTCTAAGAAGCATCTAGGATTCTAGGACTCTTTTTTTATCTAGAAGAAGTAAATGTAGCATTAAAATGTAATGGTTAAAGTAAAAGTAGTGGTAAGTGATATGAAT
>NW_008825547.1:7283104-7292495 GCF_000699105.1 Pygoscelis adeliae
GAATGCCAGAAGTCCATAAATGATGTAACAAATAAGAAAACACAAATAACTGATAAAACCTTTAAAGACAGAAAAGAGACAGTAAGTTTAATTCTGTGTTCACCTTCTCAACCCTGGCTTCGTCTTTCAGATATACACTATAGACCTCTATGCAAAATGTTTTGCGTGTAACAGCCACTAAAGTATTTTCTTTTTCAGCAAATACTGCTGTTTTCTGCAATGCTCCAGCATTGTTTTACATGATTACCATAGCATCTGGGTTATATGCATAGTAACACTGTATTTTGGCTCATGTATGCATATGTGTATGCATGTATATATTGATAGATATCCATGTGCATCTATCTATATATAAAAACATATATACATTTAACTGTATAGAGGTGTGTAAGAATACATCATAAAATCTGTGAACAGAAGAAGAAGAAAAAAAAAGGAAATTATCCACCCTAACTCAGGTACCTCACATTGTACAGAGAAGCTATTTTGCAGGTCCCGTTGACAGAAGCTGCAGTGATGAGAGCTACAGAACAACAGGTCAGGCAGGAACTGCAGATGACCACTCAAAACCCAGCATTTAAGACATGTGGCACTCATATTTCTGTTCAGGTTTTTCTAGGTTGCATAGAGTATAGCTTTATACATATAGCCTCTATGAATTGTTTTTGCTACACTTAGGGGTGATAATCAATGGACTTTGTGGAAGAAAGCATAGCAGTCCTGCTAGTGGTAACGGCAATGAGATGAACAAATGTTTAAAATTGTTTATCCCAGTAACTTTTTTTTTCCAATGTTCCTCCGGTTTTTCTTAATTTAAATCTGCTGCAGAACTAAGGATCAAAGAATCTAAATCAGTTGAAAAATATCATAGTCAGATATTATTCAGTAGAAAATAAAACTGCAGTGTAACAACTGTGCCTGAATGGAGAGCAATGACATTTCTCCTCAATTAATCTATCCTAGTGCCCAGGCAAATAGCACATCGAGCAAATCTCGTAACTGTGTAAACAAACAGTGACACTAATAGAAAAACAACTTGCTGTAGGAAAAATGTCATAAAAACAAATGTTTTAAGAACAATAACAAACAAAACACATCAGAGTAATAAATGTTGATGAAAACAGAATTGAAATTCTAAATACATCATTCTCATAATTCCTTTTTCAGAGTAAATCAGTTTAAGCAGCTTCTAATGTAAGAGCTAATAATATAAATATAATTAAAAGAAATAAATGCAATATATTTAGTACTGGAGATAAAGCATACAGTCTCTGAAGACCTGACTTTTGATTACATTAGCTTGTTTAATGGTTTTCGTCAGCAAGAGGGAGACTCAGGAAGTGAATGGATATTTTAATAAAGTTGTGTTGCTGTAGCGAGACAGTGAAAGGACACTCAGGGCTGCGTTAGCTCCGGCACAGAGCAGGAGATCACTAAGCAGTGGCTCCAGCTGGAAGAGCTTTGCTATAAAGGCAGCGTACCCTCAGCTATAGGGTGCCGGGCAGTATGCTGGTGACCACCGCCCCTCAGGGTTCCTGCACCATCCAGCTCTGCTCCACTACAGCAAATGAAGAGAGTTCAAATGTCCGCTCCCAGGGTGTTTGCCTTGTGCTCGAAGTTGAGCCTTCTGGAAAGGACAGTCAGGGGCCCGACTACCGGCTGACGTGGTAGGTTCCAGGGGCTTCTGGTTTGGGTGGATTTCTTGGATGGAGATGGTTGCTGAAAGGCACTGGAGAAAGGACGAGCAGTTGCTGTTAAATGGGCAGAGTTGCTCACATCCCTTGTTTTAACAGAAAATGTCTTTATCTTTGGGGATTTTTACATTGGAAATCATGTGGCTTTCAATATCCTGACTGGTCCCAATGGCAGTACTTTGAGCAAATCCACTGCCTAGTAAATGCATTAACCCAAACTCTGATGGATGCTGAGGGCGCCAGTGTAGGTGCTGTACTTGGTGGCTCGCCAGAACAGATACTGGAGGACTTAGGATGCTTTGGGATAGAGGGCTTCCGGATGTGGGCATCACATAGGCCAGGTACACCCAATCTGTCTGAGGGTTGCTCTTCCAGCTGAGGCTCTGCCAGTGCTCCAGCAAAGTGCTGCTGCATTCGGGTGCTGTGGAAAAAACTAAAGAACTTGCACACACACCTGACAGTCCCAATGTAGACTCCAGCAAGACAGGGGAGGTGCAGGCAGTGGCCGCAGCAAAAGTGTATGAAAAGGGAAAAATCTGCCTTTTCTATTGTTTCGTGTGTTCTCACTTGCTTCATTTTTTTTTTAAATGGACTGATTGGTATCCTGCCTCCTCCTCTCTCTCATTCTCCAAGTACCAGATATTCTCAATGAAGAAAACAAGTAATCCTTTTGGATAGTCACCAATGTTTGTAATCACTCGGTGCTGAATTTTAATGAGTGGCAAGTTTGCAGAATATATAGATTTAAATATTGGATGTTGAATGTGTGTCTGCAGCATGTTGGTGATTATTTCTGTGTGTGTTTGTTTATTCATCACTTATGGAGGAGTGCTTGAAAATAAAGGTTTCTGTGGTTCAGCTACACAGATGGAATTGGCTGTACAAGACCTTTCTTTTAAATTAACAATCTTTGCTCTCCATGGAAAGAAAAGGCCTCTATTAGAAGAGCCTCATCCTAGTCTCTTCTCATTGTCTTAATTGAGCCTTTGAACTGCAGTCAGTAAAAGCTCACAGCAAATACAGTACCCAATCAGATGTATATTTTGGAATTAATCTACATTTGAATACCTTCCCTGATTTCCCACCAGCACCTGCAAAAGAAAAAAAAGGGGGGTGGGGAAAAAAAAAAAAGGAAAATGTTTGAAAAGAAAGGGAATACATTTGCAAGTTTAATTTCCCTAGGGAGAAGCGGGCTTTTCAGAGCAACTTTGATATGTTTCTTTCTTCTTTGTGTAACCTGTAGTTTAATTTTTTTTTCACATTTTTGCATTCAGATTTGCATGATAAAAGAGGTTCCACTTTTCTTTTAAAGATTGTTCCAGAAAGTCAAAATCATTCATAGGAGAAAACCAGTAATAAAATGAAAATTTAAAAATTGTCTCCCTTTTCAGTAATTTGTATATGCAATCTACGATGATTTCCAATGCTTTTACTGATACGAGCAGACAGCTATGCTTTTTCAGAAGATTGCATGAAATATTGCTGCATTGCTATTTTCATGGTGATTCTGTAAGTTGTCTCCATTTTTAATGGAATGAATCATCCCAAAGATGGAATTTTTGATCTTCAAAGTTGAAGATATTGTCAACAAATTTTCTCCAACCCAAACAGATGTTTGGGCTGCTCAGCATCCCTTCTAAAAGCTTCTTTCATGCCACCCATCCTGCAGCTGAGGTGCTTGTGAAGCTGTGAGTGAAAAAACATAGTCTTTGGAGCAGAGCAGAAAATTTCTCTGATCTGTATTTTTTAGAGCTGGAGGCCTATGGTTCATTTCCTGCTCAGGCATGTTTTATACAGGGATTTCCTAATCTGCTCTTGACCATTGAGAAAGCAGAAGCAGCGCTACCTAGTAACATATATACATATATGAGATGAGATGAGATGTTTGCTTATCACACAGGATCTGCGTTTTGCTTTCCTGTGGTATACCTGCCATGCAGAGATATGTGGAGCTTAGTCTGGGGACCTCAGTTTTAACATGTTGTCTTTTCCTGTGATGGCTGCCCCTCCTGGTGGGTTCCTCAGCCTCATCAGGTGCAGCAGGAGGATTGTCAGGCAATACAGCAAGCTGCAGAGCAAAAAACCAGTCTATATTATACCTCAGGAAGCAGGAGCACAAAGACATTTATAGCTGTCCAGAGCTAGAAATCCAAAATTTGCTAGTCAAAGCTTCCCTCTACATTGTATATTCCAGGGCATTACATCCTAACTTCAAAACATAGTTATAGACTTCAGGTGCACAGATATATACATACATGTACACGTCTTCTGCCACTGAACATCACCTGCACGCCTTTGCTGTGTTTGGAGTAGCTCCAGCTTGCAAGTGACCTTTTGAAGGAGGTGGCATATATATGGCTATTCACAAGCCCAGCTTCATGTGAGCTGCAGGCCCCACATGTCCTTTGCCTGCCAGCATTAAGTATTAGTCAGCATTAGTCAGCATTACTCAGCCCCATACTGGGTCCTAGCTGCCAGCTTCTATCCTAATTATCAACTAAAATGTTATAATTACTAAACCTATATCATATTCTGATTAGCATCCTCACCTACAGTAATATGAATTATACAGAACATAATTCTCTGTGTGTTACATGTTATGGCAATGCAAATAGTTTGAATCCTATCCGTTCAGATTCTTCTGTGGTACAAAAAACACACAGTACCTAGGCAACTGATGGTATTTAATGAGTAATGAGCGGAGAGACCCGTCGCTCTTTTTTTTCCCAGTCTGGCTGAAAGAGGAACAACTTGTATAATATAGACACTTTGCTTGCTTATAGCTTTTAGTGAGTAGAAGTAGAAAGCTGGGTGAGTGTGTGAGAGAGAGAGAGAGTGGAAGAGGAGAATATATTTAGGGAAAACTGAAAGTTGAAGTACTGCAGATGTTCTTTTTTGTGGAGCCATCTGATTTCCTGCTTGGTCGAGCTCATATGCAAGTTTAGGTCTTTCACTTTAGAGAATATTCTTTTTTCTCCTGAGTTTAAACTTTTAAGCTGTTCTTCAGTTTAACAATTTTGAAGTGTACATTGCATCTAGCTATGGAGGGCTTCAAATATCGTCAGAGGAAGATGATAGTCCAAGCCCAAATGGGGTGGAGGCCTAACACAAGCAAACTAAAAGTAGCAAGTACCATAGTGACATCTTCAATATTAAATACTTCTGCTTGGGGATATTAATTTATTTATTTGTTTGTTTGTTTGTTTTACAAAGAAACACATTCCACTTCCCATGAAAACAGACAAAAGCATTCAAAGGAAGTACAATTTTTCTGCTACAGTTAATTTTGAGAAAGAACTTGTATTTGGCTGTAATAAATGTGCTGAAACATTAGAAGCAAAAGTACGTTACTTGGCTGTAAAAGAACTGAAAGTTAACTAATGAGATTAAGGAACTGTTGGCATGATGCAGCCATTCTCTGCCGATCGCGTGCAAGGGAACTTGCTGAGAATGAGGTTTTCCTTCATTTTGTTCGCTTAACAGGTGGATGATTGGGTTAATTTGACTTAATGATGCATTACAGCACAAATTTCTTTCCTTGCAGTCCTGAACAGCTTCACTATATGAAGGGGATATTGTGGTATGGTCTGCTGGACAAAATGAGGAACAGTGCCCTGCCAAAGCCATCACACACAATTTACTTGATGCTTAGTACTTTCTGATCAAGATTTAACAGTAGGTTTAATCACGTAGAGGTAGAATCTTTCTGGTTGAGTAAGTGAAAGTTTTCATGCTTAGATGCATTTGAGCGAAAGCCTACGTGCTTTTACTGAGTGATTACACTGTGTGCAAAAACTCCCGTCTGTCCGCAGGGTGTGACTGGGACATGTCGGGTCAAGGCAGCAAGGGCCTAATGTGTAAGGTAGCATTTGGCTAAGGCTTTTTTAAATGACTGAAAATATCGGTTATGTGACAGCATGGAAATGTATTAATGGTAATTGGTTCCAAGGTGTTGATCATTCTCGTCCGGCCTGGGAAAGCAACGGATTAGTCCCACTAAAACAGAATTTATTACATTTGAGCCCTTTGTCTGCTGTTCACAGCTATTATAAATAAAAGTGGTAATTTTTTATTGTTTTTAAAGCTATTTGTGATGATCATTTCCAGACCTGATGTTTGAATAATCTTAATTTGAGTTATTTCTGAAAAGTTCCAGTTAAATGGTTCAGACACAAATACTGATAAGTAAATAAGTTGTAAAAGAATTTATTCCAAGAAAATGTTACGTTCTCTTAGGTAAAAAGTCATTAGGGAAAGTCATAACTGTTCTGCTAATCTTCCAGGGTTTTTTTTTTTTGGAAAAAAGATTGTGACATTTTAAGCAGTATGAAGAACATTCAAGTACTTGCCAGGAAGAGAATTGTGTTCAGGATGTGTTAGTTATTTTATACAGAAATTATTTTTCTCAAGTGCATTTCCAGTATCAAGGGTTGACTGAACCATACTGGTAATGCTGGGACATGGGGTGGGGAATGAGAGGGGGAAGAGGGAGGAGAAGACACAACTGCATGATCTCTCCTGCACAAGGTGCAACCAATGGGCCTCTAATGTCTCTGGTCCTTCTCATACCTGTATCAGTTCTGTCTTTGCTGTGACTACTGCCTCTCAGCTTTGGAAGCAAAACTTTCCTCATAAAGCCTGCTTTGCATATCTCTGAAAGAGTATCTGAGCTGGCCTTGTGAAAACAAGACCATTTTGTCATATTACTTCTCTCCATGATTATTCCAGACCAGCGTGGCAAAGTGTTTCTGCATATGCTTAACTTTTCAGGGTAAATAGTCCTGGAATGGACTCATGGTCTTTCGCTATTGTACATGAACAAGCCTAAAGATTGTCCGCTATAAAAGGAACAATTCAGCATTGCCTCTCCAAAACTCTCAAGTTGATCTAACTGAGCTTTGAACTGTAAAAAATATTCACTGAACAGAGCAAATAGGTAAGCGGGTAGTTCTCATTCTGCATGTGCCTGTGTCAAGATCCAAAGTTATAAGTCCTCTGAACAGGCTGTCTGGAAGAAAAAGAGGTGAAAACTGTGAATAATTGATGGGATTAAGCTAAGCAATCTTCGGCCTTAAGAAAGGCTTCAAGCCTGTGCCACCTTTTTGGAGAAAATAGTACCCATGAATCAGGTTGTTCAAGACAGAAAAGGCAAGAAAAAGTGCAAACTATTTATTTTTACCTATATTTTAGTGAAATGATACTTTACTATCATTTATTATTTGTTTGTGTATCCATACGCTTACACACCAGATCCATCCATCATTGAATTAATCAGTAGAATCTTTTGTGAATAAAACAGCCAGTGATTTTTGATAGCAGTGAAATACAAGGAGATTGTGCTGGGTAGCTTTATATACTTAAATGGAACCAAGATATGATGTTGACTCTCTGGGTATTTTCATAGATCTTGAACTCTTTGTTCCCAGCAGCAATAGCTAGTCAGCTTTGAACTAGCTAGCTCGAGAGCAGAAAATATTGCTATAATGGCAGCATAATGCTGAAACTGAGTGAATCCTGCTGCGGTTATCCTTCCCCGAGTACCATCCACTGTGAGTCAAAGTGCTGTAGTTGCTACCTTTAATCTTAGCACAAGATAGATCCTGCAGATGTTAGCCTTCCACTTTGTTCACTTGTTTTACTCATTTGTGAGCTGCGGTAATCTATTAACGAAACCGCATGATGCATTGACATAGTCTGAGCCCCACCTTCAGATTGGTCATGATGTTGCTTCTTTTTAATGAACAGTTACATTACAGTAAATGTGCTTATTATATACATGTTAACATGTATATTTGCTTCCTTAGATTTTTGAATAAAATCACTTAAAAGCATGCAGAGCTAGTTTATTCAATTACCTTTTAGTATAGTGTATGAACTCAAAGGCCATAGGTGACCTCAGATCATAACTTTACAAGTTGCTTTCCTATGCTTCTAAATAAATCTCCAGGTCCTTCACAGGGGCTGTGTAACCCGTTTGTATGAAACTTCTGAATGTTTTCTGTAAAATGGATCTTTAACAAGACGAAGTCAGAATGTTCCACGCTGCTATTTCTGAGACTTAATGGACTTAATAAAAGAGTGTGTTCTCTAGTTCTCTCTGGCATTAATTTAAGTAACATTTTTAACTTTCCTTTAAGTGAGGAAACTGTAGAAAAATGATTTGGGGTTGGCTTGACTTGGTTTTTTTTTTTCTTTTTCATCCTCTGAACAACAAAAAAAAATATTATGCATTATGTATGCAACACTCTGCATCCAGCTGTTGGACCAGAGACCAAGATCTGCCTGCTTGTATTCATTTAGTTTGCTGTCAGTCCTGCTTAACACTGTCTTCTTTACTGTAATCTCAGTTCAGATGAGAAAGTCTTAGCATGCCCTGCAATGCAATGTTCACCCTAATGTCTCTACTATAGAAATAAATATTGTGAGAATAGCAAATAAATTAACTTGAAGCAGAGTGAGAAAGAGAAAGATTTCCAAGAAGTGCTAGAGTGTCCAGAGATTTTATATTGTGCTTTCACTGTCGTCTTTCATTTGATTGCTTACAGCAACCATTATTTTGCATCCATTTGGTTGGTACAGTTCTATGGAAGGAGCTGTGCTATGATGGATGGCTCTGTCCTAAATCCTGCTGAGCTGGGTATTCAACTATTGGGCCAGTGCATTATGTTTAGTAACAGCTGTACTGTGGGAAGTCAGAGCTGCCTTCCCCCCTTCCCTTTTCAAGCTAATAAAGTAGAGTATAGGGGAAAAACCTATATAGATTTGGCAGTAATTTAAGAGGTACTTTTCGTTCCTGTACAGGCTAAGTGTGTCAGACAGATGATTTCACAAAGGTTCCATCCTCAGAGATTTTCACTCAGAAATGAATAGTGCCCTTCTAACCTAAGCACAGATCGAAGATGAATCCATGACAGTATCACATATTTATTGGATGGAACTTAGAGACCAAGTCTTAAGATTCTGAGTACTTTTATGGAATGAGAAAAGTAGTGTCATGAAAGGACAAAACAATAATACTTTCTGTTTTATGGATCCTCTCCTAGTTCTTCCTTCTAAATCACATCACACTGACATTTCAAATTAAAATACTAGGTGCTTTACCCTTAGATAACTTGTCTCAGTCTCTCCTTGTTTCTGCATTCAGGGGAAGCTGCAGTTGCATATTCCGTAAGTCTTTTGATATATTTAACTTTATTTGAAATGTCAGGAGTCTTTCTTCCATCATGAAGAGGATGGAGATTTCTGTATATTTGCTTCTGGAACCCATTACCTTCAGTAGATTCATATATCCAGAATGACTTTAAATTTTTCATATTAAAAATATGTAAATCATTAAAATAATTATGTTTTAATGTAAAATTAAATAATTAGAAGTAAAAAATAATAACCAACTTCCTTTCACTGATTTGATAATCTTTGGAACCTGGGATGTGTATAATTTACAGATCTTCAAAGCTGTGTTAGGTAGCAATAGCCTCATTTTGTTCACGGTGAGAGTTAAGGTTAATTTCGTATAATTAGGCTGTTTGAGGAAGGCAGCAAGGAAGTGATCTGATTTTCAGAGGCACTGAGCACCCGCAGCTTGAACGTATTCCAGGGAGCTTCCTGCGTGTCTGCTCTAGATCCTAGATTTTGGCTTCTGATCATAATTCTGATCCTAACTAACGCTAATGAAAGGGTCACATAAAACTGGCTGG